>NC_044053.1:13415426-13482926 GCF_902167405.1 Gadus morhua
GAGGAAGTCAGAGGAAAGTGTCTGCAACCAGCATGAAGGCTTAGAGGCTTTGGATGTTCCAGTCCACAGCTCCATTATGAATCTGTTACACTTGATGTTTCGTTCTGGCTTGGAAATCTTTCTTTCTTCTCTGACTGTTGACCCTGAAATGAGCATAAACCAGTAGGCCTGCGTGATGCACTCATCCGCAGAACAGCTTTTGGTTTTGCTGATTGCACAACTCAAGAAGAAGGAGAATCAGTTATGAAATCCACTGTTTAAGGACTGGAGAAAGTGTTGCTTGCTATTCAACGCAAGGTAGTCCGATGGAAGGCAGACTGTTACTAGTGCAGATGATCACTCTTCTCTTGTTCTGACGTTTGAGAAACAGATTGAATGGGCCTAAAGTGTACAATAAAAACAAGCAAGGGAAGGAGAGAGGGAGGAGATGAAGGGGAGGGAGAAGACGAAGAAGAGGGAGAGAGAGAGAGAGAGAGAGAGAGAGAGAGAGAGAGAGAGAGAGAGAGAGAGAGAGAGAGAGAGAGAGAGAGAGAGAGAGAGAGAGAGAGAGAGAGAGAGAGAGACAGAGACAGAGAGAGAGAGACAGAGAGAGAGACAGAGAGAGAGAGAGAGAGAGAGAGAGACAGAGAGAGAGAGAGAGAGAGAGAGAGAGAGAGAGAGAGAGAGAGAGAGACAGAGAGAGACAGAGAGAGAGAGAGAGAGAGAGAGAGAGAGAGAGAGAGAGAGAGAGAGAGAGAGAGACTGGTGCTTGTATTTCAGCCACTTTTCCGTAGACCATCAATATCTTTATTCCATACACCGAAAGAAATGTGCACACGTCTGTAATAAAATACGGGCGCACACACACGCACCCACCCACCCACCCACCCACCCACCCACCCACCCACACACACACACACACACACACACACACACACACACACACACACACACACACACACACACACACACACACACACACACACACACACACCTTAGTCTTATGTACATCTTCGTAACCCCAGTGGACAGTCCATGAAGGACAACGAGAGCAGCCTGTTGCAGGGCTGTACGTGTGTTGTTCTATCTATACTTACATCTACCAGCACCCCCCCGCCCCCCCCCCCCCCCACACACACACACACACACGACATGAATCTCAGCTCGACCGAGACGTGCGACACCTTAGCAACGTCCGTCAATGGCCGCGGTGTATTTATGGCAGCGCTCTCCTCATTGTGCCGAGGAGACAGAGGGAAGGAGAGAATGAGGAGAGAGGAGAGGAGCGGGCAATAAAAACAGTTTCCGCCCAGTGAATCACATTGAGCCGCTCGCCGGGCGACTGAGGGCTGACCCCTACGAGGCGGCCACCTAAACACTGACAGACAAAAGATACGGGGGGGCGGCTGTGTGCGAGAGTGTAGCCATAGGATCCGAGTACACGCAGGGAGAGAGACACACGCACATGTTCACAAGAAGGCACTCACATGCACGTATGCGTACAGACATAGACGTACATAAAGACACGCACATGGACACACGAGCGTGCCTGCGCGCACACACACACACACACACACACACACACACACACACACACACACACACACACACACACACACACACACACACACACACACACACACACACACACACACACACACAAACACACACACAGATTAGGGATAATGGAAAATGGTAAAAAATAATAATAATTTGCGGTTTATTATGAGGCGATTTTGAAATTAAAAAGCATTATGTGTTTACTGTGTGAAAGGTCTTCTGTGTTTACTGTGAATGCGTCGGGCGTAGAGCAGGTGTAAATGTTGAATGGTTACAGAAGCTGCTGCTAATGCTCCTTTCACTATGAAAAGAGATTTACCTCCGCTGTGGCAACAAAGGAGGTTTAGAAAAAGACGCTCCAAATGACATCATGTGAATCCCTGAGCGATGATCTGGACATAATCAATTATTTAGCAATGAATTCACCCCTGAGCAATCAGCGGCTCGATCATCATGTTTAAGTGTCCGGACATCTCCTTTGACGATGAGGGCAATTGTGTAGGTTGACTACACAATAAATACTAATACTAGTGCTACTACTACTATGTTTTTAGAGTAGCAGGTGCAAAGTGTGCCCAGATTACTCATCACCAGATCTATATAAATCAACGGGGCTTTTATGAGACGGTCTTCTTGGTCGTGCGCACTATGTGTGGGAGTTCTCCGTGAACGCTTGTTTTATTTCAATGGACGGGGGGCGTGGGGGGAAGGGGGGGGGCTGTGGGGGGACACACACACAAAGCGCAATGTCCACACTGGAAATCCTAGGGGGTAACCATGACAGCGTTTGTCTCCCTCCTCCTCCTCAGCGGGTAACACTAACACATATTCATTTAGTTATTGCGTTGGATCAATATTTAGGCTTTGTAACCTACATTTTACACTGTTTTTATTTTTGGCACGGCGGGTAATGAAATTTGTAGTGGGTGAAGACTTTTAATCGTTTTCCTACTGTGCCTTAGAATGTGACTGCTGGAGCTGTCTGGTATAATTGATGATCGAGCAATTCATCGTTTACTTCATTGTCTATTGACTATTATGAGTGTACCACATATAGGGCATGGCGGGGTTTTAGACGCACTGGGGTTATAGTCTTCATTCAAATGTGAATCAAAATGTTCACGTTACCTCAGAGGGGAAGAATGGGCTCGTGTCACAAGATAGATAACAAAAGATTTTAGATGGTTTGCCTCACAAGTGTTGATTTCACAAAGTTGTGCTTGCATTTAGACCTACGTCTGCAACAAAACACCTGTTACAATGAAACCACATCGTCACTTACCTGACACTTTGCTTGGCCTTTCCGTCCGAAATAAATTACGAAAATATCTTTGCATGTAATGTGGTCATCGATGAATATTCCAGGGGTCAAATTCGTCTCCCCAAATATAAATCAAACCAGGGCGGTCTGTTGAAACATATCGATGGCGTTACTCCGTGGATAGCGCGCAGTTCCCCCGGTGCACAAGAACGGCAATAAAGCACTCGGGTCATCTAACGGGACTGAAGTGAGTGATACAGCAGACAGAGGCTTCCTCCCGTGTTCCTCCTCAGTCATAAATACAAGCAGACTTACTATCCGCACGCATGTTTACACACTGACCTAGCGCCCTGCAGCCATGTGCAACTGCTGCTACTGTACTTTAAAGCCCTACTACGGGGAACACAAGTCCGCAGCAACTTGCTGCCGCGGGGATAATGAGGCATGATGTGTTAATCGCGTTCGTCTCGTTCTGTTGTGGAGTTTTGGCAGACAGCGACACCGTCCGGTTTGTCAGCCCTGTGCCGTTTAGGCTCCTTCGACAAAACTAGCTGTAGTCTGTCGTGAAGAGTGCTCGAGTTTAGGTCACGTTAGTTATCTAGCTGGCGACTGAGACGACCCTGAACAGCAACTTTTTTCGTTTGTTAAAGGTTTCATAATTTTTTTTATTGTAGATTGAGATAGACAGGAAGATATGGGGGAAGACATGCAGCAAAGGACCACGGGCAGGAATCGAACCCCGGTCGCTGCGGTCAGGACTAGGCCTACGCACTGCACTCTAGCCGGTGAACCACAGGGGCGCCCGAACAGCACGTTTGCTTGATCTCTGCCGCCATCTAGCGGACAGACGTATGTCTGCATGTAGTTCTAACTACGTCATCACGTCGGCTTTATGTTGACGTGGCGTGAGCCATGGCTAACGAGAGTTCCAGCGGCTAGTAGGTAGCTAAAGGTACGGTAAGCCGGCGGAAGAATGGAGATAATTAGCTAAAGACGACCTACTGTGACGACTCTTTACAGGTAAACGCAAACAGAGTGTGTTTAGGTCCGTTTAAACGAATGAAGGTTCAGAGGCGGTCTCGGCTGTCTCAGTTTTCTCATCTTAAAACGAGCTGGGTGCGTTTCTACCTCACCTACATAGGCTAGCTTTAGCTCTATGCGGGAACTCAGTACTAGTCGTCTACCTAACCTTTACTCTAACCCTTACTCTGCCACCTCAACATCTGATGGCCTTTTTGTATTTAGGCGTGTGGAAGTAGGGCTGTTGTGTTGTGTGGATCGAGCCAGTGAGATTGTCAGCCATAACTGTTTTTCTTTCTTCCGTGCAGCTGATATAAGAAAACATCAGACCCCCTGTACCCCCTCCCTATCTGCCCCCCTACTGCGAGCATCAGAGTAACGTGGGCTGACATCTGATGGTCAGGGTTAGTTTGTATAGTTGTGGTCTGGTTATCTCCGTATTCAACGTGGCTGAGCTATTCATGTAAATGATGTGTGGAATCCCGACGCTAGGTAGGATCGGGATTATTTGATAATTCACCATGTTAATATTCTCTGTTGGTATAGTATTGTGGTAGAGTTGCAGCAGTCATTGATGTCTTTGCATGCATATCTGACCAGGAGATGTTCTATAGAGGTTCTAGAGTGGTTATATAACAGTTACACAACCTAAACTTATCAGGATGGTCTGTACCAAAGGACACTGCCCGCTGTCTTATCGATGTTCAAGATATTAGCATAGAGGCAGCCTGCAGATAGACACACAAGAATCTAAGGTATGATTAGGCCTAAAAAAAGAATTAAAGTTACCAAAGGTCTTGAAATAGAATAGGAATTCAGCCCACAACAGGTTTAAGATGAGTGCTCTTTTTCGAGCAGAACCCGGGGTTTCCTCAAGTTTAATCGTTCTCCATGTCGTCTCCTTACGTGTCATCATGTAAGGAGACAAGCACATGGCTCCCATGCCTAATTTTAACTTCAGACGTTAACTTCAAACCATGTAACTGGTGCACCTCCCCAGGTAGAGTGAGGACAACATGGCCAGCCGGGGCCAGCACTATGGCTTCCAGGCCGCCACAACGTCGCAGCCTGCCAACGGAGGCCACGCCTACCTGTTTGGGAACAACGGCTCAGAGAATGACCTGTCGGAGGACGACGGCGAGATCTTCGAGCTGCGGTCGCGAGGCCGGGACCGCCTGCGGAGGAGCGCGTCCCGGGAGAGGATGGACGACATCATCTACCTGGCCCGGGACGTCCAGGAAGGGGACACTTTGAACAGCCTCGCCCTGCATTACCACTGCTCGGTACGTCTATCCTCCCTCCATTCTTTACATATTAACTCAATTCCAGCACACGGACTGAACCTGTTCCATCTAACCTTTAACATGGCTATCAACCAGGAACACATTAAAACCTATAATGTAAACCACAACCGATCAGGATTCATTCATTCCAGAGGTTGGTTGGGCTGCATGTGACTTAGGAGGTAGAGCGGGTTGGCTTGTCACCGGAAGGTTGCTGGTTCGATCCCTGAGCAAGAAGCCTCACCCTAACTGCCACCGACAAGCTGGCTGTCGCCTAGCGGGGCTGACACCGCTGTCGGTGTGCGAATGAATGGCTGAATGTGAACTGTCAAGCGCTTTGAGGGGCCTCTGGTTAGAAAAGCGCTGTATAAATGCAGTCCATTTGGTTGACAGACATCCCCTCTGTGTGTGTGTGTGATTCCCAGGTGGCGGACCTCAAGCGGGCCAACAACCTCCTCACGGAGCAGGACTTCTTCGCCCTGCGTTCGGTGAAGATCCCCGTGCGGCGCTTCAGCGTGCTCACCGAGAGCCACAACGGCGCCGCCGCCGCCTTAAAACCCTCGTCCTCGCCGTCGACCACCTGGAGCCTGTCCCAGATCTCCCCCGGCACGTCCTCGGTGCCCACCGAATGCTCGACGGACTCGTCGTCGTCGGCCGACAGCGTGGAGGGCTTCCTCCTAGAGAAGGACAAGGACATCGAGCGGCTGGTGATGTCGACGGGGCCGTCGTCGCGCAGCAGCCTGAACGAGGTGGTTTCCTCGCTCACACAGCTGGAGGAGCCGCTGCTGGGGGGGACCGAGTACAAGCCGGCCCTGAGGAAGGACCCGTACTATGGGGCCGATTGGGGCATGCGCTGGTGGACGGCGGTGGCCATCATGCTGGTGGTGGGCATCGTCACGCCCGTCTTTTACCTGCTGTACTACGAGGTGTTGGTGAAGGCCGACGTCAGCCATCACGGCGCCGCCGCCGCCAATGCCGCCGCTCCTCAGGGGAACGAGGTGGAACTCTCCCCGCCTGAGGACAGACACGCAGGGGCCGCACCGGGAGACGGTGTGGGGAACGGCGCCATGGGAGACCCCAAAGGGGCCGGGGAAGGGGACATGAACCATCGCAGCGATGGAAGGCAAGCCAAGACATGATGTAGAGAATATAATGGAGTGCAGACTGCAGGACGGACCTCGGCTGCTTTTAAGACAAACGCAGGGCGGGTACGGTCACATTAGGGAACAGAATCTTTTTGATTCCATTGACTTAGTCACTTTTTTTTTTTTAACAACCCAGATGGACCCAATGGGATTTCTTTCTCTAATTGCCATTAAAACATGATTATTTAACACTATTTTGTCAGGTGGGTGGGACCAGGGGGTTTCCATTATGTTCTAACATATCCAGACTAATTTATTTGGAAGATAGAGAAAAAGCTGTCTTGCACTTATCAGTATTGAAAATATCAATTTAATTATTTCATCGTCGGGATACTTGTTTGTAGATCTTCAAAAGGCATGGTGAGACAAGGAAAATGCACAGTACTCCTGCAATCACTTCAAGTAATTTTGGTAAGAGACTTTATCATATAGAAGCCTTTATTCCTGGTCTTGTAAATATTTTGGGTGAAATAGACAGTATGTGCCTTTTTAACCAGTGGCTCTGTAAACAGGCTGGAAAATAAATACATCTATTTTGAATAAATTAATGAGCAGGCTGAAATAAAATGAGTAAATTCATATTTTTTTTCACAACCGCAGTTTCACAGCAACATTCCAAGGAATAATATGTACTGATTTGGTAACAGCCATTGAGAGAGTAATTTGTAAACAATGTGAGGTAAGAGAACACAGTTTGAACACAACACTGACTAATTCTTCTTCTGGTCGCTGAGGAATCGTCTCAGTAGGTGGCCTCTCCATCGTCGCCGTCATCATTGTCCTCCTCCCCATTGTCAAAGTAGCTATCAATGTAATCGTTCTCCTGTAGAGTGAAACAAGGTCAGGGACCGCTTCATACCATTCTGATCATCTCGGCAAGAAGAGCTCAAAAGACCAGCTGCTCATTCTCACCTCCTCCACTTCCTCCTCTTCCAATTCCTCCTCCAGATCCTCCTCCTCTTCTCCCTCCGCTGTTTTCTTGGTCTTGGGCTTCTCGTCGTCCGATTTCTCTTCCTCTGCGCCATCATTCTTTTCCAGTTCCTGAAGTAAATCACGAACATGAGCACTTAACATGTTTGCTATTCATGCGTACCCAAGCCTGATTACTTGCACAATCAGACAAGTATGAATGGTTGGAGGATGTACCGTGTAAACTAAGACATTTTAGCGTTCCACAACCGTAATGTTATTTGTGAGGTTAAAATAGATACTTGCTTCCAATTTATTCAGCACATCCTTTGTGTCTTTGGCTGAAGGCTTCTTTGTGCCTGTTGGAGAAAATACACAACGTCAAGTCTTAACTCCACCTCAGATTGACGTAACAAATAATAACAAACGAAAAATACCTGCTGGTTTGGTTGTGCGAGTCCGTTTGACTGCGGGCCTCAGTTCTTTCGGGTAGAGGTTCCAGTCTGGAAAATCCCACAACATTCTTTATAAAACAAAGTATTTCTCATGTCATTTTTAATCGTGCGAGAGTACGCAAGTAAAACGTACCTGGCGTCCATTCTTCATCGTTAAGCTGTTTCTGCTTGTTGTATCTCTCCTTGTATCGCTCTACATCTAGTGGACAGATAAAAGCAGAATTGTGCTCAGTTGCATCTTCACAAATTACACATCATCCTCATAAAGTTAATTATCAAAAGCACCAAGCAAACAGGCTGAGATTTCCCAGTTTTCAATTAACTCAATTAACTTCCTTGATGCATTAAATGAATCCTGGTTCAGTTGTAAAACAATGCATTTGTGGTACTCTTAATTGCTATTTTTAATGCATGAAAAGCCCAAATTGCGTATGAATATGAGAAAAAAAAACTACCCAGGTCACCAAATAAATTGTCCACCACAAAAGGGATCCATTAAGACTGTCCTCTATAAACCCTTGACTCTCTCTCCATCGATAGATATGGCCCTAATTAAATGCTTCAGTTCCGAGTGCTGCATTACCTCACCGCCTGGCAGAAACCTCACTCTTTTCTTGCCACATCACTTCCCAAAAGGATCCGAGACTTCTAATGCACTGCCCCCTCCCTCCCCCTGTCTCTGACACTCCTCACCTGCTTTAGCAGCTAGTGGTTTGATGTTGTGCGGTAGTCTCTGCATTGTGCATCTCATCTCCTGCTTGAGGGCCAGCATGTACGCCTCTCCCTCATCATCCCTCAGTGGGACCGGTTTCGACTCAGTGTTCTGACGTTGGAAGGGGAGCGTGTAAAACAATGAGGCCAAAGCTATCAAAAACATTGTTATATTTTCTGAGATAATGCAATGCATTCGTGAGTCATTTATTTCATTAACATGTTTTTAGAACGATAAGACTAGTGTAAATTCAGTTAATCATTGTTAATGGGCGTGTCTTAGTGTAGATAAGTGGGCCCCTAGGAGGCTTATCTCTCTGAGGGGAGGTTTGTTTTTTTTTGCACATTCACGATTCCTTTCAAGGCCTCAGCTGACACGTTACACTAAACTGTTCAACATATCGGATTACTGAAGTGGGGAATGGTGAAATGAATATCTTTTCTGTATAAAAACACAATGGCCCATACTTTATTGTCATTTACAGGTAGCCTACATAATTGCAGCCGGTCTAGTTTGTAGTGTCAGTATTTAGTACTTACTGGAAACAGTGGTCTTGGTCCCACCATGGCCTCGGGCATGCTGCCTCGTGTGATGCCCAACGCCTCAACGTTAAACGAGAAGGCAGCCACACCACGACCTCTCCCTCCCATGATGGCTCCGACAGTCTGTCCACGAGTACACCCAGCGTGTTTTACTTCTACCCCTAAACAAACACAAAACAAACACACACACACACACACGACAATGTTTACAGTCAGAGTCGGCGAACTGTTCAACCAGATCTTTCTATTCAAGATGTAAAAACAGTTAAAAAGAATACCAAGGAACTGTTAGACAGGGAGAACACTGATGCTGCCTAGCTCGATTGACGAAGTTGAGAATGCCCTAGGTCAGCAGTTTGACACGTCCCCATGTGCTCCGTGACTGCATACTCTTTATACCCGCATGCTCGCTAGGCCCGCTCTGCATTTCTACCGATAAGAAGATCTGGTCTTGGTTTATTCTATATATCATACAAATACCAACTGGAGCGGTTGGATTTAGCACTATTTGATCGAGACTACCATCCACACAACCGCAATGAGCTCTCAGGTGTGGCTTTAAACACAAACGCCTCCGATTTGGTTGGCAGACCGCCCATACGTTTCCAGCCAATCACGGTAGGGTTCATGCTTACGTCAGACGCGTGACCGTCCAATGACATATGCGCTTATTTCCCCCGGGGTGTTTCCTCCTCGGCCCCGCCTGCCTGCCAAGATATCGAGATGTAGGTGTGTGGTACGCGAACCAAGCATCGGTGTGGATATTTTGCAACTAAATCGCCTCCAAAAGGCAAACGTTTCCATGCCCCTTGACGAGTGCATGAGTCGGGATGTCTGCCAACGATTGGTATGCTCACAAATCGCTCGGAGATGGCATGTACTGGATCCAGGAGAGGTTCTACGAGTCTGAAAACCGTGCAAATATCTGGCTGCTGCGCGGCTCGCACCAGGACGTGGTGATAGACACGGGGCTGGGCTTGAAGAGCTTACCTGACTACATCACCTCCAAGGGGCTCCTAGGGGCCGACCCGCAGAGGAAGAACCCGCTGCTAGCCATCGCCACCCACGCCCACTTCGACCATTCCGGGGGCCTACATCAGTTCCAACAAGTGGGCGTCCACAGTGCCGAGGTCGAAGCCCTGGTCAACGGAGACAACTTCGAGACGGCCACCTGGCTCAGTGACAGGGAGATAGTCCAGGCGCCTTTTCCAGGATGGAGGGCAAGGCACTACAAGGTGCATGCGGTGCAGCCTACACACATCCTGCAGGAGGGTAGGTATCGTCCAGCGTTGGGCTCGCCTGTCAGTAGGATGAGAATTGTCCCACCGTTTATATACTAACGCAACGAGAGAACGTCCAATACGGTGTGCCCCCTGCATAGACTGCGTCCACACTGCAAACCCCATCCAATGCATGCTTCTCCCCAAAGCCTTGGGATATCGACAGACTAGATGAGTTGACATTGTGCAGAATAGCGCTACGCAAACATTGGCGGATGTACTGCTAACTGCTGCGATCACAATCAGTCACACATGCGCCGCCTCTGCATATATTAACCTCCGGTGTTCGCTATTTATGGAGGAATCTGTGTGATCAGTGTGTCTCTGTGTACATGTGTGTGCCCAGATTGGGCAACAGCCTGTGTACCGGCTGCCGAGCCCATAGTTTGTGCCATGGGATTGGCAAAGTTACTGAAATGTTACTTTTTGTAACCAGTATATTTTTCAGTACATTTGTTTTTCATAGTGTGGCATGAAATTCTTCATTTTTCAGTTTTTGGAAGACTTTGATTTATGACTGTCAAGATCTGGTCATCAAATGGTAACCCTTTTTTTAATCTACACAGAACCCATCTCAACTAAGTCACCTCATACGACTGAGCCTTTGCCATCTCCATCATTAGATGAAACACTTTTCTGCTTCGGCCAAACTAACCCCTTCCGGACTCCTTTTGCTATTCTTACCGGCAGTCATTTCTGCAGTGGGTCAATATCCAGCTCTCTGTTGTGCTGTGTCAGAGTTGCTGCTGCAGTGCAGCTGGAATATCTTATTGCCCGGTGTGTTCATTTCAACCAAATACTCCCGTACTGTATATGAGTCATCTCTTTCCTCTGCCGTACGATCCTGTCCCGATCACTTCCGGAAGAGAGATGGGTTTTGGTCAAGCTTGAAAGTGATAGGTTAACATGTAGACTGAAGAGATGATGTCATTCTGGTGAAGTTATGTGTGGTATTCACACTACAGCACGGGGCAAGGTTGGGTGGTTTCTCGAGGACTTTGTGTGTAAAAAGTATGTAGTATGACATCAGCCGTTATTCATGACACACACACACACACACACACACACACACACACACACACACACACACACACACACACACACACACACACACACACACACACACACACACACACACACACACACAGAAGCAACCGGGACTTCTGCAGGACTTCTGAAATGCATACCCATCCTTCTCGTGTGTCCGCCCCCCCCTCCCTCCCCTCCCAGGCGACGTCATCAACCTGGGCGACCGGCAGTTGACGGTGCTGCACATGCCGGGCCACTCGCGGGGCAGCATCTGCCTGCACGACGGCGACCACAAGCTGCTGTTCAGCGGGGACGTGGTCTACGACGGCGCCATGATCGACTGGCTGCCCTACAGCCGCGTCAGCGACTACATCAGCAGCTGCGAGCGCATCGTGGGCCTCGTGGACAGCGAGCAGGTGGGCACCATCAACCCCACGTCTGAT
Source organism: Gadus morhua (assembly GCF_902167405.1). NCBI lineage: Eukaryota > Metazoa > Chordata > Actinopteri > Gadiformes > Gadidae > Gadus > Gadus morhua. Next base: position 13,427,045 of record NC_044053.1, read on the forward strand.
TCACTGTTCTCCTTAGTTTGTTCGAGTCGCACATGCTCAGTTGCGTTTCACCGAGTTGTGTGTGTGTGGAAGATGAGAGAACAGGGTGGGAGCTCTGAGGGCAGTGTGGGGTGGTCAGTGTTTCCCCCAGCACTGTGTTGTTAAGGCGGCCGCCTTATCAACAATAGGGCCCCGCCTTGACTACCAATGTATATAAAATAAATAAAAAAAAATATCAAAAAAAAAATATATATATATATTTTTTTTTAATTATTATGCATTAACAAAGTAGAAAACTCTCGTAGGGAAAGAAAACATACCTCCATCAGGTGTAAAAATAAAGATCAATAATGCATCGGTGTTCACAACAATGGTCGTGACATCAAGCTTTTTTAATTGAATTTAACCAGGGAGACCCCCCCCCCCCGCTCCTTGACCACCTTGACTAAGACATTTACTGGGGGAAACACTGGTGGTATATTTGACTCGCACAATATGGCCTGTTTTTGAATGAAACTAGTCTAGTTCAATCCCAACTCTCGCTAGGAATACTGACATCGTACACATCTCCTCTCCCCAACCCTAACCCTAACCCTACACTGACAACGTCCTCATCTCCTCTCCCCAACCCTAACCCTACACTGACAACGACCTCATCTCCTCTCCCCAACCCTAACACTATATTGAAAACGTTATCTCCTCTCCTCAAACTTAACCCTAACCCTAAACTGATGTGGCCCTCTCCTTTACCTTCTCCTTTCATTTGCACCTTTACCTGTTTCCCCTCTCTGCTGTGCTCTTTCTGTCAAGGAAATGAAATGCTGGAAACTTCAGTAACAATTGGTCCAAATAATGCAACCAGAAAAAAAAACATAATCACAATGCTAATAAAGTTGGATCAGGATCCACCTTGGATTAATATCTAGAATATTGTCATTACCTCATTGTGCCATAAGAATAGATAGAGGATAAAGTTATGGGTTGCGAGTATAAAAACTGCAGTAATAGGTGCAGAACGGTGTACAGTGGACAAATGTACGCACTTATTGTGTGTTCTACGTCCTGTCTCTTAATGTACTCACTTATTGTATGTTATACGTCCTGTCTCTTAATGTACTCACTTATTTTATGTTATACGTCCTGTCACTTAATGTACTCACTTATTTGGTGTTCTACGTCCTGTCTCAATGTACGCACTTATTGTGTGTTCTACGTCCTGTCTCTTAATGTACGCACTTATTGTGTGTTCTACATCCTGTCTCTTAATGTACGCACTTATTGTGTGTTCTACGTCCTGTCTCTTAATGTACTCGCTTATTGTGTGTTCTACGTCCTCTCAATATACACACTTATTGTGTGTTCTACGTCCTGTCTCTTAATGTACTCACTTATTGCGTGTTCTACGTCCTGTCTCTTAATGTACTCACTTATTGTATGTTATACGTGCTGTCACTTAATGTACCCACTTCACTACTCACTTATCCTAGCCATCTTTGTTGTATACGGGGAATGGGTTAACCTAGCGATTGTTAGCTTTGGATAAAAGCGTCTGCTAAATGTACACACTACCACTACCCCCCCCGCCCAGGTGGACCAGGTCCTCCCGGGTCACTACAACACCTTCGGCGCCAAGCGGCTCCACCGCATCGCCACGTCCTACATCAGCCGGGCCGGGACCTGCCCCGCCAAGTTCTCCACCTTCGCCTGGAGGACTCTGGCCGGGGTGGCGCTGAGGGCCTCCAACCCCCGCAGCGCCTGCTAGCCCGAACCCAGGGATGGATCACCCCCGACGGGTAGCACACGAACGCAGAGAACATGAGATGTTTGAGTGTTTTATAATCTCATCCATGAAGACGCACGGGCCGGGGAGGGGGGGAAGCCCTCCCGGTCATTATATCTAGACCTCGGTGTATCGTTATGTTTACCTGTATAATCTGAAATAGTTACGATAGTTGCCAAAAACCTTGATACGGTTAAGCTCTGATCGGTTACATGGATCGTTTGATTAGCACTATATGGATCATATACAATATTTATAGGGAGTGTAATTTATTGGTTGAATGTGGTAAGATGTATGCTTGTTTTTTTTTATATATACTTTTAGGTGTTGATTGACATTGCACATTTATGGTACAACTCGGCATTACACACACAGGGAACTCTGCTGAGGTTTATCTTCCAGGAGACGATATGGCCATAGTATTCCTCTATGCATATTCCACTGCTCAGTGAAGACTAGGTGACAACTACCTCCTACGTTTGTACTAGTGCTTTGTACTGTTGGCTTGGAAGCAGGAACTAAACGTAAAGCCTCTATTGTGTGCGTGTGTGCGCGCTTGCCTACACACACAACACAGGGTATCTGATGAACAGTCAGGATTCATTTAGCTTTTTCTATTTGAGCCAAGCATGCATCTTTAACTGAATCTCATACCGAGTGTCTCACCCAATCAGGAAGCTGAGTGTAACACAATCACAGAGAACACGATCGTTTTCTAAAGTCTGCTGAAGCCAGAAGGGGGGCACCTAGTAGCAGACTTGCACAGACCGTGACTTGCTCCTTTCCCCCCCACACTCCCTGCAGAAAAATGTCCTCTGTTGCAATACTGAATGGCTCATATTTTCAAGTTTACCAAGGCATTGGCCCTGTATCTAGTGAGTGGAATATTACCGTGAACGACCGTAGTAACAGTAGAAAGCAGTAGTAGACGTGATGTAAAAACAGATAAGGCAAGACGTAAACGGATAAAGTATTTATTCTTATTAATATTATTAACATGTCATGTTATTAACGTGTTTGCTCTCTGGGAATGCGTGCCAGCAGAGCACACCGAAACACAAACACTGTAGCCAGATGACATTCAATGTCATACTGAAACAAGAAATCTGTTATAATACAAATGATAAGTCATAGGATGTTAGAGCTCCATTGTTGACCGAACCAACACCTGAGGTTGATTTCTAACAGTCGAGGGTTTGAGATAACTTAAGGGTTTAAGGTTCAGTTATACAAATGCTGACACATTTGAGAGGTTGAACAGGCTCATTTAAGATAGTCTCCTGGATAGGTTAATGTACATAAATTCAGAACTAATAAAAAAAAAGGAAGATTTGTAGATTTTGACATTGATTTCCACGGACATTGAATCGTAACGAAATGGTCTAACTAAAAGTTACACAATCCCGTCCTCACCATTAAAAAGATAACCTAGACAAGAGTTGTAAATGTAGTGAATAGTGACCATAATATCTTCACGTTTTACAATGGATCAAATGCAAGAGTTCTTCCAATTAAATACTGCAGGGACTGCTTTATTACGGCTTTTACTGCTTAATAAAATACCACCATACTTTCACAAGACCAACGATTTAGTATGGCTTATTGTGTCCCGTTCATTACACATCACTTTTGTGTATGTCTTAATTTTTTTGTGATTGGAGGTATGCATATAAACAGTACCTCTTATCAGGTGTACCTCTTATCAGTACACCTAATAAGGACACTTCTATCTAGACGAGCACTGTAACCACCATTCCAATTCTTTTTCATTCCAAACTGAAATCATATTAAAAAGGAGCACCGTGTAAGATTATTCATTGCTTATTCATAGCTGCTCACCAGGGCAGACCCTTTTAAACTTAATAAATTCCTCCTTTTACCATCCCTGTGAGCATGGCTAAACCACTGTGGCAATTGGACATTTATTTTCATTATGAATACAACATGCATATTTTGGTTATCAAGCTTTTGCAGATGAGTCTCTAAATCTTACACAGTGGCCCTTTAGCTTATAGCTTACACCAACTGCAATCGTTCAGAACACTTTGAAAGAGCACAACTCTTCGAAGCAAATCATGCAGGACACTGCTTGGGTTTCATGAGAGCGAGGAGAGATGGTCACTTCAGTAGATTACGGGCACTGAAGTAGTTATCACAGTAAGTACAAGCAAGCTACAAACACACCCTTACTACAGTTAGGCCTTCCCTGACACATTTAGACACACAATCACAAACCATTTACTGAATTTCTTTTTGAAAATTGATTCATGCTCACTTCTGCTCGGGCTACTCACCCTGCAGACAGAGATGTTGGGGGGGATGTCAACGAGGAACATACAGGGTGAGGGTACTGGTAGTGTATCAATAGTACACATCTCTTTTAAAGGTGACATACCATACCACCACGTGTGAGTGTGATTAGCCGTTACATGCCGTTTTAAATATCGGCATCTTCTGACATCACTAGTGGGCGTGTCCACCTCGACGGATGACGGATAGATGAGCAAGGTTTGCTACAGTCCACTTGGTATGCTGGCAGACTGATCTATCCAGCACACATCTAGGTGGACACGCCCACTTGTGATGTCAGAAGAGGCAGATTTTCAAAAAACGGCTTGTAACGTCAAATCACACCTGGTCGTATAATATGTCACCCTTAAAACCACTTCCCAGTTGTGTGCATGTGTGTCTTGCAAGGGGCAGGCAGATGAAAACCAATTAAACCAGAGGAGAAACACTGATACTAATATGGGAACCACAGGCCGTTGCACCCGTATGGCTGGCCATGTTGTGGTTTTACTAAACGTGGTTGATTGCATTTATCACTATTGTTGTCAACATGCGGGTTCTCAAAATGTAGCAATCATTATTTATTTTTTACGTTTGTGGCATCCAGGTAGAGGAGATTGTCACCTGTTCCTATTCCAGTTGGCACCAGGACCGACCTGGGCGATTGGCATCAGGTCCACTAGGGGGGGTTGAGGCAGCTTGTAAGAATCAGGACGAGGCTTTGCCCTCGGGCAGAACGCCCTGAGCTCAGTTCACATATGTTAGGTTTCATTTGATTTCATCACAACGCAGCGTCGGCGACTCCATGTTAATCCAGTTAAGTCAGGAGTGGCTGGCAGCTGCCGTCGTGTCCCAGTCAAAGTCACACCTGGCTCTGGAGCCAGTTGCGCGGGTCCAGGCGGGCCCTGAGGTTCCTGAGGCTGCGGCGGGCTGGGGACGGCCTGGAGAAGGCGTCCTTCGCCTCCGAGGACTCGGGGCTGTGCCGGCCCTCGCTGGAGCTGTTGCTGGAGGTGGAGCTGGAGCAGGAGAGGGCGGGCTGGGCGGCGCGCGGGGAGCGGGACGAGGAGGACACCGTCAGCGGGGCGAGCAGCGAGGCGGGAGGCGCGGGGTGGCACGAGCACTGGAAGTCCCCGCCCCCTCCGTAGCGCCTGCCGCGCAGGGTGCTCAGCTTGGCGTCCAGCGACAGCGTGCGCGGCCGGGAGCGCGAGGAGGGCGAGGGCGAGGAGAGCAGCCCGTAGCTCAGCGGGGCGTCGGCCCAGCCGCCGTGGCGCGAGCAGGGGCTGGCGCTGCTGGGGCTGTCGCTGTCCGACGTCAGGCTGGCGTCCGAGGAGAGCAGGCCCGGCCGGGGGTGGCGCCGGGGGCTGCCGGGGCTGCGGGGCGAGCGGTGGGGGGCGCGGGGGCTGGGGGCCGACAGGCGGGAGAGGCGGGGGCGGCCGGGGCCACGGGGGGAGCCGTTCTCCTCGCCCTCCTCCTCGAACACGGACATCCAGGTGGGGGAGGTGCCCAGCTGGCTGCGCAGCTCCAGCTCCTGCATGCGGCGGGCCAGGAGGTCCGACACGGCGGTGCCCAGGCCGTCCGACGCCTCAATAACTAAGGAGGGGGAGGTGGGGGGGGGGGGGGGGGGGGGGAGCAGGGGACACGGCCGTCAGCACGCTGCGATACCGGACCGTCGATCCGATGATGACACGTCTAATGATCGGACGACGTGTCTTCTAACCCCTCCTTTCCTTCCGCTCCCCGCGGATGTGTTTTGTATTTGTTGAAATGTTAGTATTTGCGACAAACAAACTCATGCCAGCTCTATGATTGGAGGGATGTTTAAACCAACCCCGGTCCCGTTTAGAGGAGCTCTGCCTCTGCGTCTCTGCGTTCTACGTGTATACGTCACCTGTCGTTGTAATAGGAGGAGAGGAGAGCGCGAATCTCGGCGGACACAGCGTTATCCTGCAGGAGAAGGCCCTCGCACGAGGGGGCGGAGAGAGGGGCTGCAGCGGAGCGGTGCAGAGAGGTGGAGCGGGGGGGGGGAGGGAGGATGAGGGATGGGGGCCGGTGTTTTTGGATGTCATGGATGAAACGAGGTTAGTATGGTCGGGGCGTGAGATGGGAAGCAGAAAATTGGTTTTTGAATAGGGTCCAACGTATTATGGATGAATAATGATATGAAATTAAATGGTTAATGTGAAATAAAATGATGAAAGGTTTAGTTTTGTGAATGAAAGACCAAAAGAGGGGAGCAAACGATGGAAATAAGGAAAAGGTTTAACCAAAGAGAAGGCGGGAGTGAAGGATGTTTAGGACACACACAATAAAGAGGGAAAGAGAAACACAGAGAGAGAGACAGACAGGGAGAGTCAGTGTGTCAGAGACGTTCAGGCTACAGTACAGAGAGGTAAAGGTAAAGCAGAGCGAAGGAACATTTTGGTGAAAGTATGTCATGCACATCCCTACAGTTAAGTTAAAACTACAACACCATGCTGTGCAAGCAAAGAAGGAATCAACCTTTGGTTTATATTTTGGCTGGTGTCTAATTCACCTTTTTCTTCTTACCATTCCTTTTCATATGGTAAACATTTGACCAAAAAAATATATTCAGACCTTTCAGAGCTTGATGAACCCGTGCCTTACCCATTTCATGGTACAGGGAGCCCTGTTTTGGGGTAACTGTGGAGGGCTTCCTGGGTGACGGAAGTTCGATTTTCATCAGGTCGTCACAGCACTGCTTCCATTGGCCTGAGGGGGGGAGATATCAGTCACTATAACAGCCACCGAGCCTGTGGTCTGAGGTTTGCATGTTAACCATCAGAACATCTGGCTTGTTTAAACAAACGGACAAGCCTATCTGGACGAAAACAGTCACCACCAACCCGATCATTTACATACGGAATCGTATTAAAAGGAGCAGTGTGTAAGATTACCACTACATCACCACGCATGGCCTGTGACAGGGAGATATCGTTCACTGTGCAAGCCACCATTCCAAAACTAACTATCATTTTGGTTGGCCAAATATTAATAATCCTCATCCTCATTTCGTCCAAACAACCTCTGCAGCTGCAGAGCCTGCCTACATGCATACTGTAATAGTGTACAAGCATCATTCATGTGCATTTCTAAAAGAGGAATATTGTGTATGGTATTAATAATAAATGTTATTTATAACGCACTTTGGATCAAACAATGATCTCAAAGTGCTACTTTGCACAAGGCCTACATTCAACACCTCCATCATTATCAGTGTATTGATGCCTGGCAGGCGTCTTAATCCCTGACCCCTGTGGCGGTGGTGTGTGGGGCTCACTCATGTCGTAGAAGTGCTGCCAGAAGGCCTCCATCCAGCGGTGGGTGTCCTCCCGGCTGTCGGTGGTCAGAGTGTGGGTGACCTCCTCTCCTCCGTACTGGTTTGTGATGCACACACTCTGGGCCTTGCTCTGGGGGTCCTTCTCCGAGGCCCGTATTCTGGTTTCCTATAAAACACCACGTATAGAAACACGGATAATGTAAAGGGTATGAACTCAGATCAGCAAAGGGGTTAACACTGTTGTACCAATTTTTTTTTCTTTTACGTTATCTTGACACTTGCAAAGGTATAACATTTTCATTTTTGATACAACACTTAACTAATTATATTCTTATCCAAATGGGGCTTTAATATATGTTCTCTACTGAAGTGACGATCTCTTCACTGTCACTGACACGACGGTTCCGTGTACTTCCGAATAAAGCCGCAGTCTTAGAAACCGCCACTAGGTGCCAGTGATGATCAACCAATTCACTCATGGGTCGGACTCGTCCCGTCGTCTCATTTCATTCTGGCTCCCGTTGGAAAGCCCAGAGCCGCTGACGAGCAAAAGGTCACACAAACTTGATATACTCTCATCTGATCTGGTCTGACAGCGGCTGACCCCGCTGTCATCGCAGCTCAGATCAGGAGGGGTCAGAAGTTAACCCGAGTGAGTCACAGCCGAATCAACGCGGAAACCCCCAAGTGATCGGTGTGGTCACAGGAGACCCCACGAGAGATGAGGCGCTGATGAAGTGCCAGTCTGGCTTGTACGGTGAACTGGCACACTGACTGTCCAGAAGGGGGTGAGCAGTACACTGGCCTGAATAGTATAGCACGGGGGGCCCTTACCCCTTAATAAGAAGGGAAATGTTCAGTGATTTCCAGATTTTAACCTGCCAACGTTTTTTTAATATTCTATCTTTCTCTTATATTTTGAACTATATATATATTCTTTGAAATGATACTACTTCATGCTCTAGCGTTGGCAGTGTTTCTCTCTCTCTCCCACCTTGTTGATGACAATGGTGAACGCCGGCTCCACGCTGGACTCCAGGTCTTCCTGTCGCTGGTAGCAGAAGAGATTTGTTCCTTTGAGGACACCGTACACCGTGGTCCAGCTCTGAGGGTCACCTCCTAGCTGCTGTGAGCGAGAGAGGGCGATAGCGAGCGAGAGCGAGAGCGAGCGAGAGAGCGAGAGCGAGAGCGAGAGGGCGAGAGCGAGAGAGAGAGCGAGAGAGAGAGATTAACAAAGGGAAGTGGAACATGAGATTAAGAAAATATCTGTTTGCCAGAGAGGGATAATTTAGGGATTTTAAAATTATTTAATTGATCTTCAGTGTGTATTGGCCAATCTGATTTGTCTTGACAAGATTGCGATCCAGCCTACGCATAGCATGCACGCAAACTCACACCCAGACACAATAACTCCTTCTAATTCAAGAGCAGCATATTCTTTAATGACAGAAAAGATATATTAGAAATAAAATAAAACTGAAACCTATTTTTTTTACATACTTCCATATTGTGTTGTAATGCAAGCTGCATGATTATTGCATTGTTCATAGAAATTCATATTTGTGAGAAAAGCTTTTTTCTAATAAAATATTAGATAAGTTAATTCATCTGTTGATGTCCTTAATGATCATGACAAATATTTTTTACAGATATTTTGTTTTTGCATCGATAATCGTTTTAGAGTCTATTCGTCTCTCTCTCTCTCTCTCTCTCTCTCTCTCTCTCTCTCTCTCTCTCTCTCTCTCTCTCTCTCTCTCTCTCTCTCTCTCTCTCTCTCTCTCTCTCTCTCTCTCTCTCTCTCTCTCTCTCTCTCTCTCTCTCTCTCTCTCTCTCTCTCTCTCTCTCTCTCTCACCTTGACTTTCAAGCAGCCGCTCATCATCTGTTGTGTCATGCAGTGTGGTTGGGCAGCTAGGCGACAGCACGCACTGCCATACAGAGGCAGCCAATAGGAACACTCCTCTGTGTGGAGGAAGTGAGGGAGAGAGAGAGAGAATGGGGGAGAGAGGGAGAGGAACGGAGGAGGGAACGAGTGGGGGAGAGAGGGAGAGCCAGAGAAGGCGACAAGTCAGGGAAAAACAACAGGTTGAATAATTAAACATGCCATTTGACATTTTAATGAAAGGGCAAGTTACACAAATATTTTCGGCCCACGCACACACACACACACATACACAGACTCTCACACACAGAAATCCCTGTGAAATCGAATACCTCCCCTTCACACACACACACACACACACACACACACACACACACACACACACACACACACACACACACACACACACACACACACACACAGTTAGAGAGTGAAAAGGCTGTCAGCTCGCAGGAATGAAGTGAAGAGGAGCAGCCATGAGACTTTACTGCAGCGAAAAGAGGCCATGAATAAAACAGGAAGGCCTGTCATTCTGAGGGCTCCTGCCCCCTGCTTATCAGCAGCCATCATAACAGTTTTACACAGCGCCTTTATTAACGTGACCTTCATTAACGTGACCTTGACAAAAGCTGGCTGTCAGACGACACAAGAGCTGGGCAGCAAGGGGGGGGGGGGGGGGGGGGGGGGGGAGATAGAGGGAGAGGGAGAGAGAGACCTAGTGGTCTTCAGAATATTTATATTTCCCCCTGTGGACCAGACGCCCACTGTGCCTCGTTGCTGCCACCGAGCATCGAACTATGCCCTGGTCTACATACACCAGTGGAGGCTTCTCCAGTGAGGTGAGGGAGGAAGATCCTCCTTAACATTGTTGAGAATAAAAAATGTAGATTGCCCAGACTACTGTAATGAATTAATGCCCTTAAATACGACTACTTTAGGATCCCTGGCTGGTGAGCAGTGTTGCCAGATTGGGCAGATTTCCCACCCAATTGGGCTACTTCTAACCACGTTAGGCTGGAAAAACTATCATTGGGCGGGAAATCTGCCCAAGCTGGCAACACTGTCGATAACAAACCCGCTCTGTATTGCCGCTCAGTCTAGAGACGCATGCAAAGCAAGTGAAATCATCTGAACGATAGCGAGATTCTAACATTTGCAAATAAAGTTCACGTTTTATTAGACAAAGCATTCCATTCATTGAGTTACAGTGCTAAGTTAGCGACCAAAGAAAAAGGTAGACCACTTCCAAAAATTGAGATCACCAAAAGTAATGGCAACGTCAGTGTTGTGAGTGCTACATGGTCTGCTAGGTACTCATGGCTTACTGGTAGCATTACTAGCAATCGACTGTATTGCTGGCCCTCCCTGTTTGCTAATGAATAACGGCAATCTCCAACGTGGGCTGTTCATGGTTTCACTGATGTGAAAAATCTTGATAGTGCAACCAAACGCCTCGACAAGTGTCAAGATCACGTTGGCGCTGCTATCCCACTTTCCTTGCTAGGCAACATGCCTATAGATCCGGTTGTTTGAAATAATGTTCTTGTTCTTTTACTAGTTTGTTACTCTGACCGTTCTGTTTGATATTGTGGAAAGGGTGATGAAAGGGTGAATGATTCAGAGCATGATGCATTTTAAATGGCATGACTTCTGGACTTGAGTCTTTTCTTAAAACAATTGTAACTGAAAATAAACATAGCTAAATAACAACCAATAACTTCAGTCATTGAGGGCAAAAATAGGCCCAGATTTTTTTTTTATCTTTACAAATCAAGAGTAGGCCTGATTTGACTAATGGGCTTTGCATCCTTTCCTTCTGCCCTTGTAGTCCATTTCAAAGACATGTTGACCACCAGCTTTAAAATTACAGTTATGCCACTGGTGGCTTTGTATCTATTTTATTCACATAACTATCCCTCCCTACTATTTGGTAGTTCAACAAAACACCCTGAATCAACTTGAGTCTCACAATCTTATGCCACCATACACCAACAGTGCAAGCAGGCCAATGGCAACCAAGTGCGCAGTCCTTCCTTCCTCACTTTAAAAACCACCAGCCGCCACTGACATTATACAGTATAAGCCATATGTATAATGGATGTACAGAATGAGAAGAAATATGTGTGTTGAGGCGCCCACTCACCGTTGCCTGAGATGCTGAGGTCATGGGTGCGGAAGCTGTCCTGGATGTGGGACAGAGACAGGGTGGTGTGGGCCAGGAGATGGTACTTGGGTCCTCTGTCGACACACACACACACACACACACACACACACACACACACACACACACACACACACACACACACACACACACACACACACACACACACACACACACACACACACACACACACACACATTAGGATTGTGTAAGAGTGTTTGTGTACAGACATGTACTAAGCGCCTTTTGAACCCTATTTGACTCCACTAATCTAGTGCTACCATGTAATTGCTAAAACACTGGTACCATTGTACACACACACGCACAGAGTGTAGCCATAGGATTCAGGTATAGAGACACACACACACACACACACACACACACACACACACACACACACACACACACACACACACACACACACACACACACACACACACACACACACACACGGTTTATAGGACTCACGGCACGGAGGGGACGGGCAGGAGCAGCGGGGACCCGTTGCCCACGGGGTTTCCCGCGCCGGGCTCCAGGGACGCCCGCAGCTTCTTGCCGGCCGAGCGGCCGAGCGAGGAGCTCAGCTTGCTGGCCAGCTTCCTGGGCGTGCTGCCGGCCGAGTAGTCGTCCTCCGAGCAGCAGCTGTAGAGCTCCACGCGCAGCTCGAAGCCCGGCGCCGCGTCCTTACTGGAGGAGGGGGCGAGCGAGAGGCCACGTCAGGGTCCAGGCGTTTGGATAGCGCTGAGCTAGCTTCACACTGTGTGAACAGGCTAGTAGCGCTAGATGCTAGTAGCGCTAAATGCTAGTAACGATGTGGCTACTAGCATGTAAAGAATAATACATACATAATATATTAGTGCTGGTAGTGCTACATGCTAGTACCACATGTTAAGCTTAATGCTAGTAGAACTAAAGGCTAGTAGCGCAAGTTTCGCTAAATGCTAGAAGCGTGTAAAGAATGTAAAGAATAATACAGCTTGTGTCAGGGATTATTACTCTTCTATCCAGATGTAGGTTGAAGTCATTTTCATGTAAAAAGGAGGGATTTAGGACGTGGTATAAACATTATCCAGTAGTGCCTCCTCTCTGAGATTAATGAGAAGAGGTGTGCGTGGTGACCACTTTTTAACCGTACGGCACATTGGTTCCACTCAGGTTGTTTTGTAAATGTGTCTATAAATGTGACTTGACTGCGCTTCGTTCCCAGACACGGAGATGACTCACAAGACAATGGTGTTGTCGAAGCAGATGTCGGTGAGCGTGCGGTCCACCATCACCATGTCCGTGTCGAAGATCTCCCCGCCCAGCTGGAGTAGGCAGAAGACGGCACAGCGGTGGAGCTCTGGAAAACGCCGGGAAAGAGGAGAATAACCGGGAGGATTTAGGGTGGGTGACCGGGAGACAATGGGGAAGACATGAAGTCCAGCGTAGAAAATCGTGTTTGTTCTGTTAAATATAGTTCACACACACACACACACACACACACACACACACACACACACACACACACACACACACACACACACACACACACACACACACACACACACACACACACACACAGGAGGGGGCTGAGGGGGGGGGTCTGAAAGAGTGTATTACCCCCCTCGGGCAAACAACAACAACAACAACTATGACCAAAAGGACCCTGGCAGCACTAATGCTGTGTTCAGAGAAACAGGGTTGGGTGAGGAGATGATTCGGTGTTTATCAGCTTTGCATGCTGATAACATCTAGAATTATAATTAAAATGTTTTTATTCTGGCCTCAGGGTGTCTAACGATGTTAAAATGCTTCAAACAGGTCATAAATGTGATTAAGATGTCCACATTACACTACTGCGTTCTGTTGCCTGCAGGGACTTCACACTCGCACGCTAATATCCGTTTCACTCTTGATTTAAGGTCGCAGTTCCCAGTTTCCACCTCTCGCTTCCTTATCGACCTTGAAATTAAGAACCTTTATTTGGTAATATCTCAAAAAGTTTTTTAAGACGTTTGACGCATGCATGCTTCATGCTAGCGTAATGCTAGCATTAAGCTAGCCTCGTGCTAGCGTAATGCTAGCATGAAGCTAGCCTCGTGCTAGCGTAATGCTAGCATGAAGCTAGCCTCGTGCTAGCTTCATGCTAGCCTCGTGCCAGCATCATGCTAGCCTCGGGCTAGCTTTGTCTCTGCTGCTCCCCTGGGCTCGACGCCACCGCACCTGCATCCCGCCCTCCTAACGACCTTGACGATCGGCCTCGTTAAGCCTCATTAAAAGCCTCGCACCTGTCTCCAGAGTTATGAAACGCACAGGTTGTGCGGATTAATTCCATTAAGGTCGTCAGGAGATGGAGGGCAATGCAGATAAGAGTGGGGGGAGGGAAAGAGAGAGAGAGAGAGGATATAAGGAAAGAGAGAGAGAGAGATGGTAAAGAGAGACAGAGGACATGAGGAAAGAGAGAGAGAGGGTTGGGTAGAGAGAGACAGAAGCTGTGTTCGAAATCGTTCCCTATTCACTCACTCACTACTCCCTATATAAAGAATTCTGACACTACGCTGAACATTTCTAAACGTCATTTGCGTCAGTAAATGCGCCGGGTATTTGTGTGACGCAGACAGATGCGTCCACATCATGCAAACAAACCAGGGGACTCACGAGGAAAGCTGGTCGTTGTATTGATGTTAAATGTTACATTTTCTTGATCAAGTTTTTATAAATTAATTTTGAATGTTACATTTTCTATGTTAAATCCCAAATAAATTGTTTACATTTCTGAAAGAAAGCCGGAGACTCCATCATTAAATGTATTCGTTTTCATGGTTCTTCAGCTTCTTCTCCTCCTCCGGAAAAACACGACCGCATTGCATTGTGGTATACGAGAGTAACATGTTGGGAACATATGTACACTCAAATTTTGGGTATTTTAAGTGCACTATATAGTGCATGAAATTAACCACTGAGAATTCGAACACCACTACAAAATGGCGAGCACCCTATATAGTGCACTATATCCGTGATAGGGAACGATTTCAAACACAGCTAGAGGATATGAGGAAAAAGAGAGAGGGATGGGTAGACTTAAGGAAATGCAGATAGGAGCAGAGGGATCTCTATTAACGACGGTGGCAGATGAACCTGCATTAACCTCAGTATGAGTGGGTTCGCCTCGATGAATAGTCATAAAGATAACGATCTGGGTGCTTCAGGGAGAGGCACCAACACTGAAGCGGTTTTTGCTGAGGAGAATGGAATTACAGCCAAAAAACAAGATAATAGAAAGGTTTGAATGGAGCTTCCAATAGAAAACAGCAACCACAGAAAAAGCATCCATTTCCAAAAAAACAAAATAAAAATAAAACAGAAGTTCCCAGATTAATTCCTGGCGGACCAAACAATAGATCTCACTTGTTTCTCACCAATATCCTGTCCTAAAAACTATGACCCAGTTCAGGACCAGAGTCGAGCGCTAAAGCGATACAAAATTAGGTGGCCCAAAAACAAGGATCTATGCCAGACGTTTACTCCGAGATGTTACTATACAAGGAAACGCTTAGTTCAGCTCCCATGCTGCACCTGGGTGTAGGAACAGCATATGGTCCACTAGTACAGTCCACAATCTGTGTATGTGTACCAAATCATGATTTCATCCGGTTTGATATCAATTCGAGTAAATTATTTAAGTATATGATTTTTATTTCACAGATCTATCATGACATTAGGATGATGACGATTTTTGTAATAATCTCATTGGGAATGGCCACAGAATGCCCAGGCGGCCTTGCGTTGCATTTACACTAACCGCACTTGACATCTCGAAATCATTCATTTCACACTTCATCCCCATGGCCTCATACGTGAATAATTGATAGGCCCACACACACACACACACACACACACACACACACACACACACACACACACACACACACACACACACACACACACACACACACACACACACACACACACACACACACACACACACACACACACACACACACACACAGGCTCCGTACCTCCTTTGTTCTTAAAGTATTCTGTGTCCTTCCACATGAGCGGGATGCGAAGATCTGAAAACACAAAAGAGACAGAGGATGGTTAAAGATGATATGCACTCTGCAAAATAAACAGAGTTGAACCCTTTGACAGTAATGATAGTACAAAATAAATCAACGTAATAGCACCTTTAAAAAGTGAATCATAATACAGAATAAAATGAATTATTCAAAAACACAATGAAGGGGAAGCATGTGTGTTGACATGTGTGTGTAAGTGCAAGTGCATGCGTTTGTGCGCGTGCATGTGTTTGCGTTTGCGCACGTGTTTGCAAGCGTTCATGTTTATAAATGCGTGCATCCGTTTTGCGTGTGTGCATCCATGTGTTTTTGCATGCGTGCACGTTTATGCATGCGTGCATGTTCATAAATGCGTGCATCCGTTTTGCGTGTGTGCATCCATGTGTTTTTGCATGCGTGCACGTTTATGCATGCGTGCATGTTCATAAATGCGTGCATGTGTGTGTGTGTGTGGGACTCACCCGAGATGGCCACCTTCCCTTTGCAGGGCAGCCGGTCCTCAATGGCCCCGGCGTCCGAGGCGCGGCGCGGGGCCCGCTGCATCACCTGCGCCTCCTTCATGCGCTGGAGCTCCGACATGTAGGCCATGATCCGCGTGCTGCACGTCTGCAGGCTCTTGGCCGCCTCCAGCGCCTGGTCCCGCTGGGAGCACGCCGCCAGCAGCTTGCAGGCCCCGTCGCGCATCCGGATCTCATGGTCGATCTTCCTCTGGATGTCGCTGTCCTGTAACAGAGGAGGGGGATGGAGGGAGAGATATAGAGGGAGGGAGAGATGTAGAGGGAGAGAGAGATATAGAGGAGAGGGAGAGAGCGAGAGGGAGAGGGAGAGGGAGAAGGGAGAGGGAGAGAGACGTTGAGAGAGGGTAATACAGTCATGTAAATAGAGTCAGGGTTCATGAATAAGGGTCGCCGGATTCCCCGGAGCCAGTAAACAGTGAAGCTGGCACAGTGAAACTTTCATCTCACTGTCCTGCTCGGCCAAGTAAAAAAACAAAAAGGGGGCTATTGATAAAAAAGAGGACATATTTGCATAAAAATGAATTCCTCCTGTGTTCATTATTTGGCACCCAAGTGCCAATGACGGATTGTGGCTGTCATTTTTTTTTGCAACGAAAGTCTTAGGTTTTCCAAACTGAGGATTCCAACTTTCAAGGGACTGGAACAATTGTCCTGGGGCCAGTGGATGTGAAACATTCAGAGAACCTGAGCAAGGAAGAATGATTACATCGGTGTGAACAGGGAGGAGTAACATGTTACCCCCTATCTGAGCTTGTATCTATACTTGACAAAGAGAGACGTTCATTAGTAGCAGTAGACTGAGAAAGGGAGCCACAGCTGCGATGTTTGAATGGACAAACTGCGGATGAGGATTATTATTATCTGGCCCACCAAAAAGCCAAGAAGCAGAATGTAGTGATGGGGTTTTATTGACATAATGGCAGTGTGTGGGAAGGGCGTTTGACCCGAAGAGAATGCGTGAAGTCTACTGGGAAGTGCCGGCTTCATGAGGCTACATTAGCAGGGTGTGTCCCTGAAAGTGTCTGTGTTCAATGGTGTGGTGTGGGCGTGTGAGTGCGTGTTCATACACACACGGTCCTCAGGGCGGAAGAGGGAACATGAACTTACGGCCTCCCCATTACTAGAAGACACAAATACTGAATAATTTATCTTCACCCAATGAACACGCACACACACGAACCCAAACAGACACACCCTGACATCTCAGGGGAGATAATGACGATTTAAGAGGTCAAACACTGTACAGACACCAAATATGTATTCATGGCCACACGCACACACAAAAGTAAATATGCATGCATACACACACACATTTCACAACAGAGGACCCTCCCTTTCAATGTGCTATGTATTTGAAAAAACAACATTTACTCTACTGAATTCAAGATGGCTTATCTAGGCCAAGTCAACCTTTATTTTGGTGACTAAATAAAGCACTATTATGCACCTCACGTACACACACACACACACACACACACACACACACACACACACACACACACACACACACACACACACACACACACACACACACACACACACACACACACACACACACACAAGCTAACATTATCTTTAGACAATAAATCTATTACATAGGAGGGAAAAAAAGTAGTGGAGAGAACTGGAGTGTGCCTTTTGAGACTGAACTGCCAAATAAACATTTTGGGCAATAAAAACAACTTGACATTCCGGTATGAATTGAAAATAATAATACGGTGATCCTGTGTTCTGTGCACCCTGTGATTTTACACACACACACTGAAATGCACTGGCACACCGCATGGCGGCAGAAGCAAACCTGACTGATAACAAATTAACAGTCTAACTTTGGCCCCAGCCTCATCAATCTCTCCTCGTGATAAATATACCACCTTATGGCTCTCGTTTATTACCTCTCTCTCCCTCTCCTTCTCCCTCTACCACTGCCTCAACCCTCTCCCTCTCACACAAACCGTCGAAATGTGAGATAAATTGTGTGTCATGAATATTTTATACCACTGAACATAACATTTTATTTCTTCCCCTGCCGGCTCCCCTTCCTTTAAACCCCACCGTCGTACTGCAGCATTCCCCCCTTTTAATTAATTTCTTTACTACCACTGAATCATTTATTTATTTCCCCTCTCCGCCCCACACACACACACACACACACACACACACACACACACACACACACACACACACACACACACACACACACACACACACACACACACACACACACACACACACACACACACACAGGGTTAGGGTTAGGTCACCTTCTTCTGGACAACACACCGTTGCACTTGAAAAGGGCGTTGCACTTGAAAAGTTTCCAAAGTACGTCAACGCAAAAAAACAAACAAGCAGCCAGACATTTTTCTTGGCTCACTAAACAGCTGTTTACCCCAAAGTAAAATGGAAGGCTGAACAAACGGTCAGGCAAACTGATTGCAAATTGGTCACCATTCAACGACAATCCATGGACACAGGGACCAGGGATGGGAGCACGAGCATGATGTGTTTAGTCACATGGCGGTGGTTTAATTGGCTGCAGTTGCTCTTTACCGTAGCTCTTTAAAAAAGGCACAGGAAGAACTCTTGTGAGGGGCCGCAGGGGCTGACTCGCAGACTGCTTGACATTCAACACATTCACAAGCGCCAGGCGACAGTGACGTGACATGGAAGTGAGTTTGTAGTGAGCGAGATAGTGTCCAGCCCGTAGCCATGTCACAGACGGAGAGACGGTGGAGCGGGGAAAGGAGAAAATGGCCTTTTTCCTTCAATTAGATCCGGACATTGACTGCTGAACTGTTCCACTACACTAATGAATGCAAACACAGCAGATAACGGTGTTATTCCCAAACTAATACTGGTTTCCATCCCTAATCTCCTAGGATTAACCTGTAAACCTGTAGAGTAGACCTAAATTATTAAATAGTTCACAGTCATTAAAAACGTTTAAATATCCGGTTAAAGACTGAGGAGGCGAGAAATGGAGCCTACACAAAGAAAAGACACACACACACACACACATACACACCATCCTTCCATGCAGAGGTCCTGTATTTATAGCAGACGATTTATAGCAGAGAAGATTTATGGCGGCCTTCTCCTGCACGGTGAGTTCGGGTCCACTCAGACTAAAGCAGCTGACTCTGGATCGCTGACACTAGATGCACCATTCTCTCTGTGTCTGTGTTTCTGTGTGTGTGTGTGTCTGTCTGTGTCTGTCTGTTTCGTGAATGCGAAGAGGGGAAACAGCCTCAAATCAAAATGCTTGATAGGTTTGGGGATAAGGCAACGAGCGAGGGAACACTGTAGATGACACAAAATAAAACCAATTTGCTCACTTTATCTCCATCACACACACATGCAAAACCACCAAACCCCACATGTATGCAAACACCACACCCCATCTCTCTTGCTCACACACACACACACACACACACACACACACACACACACACACACACACACACACACACACACACACACACACACACACACACACACACACACACACACACACACACACTAAACCCTGCAGACCGCCAGACCAGTGGACCATACCAGTGTGACTGCCAGTGCCAGCCACGGCGACAGATGAAGATGAGGGCAGCCAGGCGACAGACAGAACCAGCAGGGGGGAGGGAGATAGTAGGAAAGAGAGCGAGAGACATAATGGAAAGAGAGAGCTACAGAATGAAGGGAAGTGTGGACGGGTTCCAGGCATCCAGCGAGGTGTGGACTAGGGGTTGGAATTTACAGGTCAAATAAAAGAGAGTAGATGAAAGAGAGAGGACAAGGAGAACAGAAGTAAGAGGGTTGTAAAAGAGGTAGACAGGTCAAAGTAACTGAGTTAGGGAAAGTTTCTGAAGAGTCCTTCAGGGAGATGGAGTGAAAGACACAAATCACTGCCAGAAAGGAGGAGGCAGATTTCCAAGTGTGTGTGATATTATAACGATCGCATCACTCATTGTCAAATCAACTGATGACAGTAATTGTTCATTTTCATTAGTCAACGTCTCCTGACTAGCATCACCCGAGGCTTTTCAGGTGGAGTGTGTGTGTGTGTGTGTGTGTGTGTGTGTGTGTGTGTGTGTGTGTGTGTGTGTGTGTGTGTACAGATGGCCACCTCTTCTGTTACATCGCTGTCCCTGCCATGCATGTTCATCCAGACACCTACATCCACAAACACAGCCAGCAAAAGCACAACAACACGCTGTCCCAGGTCGGCTGGAGGTTCACCGCCCCTACAGATGGCGTCTAATGGTTTGTTTACGACATGTTGCTACGCCCGGCTTAACTTTCTTGTTCAGATCCCCGATCCCTGACCCCTTTTCCTGACCAGACCAGAAGGTTCGGCCTCCAACCTGTGTGTGTGTGTGTGTGTGTGTGTGTGTGTGTGTGTGTGTGTGTGTGTGTGTGTGTGTGTGTGTGTGTGTGTGTGTGTGACTCTGTGTGTGTGTTAAGTGTTATTAGTTGTCAAGAGCCACTGTTAATTGTTCTTTTAACTGCTCAGGGTAGACTACACTCAGAGGAGTGAAAGCCTGAGGAGACCATAAAACCTGCAGGAAAACCTTGTTTATTTAAAGCACTTGGGTTTAATTCAAGACACAGTGAACTGTGGAGAGAATGTGTTCATTTATGATAATGAGCAGATTCATATGTATCGGCTGCAAATTTACTATTCTTAAAAGATTAAATAATTCAAAAAATATCGGGAAATGCACACTGAGTTCAACAAATAACAATGTCACAATACTAAATTGCGCCTTTATGTAACAGGCAAACAACTGTAGGAAACATCATATCCCTTGCCCTGGTAAACAGGAATCCCGAGCTGAATGATTTATTCATGACTGTGGGACTGTGAAAGCACCGGTCCTCTGAGATCACTTCCTCTCTGCCTGGGACAACAGCACTGCTGTCACAGCGATGCAGTACCCCTCATGCTCCACTGAGCGCATACAACAGCTGGACAGACGGGGACAGACAGACAGAAAGACAGACAGACAGACAGAAAGGGACAGACAGGGAGGAGAGGCGTGAGGGGAAAGAGAGAGAAAGACACTGTAGCAGCAACACTAATGACTCTCACTCTCTCTCTTATTTGCATATTCAGCATAGAAGACAGTTTGTTTTTGTATGCTTTTGTAGCCATGCAAAACTGTTTGTCATGCCAATATGCAAAAACATTTGTTGAGAGAAATAGAGAGAGATAGCAAGCAATAACAAACAAGAGAGAGAGAGACGGTGAGAGAGAAAAATAAAATATAATCAGTGGTAAACAATGCACTCCTAACACTTTAACAGGGAACCCACACCACAACCAACACCCACACCCACGCATACACACACACACACACAAACTCTCTGGTGGATGCCTGACCCCTCCCATACATTGGACCAGGAGAACGAGCTGCCTTTCAATTAGCCGGCCACAGCTATGTGCCTCGCCTGCCTCCACGCCCGCTTCCGTTACTCTCCCTCTCCCTCCTCCCTCACCTCACTCCCACCACCAGAGCACAGTTCTGGGGAAAGATGGAGGCAGCAGGGGCTGTAAAGGGAATAGGGGAGGGGAGGGAGGTGAACTACGTCTGGTGTAAAGGGAGAGACGTGGAGGTGGAGACACCAAATGGAAACGACAGGTGCTCTCGTGGATCATCGGAAAGGGATGGAGCCTGGCTGGGAGGGAAGGGGGGATTGAACGGGAGGGAGACGGAGACCGATAAATCGCACAACACAACGGCAAGACAAGGAAAGGCAGACATATTGCAGACAGTGATTTACGGGCAACACATGGACCCTCTGTCTCCATCCCACACACGCGGCGACAGTCCCAACAGTGTTGCAGATTGCAGCTGCAGTAGAACAACACACAGAGGCCACGGGTTTGAACGGGGCCGGTTGAGAGACAGAGGTGGAACATAGACACGAGAGAGAGAGAGAGAGAGAGAGAGAGAGAGAGAGAGAGAGAGAGAGAGAGAGAGAGAGAGAGAGAGAGAGAGAGAGAGAGAGAGAGAGAGAGAGAGAGAGAGAGAGAGAGAGAGAGAGAGAGAGAGAGAGAGAGAGAGAGAGAGAGAGAGAGAGAGAGAGAGAGAGAGAGAGAGAGAGAGAGAGAGAGAGAGAGAGAGAGAGAATAGACGAGCCAGAGAGAGGTGGACGAGAGAGAGAGCGACCGAGACGACAGATGGAGAGAAATAACCATACTGGAGGATTGCATGCTCCTATTTATGGCTGCAAAACACCCGACAAAACATTGTGCAACTACTGTATATTCAGCGCCAGGACATACACCCCCACACATACAGACACACACAGGAAAATACGGTAGTACCCCACTGCTGGGGCCAACATGGTGATGTCATGACGGGGGTAGGAGCTGTGGAGCTATAAGGGGCAGCAGCAGCAGCACCAGCCCTCTGTCATAAAGTTACAACAGGGGCACACCTCCCCGGCCGCTCATGTATTTAACGACCCACCAACAACAGAGACCATTGAGGCCGGCACGCACAGCAAACAGTGTGTGTGTGCGTGTGCGCGTGTGTACGAGCGTCGCCTAATAACTTTACAGCCAGCTGTTCTCGCACAAAGGCAGTGTTCAGTTAGTACAACTGAGTCCCAGCCCAGGGACGTTCAGACACACAGAGAGAGAGCACTGGGGAGGGAGATCGAGCAGGACATTGTACACAGAAAGGCAGAATGAGCTTGACTGTGTACGGGTTGGCTGTTGCATCTATAGAGTACTAAAGTGAAAACGTCACGTTGTCCTGGCAACCGGGTTTTCAGTTCAAAACAACGGCGAGCGAGAGATGGCGTTTCCCACTCTGGCGTTTCCCATTGCTGCCATGTGTTGTTTCTTTCAAAATGAAAATATATATTTTTTATATATATGAAGACAATCTATTCTCAATATTACTTCCTCATTGGTAAAGCAAACTAGCAAATCAATTCGAAAAAAATAAAATAATTTGGGGTGTGTGGATCCGAAAATCGGTTGCTATGGAAACGTGTCGTCACACTTTAGTACTCTATTGGATTGACTAATTGTGCGTTGGCTCAAGAAGCTGGTGAATAATTTGCACACAAATGTTTCCAAATGAGCTGTTAAATAATGAAGCCACCTTTACATAGCGCACAGAGGAGACAGAATCATCCGGGCAGTGATCAACACATGGTTTATCACTATAAGCCGGTACATGCCAATGGCCCTGGAGTGAGTTCAAGTACCACACTTGGCCTGAATAGCACTGCATTATCAAACTCCAACACAGCAGAAGCCAGCAGTAGTAGTATACCGCAGGAGTATATTAAGGGGTATCCTATAAGTTTGCAGGCATGTGTATTTACACTTCTGTAAGCATGCATTTGTTGTGTGTGTATGCAAATTTGTACGTGGATATGTTGTGTATGTGTACGTTGTGTGTCTGTGTTTGCGTGCGATCTCCAACCATCCCACAGCATTAACTTTTAATGCTGAAAGGCTGTGCATAGGCGGCCCCACGCTCATAAATAAAAGTGGAGCCAAGTTAAACAAATAAACAGAAACTCAATGCAACCAACTAACAGTAAATACAACCGCATCCCTCCTACAACCTCCCCAGCCCTGAGGGGAACAGCAGGTCGGCATTAAACAGACAATAAGGCTACTATGGTCTGCGATAGCAAGACGCTTAGGGTGAGAGAGCGGAGCGAAAGAAGAATAGCAAATTCATGCACTGACTAAGGGAATCAAATGAGTTATGAATCCATGAGCCAGAGGGTCTGACAGAGGCTGATTGTCTGGAAAGCCAACAGGCCGCGACTGTGTCTAAACTTGGAGGGGACCAATGGGGAGAGAGAAAGAGAGACCATGTTCTGCTCGGGGACTGCGTTCGCATTCTAGTGGCTTTCAAAGCAGATTAGACAGGAAAGAGCTTTGAACCACCACTGCATTGAATCCAAAGGGGAGCCGTATTGCCTGCACACAAACATGCACAGACACACACTTGGAAACACAGTGTTTGCGAGATTGCAAGTGGCAATTAATAAATTAACCACACACACACACACACACACACACACACACACACACACACACACACACACACACACACACACACACACACACACACACACACACACACACACACACACACACACACACACACACACACTTTCCGTTTGGCAGAGGGCCATTGACCATTACACAAGTTCAAGCTGCCTTGTTAGCTGATTAGCCAGCTTTTCCTAATAGCCAGGGGGCCATGGCCATGGGCGAGGGGGTCGGGGGGGCAGGCAAGCATTAACGCATGAAGGCATGAAGACCAGACCAATCACCATCAGCCTTGATCAAAGTCTGCCTGCTTTTTTTTTTTTCAGCGAATACCTTGCAATTAAGAGGGGTTTTTTGTAACATTAAGAAATGCCCGTAAGGCATTTGAAACTCTCCCTTCACATTGGAATCCATTGTGCATAAGTAACGTGTGAACGGTAATGGTCTCACTTCTGATTTACATGCACAGGCTGTTTACTGAGAAGTGTGCGCTTGTGAGCGCTGGTGGGATTCTCACACATGTGCCTAACTCCTCCCCCTCCCTGCCTCCCCCTAATGGGAGGGAGGGAGGGAGGGAGGGAGGGAGGAGGAGGAGGACTGGAGCCTTTTCTTGTCAGAAGCACGTTTGCGAGCATGTAAACAAGCTCCATTTGGGCGCTAGTGTGATGTTGACTGACAGCACTCGCCGCGGAACGTCAAGCCGCACACCTCGGGTGACCCCAGCTGTGGAAGGGGGTGGGTGGGGGGGTGTTTCAGTCACTACCGATCAAACGGCAACTTTGCCGTTCAGTGAAGCCCGAGGCAGAAAAGCCGAAAATACTGAATAATGATGAAAAGAAAACATGATTCAAAATACACTGCATCAATCCTAGATAATATCATTTAAATATTCTATTGATGTAATCAATAAATTTACTGCAGAATCAACGTCATGCTGTCGCCATAGACCAATTATACAGAGGTTTGTTTTAATTTCACTTTCAATAAAGACTGTTCCCATTTCAGTGACAAATGTGGTGCTGGGATTTATATCCAAGATAACAAATGTATAATAATATAATGACACAAACACTAGAGCTACAACAAAGAAACACCTTTGACCATTGCATAGGCACACTAAGGGCACTCTAACGAGACATTGTTCGATAGTGGACTATTGATTTGTTTTAGACGAGGAGAAGGGCTAATGGCTGAGGATGTTGCAATGCTGTTAAGCCCCTTTCACACACACAGTTCCTGCTAAATGACTGGGATAACCTTTCAGGCCGCACTGGGGATTTGCACCATTAACCCATGCAGCTACGCTCGGAAATATTTCCGTCTTGCTCACTTTCACACAGGGCATAGCAATGCCGGGATAGACCGGCCAAGGGCCGGCCCAGCAGATGGAGGTTACGCAAACCTTATGGATGCCAGCCTCCATAAAACTGGTGGACCGAGAGAAGTCCAGTTTCCAGACATTCCTGAATAAATGAGCTTATTTGCAAACAAAATATTCTGCATCGATATTGTAATCGGATCACCCAAAAAGCTTTGATGCGTTAAGATAAACATCTGCGGTGCCTCGTCTTGGGCAGAGTCTTGTGATTGGATCTCTCGCGCCACGTGAAGGCGTCTCACGTCAGACGGGCGTAAACTGCCGTTACCTGCCTCGCCCGGCAGTGTGGCTGCTCTCATTCACATCAGCCGTGCCGGCAGTTACTCGGAATGTTATTAGGTCTTGAGCCTTCTAATTGCCGTCGGAGAGTTCCCAGAATATCAATCCCTGTTAACATCCACACATGAAGACCCTCCACACATGAAGACCCTCCACACATGAAGACCATCCACACGAAGACCCTCCACACATGAAGACCATGAAGACCATCCACACATGAAGACCCTCCACACATGAAGACCATGAAGACCATCCACACATGAAGACCCTCCACACATGAAGACTAGGGCTGGGATAAACGATTATTTTTTAAACGATTCATCTAGCGATTCTTTTTTCGATGCATCGATTAATCTAACGATTCATTTTTTCAGTCCGATTCGATTTCGATTCGATTATCGATTATCTCCCCATTAATTGACTAATAGCTATTTATACATGTTGATTTACATAAAATATGAATTCCTTAACATTTCAATACATGTTTATTGCCTTTAAATTCCAAAATAAAAGTTCAAAGTAATGCAATTCTACGGTGCTCGGTCATCTGCAGCTGCTACCAGGTGGCGCCTCTTCAGGTGCTGGTGAATTGCCGTGGTGCTAGAATGGAAAGTCATCTCCATTTTGCAAAGACGACATATCACGGAATCGTTTCCTTTTACATTGAATAATTCCCAATTTTTTTTATTTTTTTATCTATTTATTTTTTTTATCGACGCGCATTTTTCGCGTCGACGTTATTTATGCGTCGACGTAATCGATTACGTCGACGCGTCGTCCCAGCCCTAATGAAGACCATGAAGACCCTGCACACATGAAGACCCTCCGCACATGAAGACCATCCAAACATTTTCTGGAGCTCTGCAGGGTAAGACTGCATGTGCAAAACGCGCTAGACAGACACAAATGCTAATTGTGGGAGGGAGGTGGTATAGCTAGCTAGAGTAATATTGAGTGTGGCATGTGTGAGAGTTTCTTGAAGGCAGGGAGGGGGGGGCGCCACCAGTGTCACCAGTCAAGTACCCCTACTGGGAGCTGGCTCAGTTCAGCTTCTGTTCCTGAGTGGTTCAAGGCTCTATCCAGGAGTGTCAAGCCACCACTGACAGGCTAACACACACACACACACACACACACACACACACACACACACACACACACACACACACACACACACACACACACACACACACACACACACACACACACACACACACACACACACACACACACACACAGCTGATTAGCGGTTTGAACCTGTCGTTAACCCACACACGCATGCATGCAGGCAGCCAGACAAAGGCACTCTGCTTTATAAACAAGTCCATAGTCCTACTCACAGTAATCCCCGGCTTTCCTCTGTGTTTGAAACAGGATGGGGGAAATCAGGGTTAATTAGCTCAGCCGGCCTAACTAGCCCATAAACCCACCACCACAGTCAGCCCTCTACTCACCTTTTCCCCTCATCAGAAACCCGCTTACACATGAGAAGGATCATAAATAGTAGTGAACTGCACATGGTTTCACACATTATAAACTTCTAGATTATTCTAGATTCCACCTCAATACTACAGTTTATCCAGAGTCCATATTTAAATAACGTGGTGTTAGTGTTTTGCTACCCCAAAAGGCATTCTGTGACTTTAGGCCTTAGGTGGCGTTACAATGCACTCAACCAGTGACCGAACTGAACCTTACAAATTACAGATGGCCCCAGGTGATTCTATGTCCAATCTGCTTCCTGCTCCTCCTCCTCTTGCATCATCTACTATCTGCCCGTTAAGCCAGCTGAGCGTCCCATCTCTCCTTACTAACCCTGTGCTCCGGTAAAGTACCCTTCACAACCAAACAGAAATAGTTTATCTTAAATAAGCAAGGGTTAGTGATGATACGGTGATACTGAAGAAATGTTTGATTCAGCTGCATGTGGCACGCTATAACACACCTCTATTCTATCTCCCTCTCTACATCGTTTGCTATCCATCTCATCACCCATTATTACCAATAGAAACTGCCCTCTCCAACATTCCATCTACCCCCCATCATCCCTGAGCCCAGTTTCATCCAAGACTTGGGACTAGAGCTGCTTTTATCGGTTTACATTATTTATCGCTGCTGCTCCCGATTTAGACTTTTTTGTCCATATATACGCACATATATACACTAGATAACCATGAGGGATGGACAAACGTTGGGCCCTAGAGGGGAAATACATCAAGCAAGTCCTATAGTCACACATTCACGCACACACCTAATTATAATGAAGGGACAGCAGTCGCTCTGCGGGGAAGCAGTGAGGGTGTCCTTGGACACTATTGACCAATCAGAGCCCTGGGGTTCATGGAGGAAATGAGAAAAACCAGGAAGTACAAATCACAGGTTCTGTGAAGCGAGGCTGTGTTTAAATAATCAATGATCTCTCTGACCATGAACCCACTATCAATTACATTACAGTCAGCAATGGCCAATAATTAAACAAACAACAGGAAAGAGAGTTAATGGATAAGGGAGAGGGGAAATATCGGTGAAATGTCAAACTGAAATGCTGAAGGTGGAGGTCTAAAGATCCTCTCCCTACAGGATGTTGAAGAACAGAGACAATGCAGCATCAATTTAATCAAACATGAAGTCCGTTGTGGGATTACTGTACACACAACTAGGCTCATAGCCACTGTAAGCAAAGACAAGACAAACCACATGAGATGAATGTGAAGATTCAGGTTTCCTTTGCGTTGTTGTGACATGTTAGGCAATGTCCAACCATCAAAACATAGGGTTTATTATGTCCCTACTCTATAGGCCGTTAATTTTGGAAGGCCGTGAATTATGAGTCGCTTGACGTATAGGTATCACAAGGTAGTACAAGTACAGAGTGTATACGTTTCAAAGGGTTTGATAAATGGTGCAGCCATATTAGTGTCATACGGGCTGTATGTAAGAGGAGATCCACTCTGTGTATCTTACAGTCCTCCTCCCTGCTACTTTACGCCCTACACAGCACTTACACTCAGCTCCAGTTACTAATGGCACACACTCTCAACGTGTGTGTGTGTGTGTGTGTGTGTGTGTGTGTGTGTGTGTGTGTGTGTGTGTGTGTGTGTGTGTGTGTGTGTGTGTGTGTGTGTGTGTGTGTGTGTGTGTGTGTGTGTGTGTGTGTGAACAAGGAAGATGAAGGCATGTCGTGATTGACCGCCAAAAAGGTACAAGGGCTGACATAAAATTAATCATGGTGTGTGTGTGTATGTGTGTATGTGTGGTGTGTGAGAAAGACCTTATCTTCTGAACTGCATAAAATAGAGTTGAACGCCCTTCCGACCTCTAATTTACATAAAGTGCAACACACTAGAAGAAGACACACACAAACCTCACACCTCTATACTTATTCTATCCCTTTAAATACGAAAAAATGATCGGGGCAGCACTAGACCCAGACGTGCTCTTCATCGCCATACCTCCTCTTATGAACAAGCACACAGCCGCTCCTGGTCCCCTACCAGTTAACATATAGCCCTACTATATACAGATTCATACAGGAGTGTGGAACTAGTGCCTTCGACAGACCCTGGATCAGTGTGTCCCCCTCATGACAGATAACACCCCAAACTCTGGAGGAGCTCATCAGAAACACTAAGTCCATATCAACCAAAAGCTGCATAAGGCATAGTAGTTGCAGCTTGGCAGAATATATTACATTACACAATTTTGACTTGCATTGTGCAGGGCATCGAGGCACAAGTATAACCTTTATAAGCAGGGGCATTGTTGTTGTATTACGATGCCAACCACCCACCTACCTACCTGAACGATTTGGGGAAATAATCTAATTGCGATTATTTTGACCAATATTGCGATTGCGATTTAATGTGCGATCTTTATAATTTATTAAGTTCCTTATGTTGTGTATTATCTCATCTCATTTTCGTCCGCTTATCCGGGGTCGGGTCGCGGGGGGAGCAGCTCAAGCAGGACTTGTGTATTATGCTCTAAAAAATAAATAAATCATTCTTTAGTATGACCAACACAACATTGGAAGTAGTCAACATAAAAACTGCTCTTTCCTTTAGGCAAGGCCAATGTGTTGAGATTAATTTATATTATAAACTTCTTTACTTAACTATTGAATTGTAAAATAAAAATAAATGAATTGCACTGATTTCCAGTCAGTAACGGTAACAAATCACTTTTCTTTTTTTTCTTTTTTATTTAATTGCAGCCTTTGCGATTTGCATACCACGTTCTATTACATCGCGATATCGATTTGAATTCGATAAATCGTTCAGCCCTACTACCTACCTCCCTACCAACTACCTACCCACCTACCCTACCAACCTACCTACCGGAATCCTATTTGCATGCAGTGGTGGTTTCATGGAGTTCGTTGCTTCTGCAGAGATGTGTGAGTGAATACAGTATGGGAGCCGTGTCTGTGGTATCTCTGCGTCTTTGTGTGTGTGTACAGCTCAGCCTGGTGATCGGGTTACCATTGATTCTATAAGGCCGTTAGTGCATTTCATCGGCCACTGGGGAAGAATGGATATAAGGGTTTTATTAGAGCCCCAGTACCCATCACACCTTAACCATGCAGTGGGATGGGATTGAATAGGCCCGGGGCCATGGTGTGTGTGTGTGTGTTTGTTAGAATGCCTCAGCCCTCTACCTTGTTTGCAATCTCCTTGTCTCAGATACAGGAGCAATTCTACCAAACAAACAAAATAAGAGGTGTGATCACACACACACACACACACACACACACACACACACACACACACACACACACACACACACACACACACACACACACACACACACACACACACACACACACACACACACACACACACACACACACACTGTAGTCAGTAGCTGACAGACATCATAGCATCTGCCTGGGCCGGGGTACAGGCCGGTGACAGGCCTAACAGGCGCTGCTACAGTCTGTATTTCTGTACCACCAACGGTCAGCTCTGCATTCACTCCCCATCTGTTTGGCCTCCCTTGTCTCCCAGTCCCTTATCTCCATAGCCATTACTCAGTCCCGTCTGACATCGGCATTGCCAGACAAATTGCTTTCCTCCAGCAGCCTGTCCGTAAGTCGGACAGACCACCGGTCTCTACAGCTCCCGTCACATCAGCATCCTCCGCCGGCGTGTTAACAGGGAGCTCTGATGGATGACTGATGATATAACAAGCCACCGACTACACGCCAGCCCACTGTCTCCTTTTCCCTGTGTCAGCCTCTTACACCCTCATCTCCTCCTCCATCTCCTCCTCCTCCTCCCCGTCCTCCTCCTCCTCCTCCTCCTCCATCTCCACCTCCTCCATCTCCACCTCCTCCATCTCCTCCATCTCCTCCTCCTCCATCTCCTCCTCCCCGTCCACCTCCTCCTCCTCCTACTCCTGTGCATGCTCCTTTTGCTCCTTTCCCCATGCGAAAGCTGCCGTCCTTCCTCTCTGGGCGACTTTGTCCACAAAACGACCCCAGTGTGGCCTCTGTTGCTCCTTCTACTGAAAATGGAGGCCGGAGGTGTGTGTATGCGAGGGTGGGAGAGAGGGAGAGGGGTAGAATGGGAGTGGACAGCAGTGTGGCCGCAGCTCTGTCGAAGAGCGCTGGGGACGTTTTCTTGGCGCACGTTGGGTTGAGTTAGCGCGTCAGGGAAAGGTAGGGGGACAGGAATCAATGCCAGCGACAACGACCAATAAGGGATACTGACAGGGGGAGGGACAGGGTGTGAGAGGAAGGGTTAAAGTTAAGACAAAAGGAGAGATGGCTCGCAGTATAGCAGAAGGGAGGGAGAAAGAGATGGACAGCATCTCCACTCCTGTGCATTTTCAATCAAAATATGTATAATTGGGAATGTGGAGGAGGAGGAGGAGGCAATATTGCCATGCAGCTGGCTATAAATGGCTCATTTGTCACACTATTCCTTGGACACTAGGGTAAAGGACAAACTCACCCACGCACACACACACACACACACCTTGGTCATGCTATTGAGCAGAGTAATGGCTTATAGTTCCTCCAATATTGCTGCGGCTGAGGGCGTTCTGCCCATCACAGCGTATACAGTATCGTGGACCAATCACAGCGCACCCCTCCCCTCAAAGACAAGGGCTGATATCGGCAGATGAAAATACACACAATATCATATACTGCTGCTGCAGCCCTACATACATATATCCCCACACAAACACGCACAAACAAGGCTGCAGAGGTGATTGGAAAGCAGCAGTGCTGGAGAATAACACCTTACCCATACTAGAGATAAGCGCTACAGCGCGCCGCAAAGAGAAAGATGGAGGAAGAAGTGGCCGCAGGCTGACTCTCTTCAGTGAGCCCCCGTATTGATTGTCAGACAGTTGAAGGCCAGCAGGCTTTCATGACTGCTACACAAACACACACACACACCAACATGTCTCATACTTTTCCAGTATTGATGCACTGCAAAATGAACTAGACCGGTATTATGAGCTCCAAACCATATGTTTTCAACAGGAGGGGAACCGGACCAGCAGAGCTGTGGATCCCAGTGAACCCATGACTGGTAAACACATTAGTGTGATGTCACTGGGCGAACCTTTTCCCTCCTTATGGTCAGAGACTTGACTCAAGCGCCGATACAGAATCGAGACATGACTTTGGTGCATTCACGCTGAGCCCCGACTGCACATCCACACAGCCACAACCAGGGACTCTATCCTAGAAATGGAAATGGATGTGGGTAACCTTTAAAATCAACATGAGGGCAAACATACCCATGTCTGTTAGTCTCTGTCTGTCATTATGTGAGCGGGGCAATCAGAGAGTGGGATGCATTTCAGCTGATCAAGAGGTTAATTACACCACCACTACACTGGTCTGTTGGATCACATGAACTCCGACTCAAACCGCTGCAACTTGGATACACAACTTAAGCCTTCTGGCTACAGCACGTAAGAGGAATAATCGGACAAGAAAATGTGAGCCTCGGTTTCTTTGTGTGTGTGTGTGTGTGTGTGTGTGTGTGTGTGTGTGTGTGTGTGTGTGTGTGTGTGTGTGTGTGTGTGTGTGTGTGTGGTTATTCTTGTCTTTTGTTGCGTTTCTAAAATCGGAGCACAAGACAAACTATTCATAAGAGACCCTAGCACATAACATGCAAGACATATATATATAGCAAACACTTCCCCTGGAGACCAGGGAAAGAATGACGAGTGGGAGACGTAAGTCATAATGGCTGTAGGAGCCATACTGGTCACATTGTTGTTCCCGTTCTGGGAAACATGAGAACATATGTTGAAGACTGCTTTGAAGAGACCCATGACTAAAGCTATTTCCCAACATTACTTCAAACTTGAAAGTATTCAGGATAAACTGTTTGTACATAACAGGCTGTTTGCTAGCACGCATGTAGAGAACGTGAGATGAGCGAGGCAGAGATGGGATGTAGGCTAAACCAATTAGCGTCCGGCGGCTGTCATGGCTGTCAGTGGATGGTAGGTGTGCCTCCGTATCTAACCGAGACGAAGAGACTTGTGCATAGGCATCTCCCAACCGGGTGCATTGAAACCAACGACCTGTTCAATCCTGTTCAACCGGGACCTTCCCGCTGAGCTCGTGTACAGTAGCACAGCTCCGCGTGGAGTCGTTGACGTGATGTGTTGTGATTTAGCTGGGAATTGTATCCTAAAGTGTGTCGCGTTGAGAAGACCGCAACACAATACACACTCTTTGTCGATACATAGTGTGACATTGTAACGAAAGCAAAACGACTTACCGTTTGATCTTTCGAGTTATTCATCCTCGCGCGCACCAACTCTGGCAAACTGGCAGCTCGTGCGCTGCTTACGCAATGCCCTGTTCTGCCCGGCTGCTCGTCATGACTGCAGTTTGGTCAAACCCTCGTCGAGCATTCATTAGACAGGACGCTAGCTCCACGCCGCCTCGGTCCGTGTAATGTCCCAGACGCTTATGTCAGATTTTCCTCGAGAGATAGATCCGTGACGTGTTGTCAAAAAAGTGCTGGAAAAACTCCCAGAAGTTTTTCTTTTAATGGTCTAACTAGTGCACACACAGACACGGTGCTTAACTCCTGAAAGGCGGCTGAGGGGTAACGGTTTTGAATAAGACAATAACCCGCACTGCATTCAACCACGCAGAGCCTCCGGTGCTTCGATACAGAAGCACACTGAAGCGCCGGGGTGGCTCAAGATTGACCGTCTCAAGAATCAACCGAAAGGCTTTGGTGAGGAGGCGGGTGTACGCGACTTAAAATCCAGGCTCTTTGCTCACACACAACACGCGTGTCATTCAATGTACAGTATTTCAGTTGAGGCTAAAACGAGCTCTCTTTCTCTCTTGAGTCTCTCCAACTTTCTCTCCATCGCTTTGTTTATCTCTCAAGACCAATTCTCAATTATTTAAAAAGACACGTCTTTGCATAACATAATGCGTCTTTATATTTGGACACTTGCATTAAACCTATATCTTATAAAGCTTACAATTTCTTGACATCTTTACTTCTGTTGATGAATATATAGAAAGGCAGTAATAGTAATAGAATAAAACCAGTTTGGCTGAATCTAACAATAGACCTACACAAAAAGGACATCACCTACAGGTTACACACTTGGGGTGACAGACTCCTCTGAATGCATATAATTTGCATAATTGCATAATTTAGAATAAAGTGCTCTATTCTTGTCTTCACTTCAACCACTTGACCTAGTGTGTTCAAGATTGACAGATTTGGAGTATTTCCCCTGCCATGGCCCGTGTGTAGTAATTGGTGCACTCCACAGTGAAGCACTTTTTTCCTTGACACTTGAAATGAACTGCAGGTAGAGACGGAAAATGCAGCTGAGCCAAACGGTAATAGAAATCGGTTTGGATTTATCAATATTTATATTGGTATTTCGTCATTTGACTATCGGTAAATCTCAAACACCAAATGATGAAAAAGAAACACATTCTCACATAGCCTCACTCTAGACCGCTGGGGATAAGTTACAATGAAAAATACCATTCATTCATAATACCTCGACAAAAATCGATATCCAGAATCTGTTGTTCTTGGCTGAGCCTTGAAGACAGGAAGAGGATGGAGACAGCAGAGGAGCAGTGGGAGGATGGGATGGTATTGGGGGAGCTGGGGTGTGTGTGTGTGTGTGGGGGGGGGGGGGGGGGGGGGGTGTATCAGAGAGAGCCTGGGCATGCTTGACGTCGCATGAACAGCAAAAGGGCAGCTGAGAGACCCTACTACCAGGCGATTGAATGGTACGTCTATCAAAGGACGCAGCAGTCCACCCCTGTGGATACAATGGTGGCCGAGGAGGAAGGAGGGAGGGAGGGAGGGAGGGAGGGAGAGAGAACGCTTTGTCACTGTAACCGCTTTACCGCAGCACGCTGATGCGACTCACGTGCAACGGTAGAAGGGGCCAACCGGTCAAGTGCCGACAGCTCTCTCTCCTCATCTCTGTCTCTCTTCCTCTCCTCCATTGCTTATAGTGCTGTACATATCCCACTGATAATCAGATTGCGGTATCACTAGCAGCGAGGAGCTGGTATCTCCCTGGCTGATGGGGGACAGGCAGGAGATATACCTTCAGCGGATCATCCATCAAACATTTTCTAAAAGTAGAACAAAATAACATTCATGAACAAAATAGAACATTCCAGGGAAAACACATGGAAGCCAATGAATATAACCAGTACACATACTTATCTTAATACCTCGCGTAAGCATGATTCACACCCAAATAATTCACAGACAGTCATGAAAACTCTTAACTCTCGTCGTTAACAGACTGAGGGGCGTGGAGGAGGGCAGCGAAAGGCGAAAGGCAAATTAGGAGCAAAAATAATCTCATTCCTGCGTTTCCGCAGAATCACAACAATATGATGCTAGCATACCCCGGGGGGACAAGAGGCGGAAACGATAGCCATCCGTTTCGGCAGTGGGAGTGCATGACATTCCTCTGGATGATGAGACACATTCCTTGAAGCTGTCAGGGCTTCCCATCGAGGGGGCATCAGCAGCTTCCTATTGAGTCACTAGAACAGGAGCTTGTTTCCTCCACAAACTTCCTGTCCATGCTATACTGGGAAGTGGGAACCAACACCCTGGGTGATTCTCTTCCTCCGCACACACACTGGAGACACAGAGGCGCTGTTTCCCCTTCTTTCTGTTGCTTTGCACAGGTCAAATATGACAGACTGATGCAGTCTGTCATATTTGGGTTACGGGTTCACCTACTGCCTGTAGTTAAGTCAACCATGGACCGGATGAAAGTGAAGAAGAACTGAAAAAGGAAGAAAGAAAGTAAATCCTTGATGGACACACCTAATGACATACCGTATGAAGGTCATCTCTGTCCTGTGATACACTGACCAACAGAATAGTTTCGAGCAAAGGGTCTCGGCCAAGCAGGCGTATAAAGGGACACAAACCCAATCAGCCTATCAGACCTAATTGGAATACAATGCCACGTTACACCAGGGACAAAAATGCATATTGACTTAAAGGGCTTTAATATAATTTGAATAAGAGAGTAATATTGTCTTTTAGTTGGTCTCTCTCCTCCCTTGTCTCTCTTGTCAAACGCACAAGTTATCTCCAAAAGTTAAGTTTCCATGACCGGCACCTCACTCTGACCCAAGCCTCTGACCTTAAAGTAATGGCTCTGACATCATCTGGCTGCAGGGTTTGCTCCGCTGAGCTCATCCCAGTGAACTAGGGAGGTTGTGTTACATGGAGGCTGGAGCTCTATGGAAAGGACCGGGAGGCGGACAACACTCCCAGTCATGCCTCTCAACACCTCACACAACAACAAGGGGCCCCTTTCACCAGCCCTGGCTCCCATCCCTAGCCCAGTCAGAGGCCCTAGTCCCAGCTCCGAACCATCTAGGTTTCCCCCTCTGGGACTTAATGCTACTCCTTAGTATTTCGTTTTTCCACAACATCGCCATCCATCATTGCACAAGGCTTGTATCTTCACACACGGAGGTCATTCAACAGCAAAAGAGCCCCCATCATATCAGAGGTTGATGATATGGTGATCTTAATATATAATTATTTATTGCTGTATTAATGACCCATTAATACAATTTGTAATATAGCATCTCAGTACAGTACTTGGTGCACACATGGAAGAGTGAGGTGTTCCACTGCTATACAACCTAATTTGAATAAATTACAAAGCTTCACATTCATTTGAATTATAATATATGGGCAATTATCGTGCCGTTATTTGCCCATCTCATTAAAATGGTGTGAATATTCAAGTAGAAGAGATGTAACAAGATTTGGTTTTGAAGAAAATAGTCATCTTCTTGTCCTTGGTAAAAAGCAGACAGCACATTCATCAGATCACCAGTCCTCTAAATGTTGACAGACTGCACATACACACTAAACACACACACACACACACACTAAACACACACAACCCCCAGTGAGATTTGTGCATGCATACACACATCACTCGCCAGGTCTCCTGCAGTTCTCAGTAATTCAATGAAACAATCTGGCATGCTCACAAATGCACCTTTGCTTTCCTACGAGCGCACACACACACACACACACACACACACACACACACACACTCTCTCTCTCTCTCTTCAATGGAGTGTACGTTAGGGGAGGGTTTGTTTGAATAGTTGTTATTCTACTGGTACAAGCCTTGTTGTTTATACTCCATCATCACCCTACTCTTGCATCAAAGGCATTAGGA
The DNA here is from genome assembly GCF_902167405.1 of Gadus morhua. Lineage (NCBI taxonomy): Eukaryota > Metazoa > Chordata > Actinopteri > Gadiformes > Gadidae > Gadus > Gadus morhua. The sequence goes on from NC_044053.1 coordinate 13,464,394, forward strand.
GTTCAAACGCAGATGCTGCGAAATATAAACCGGCTCCTCCTACACATTGAAATAACTCAGTAAAGCAATGTTACTTAATCCCAAGCAATTAGCTTTGTTATTGAACCATAAAAACACATACATCTACAAGCATTGCCCAGATTATGATCTCCAACTCATTCAAACGGAGCACACACACCCATAAATTACAACCACATGTGCTTACGAACAAATAGACACGCACCACCACAATAACAAATATATTTTTGAACACAAAAAAAAACCCTTTGTATAAAAAGAGAATTAATTGATAGCAATGCATCTACAATGCATTTTCACATCTTTTTTAATTTTAATCCTGGCGTGACTTGGTTTAACATATAACCAGAAGCCTTTTGACAACCTAAACACTGTTTAATATGATGCGGTTTTAATTGGAAAGCAAATGCCTCTATGAAGCACTGGCCTCTGGGAATATGAATTTCTGCACTGTACTGCAAAAGGATAAACTGCAAGCCCCACAGAGAGAGGCTTGCAGAGGCTGCTGGTGTAAGCAGGAAAATAAATAGACAAGGATAAAGACAAGGTGACGAGGAGTGCAGAGATGAAACAGAATGAAGAATGGCCGCCGGGCAAGGTAAGAGGAGAAAGCAAGAGACAAGGATAGCGGGTAAGAGATGTGAAAATAAGAAAGAAACTGAATGGATAGGAAGCTAAACTGAAACCACAGAGTCCAGGGCAAATGATAAACCAAGCGCAAATAGCCGCTTGCGTTTCACGGTTTCAAGGTCTTGGCTGCTGTTTGTCAAAGGAAGCTGGCTGAGGGGGAAGCATTTGACTGGTTCCTGCTCACACAGAGTGGCTATTCAGATCAGACCTGCCCCAATTCAGCCTGCTGTGCTGGCTGGTACTGAGGACTGAGACGAGGGGTGGAGGAGAGGGAGAGAGAGGGAGTCAGAGACAGAGACTTAGACTGGGATGAGGACATGGACAGGAATAGGGACAGGGGCAGGGTGAGTGACAGGGACAGGGACAGATCCGGAAATAGAGAGAGAAGGAAAACACCATAAAAGCGAGAGGGCGAAAAAGCGAGATTAAGCGAGTGAGTGAGAGAAAGCGAGACCATGCATTGGTAAGGAGGGAGTTGGCTGGCCGCGTGGGGTCTTAGTTTGATCTTAAGCAGGTGAGGCAGAAGACTACAGGAGCAGTCCAGAACTGGTACAGTGAGGAGCCTGGGAGAACAGAGTGAGAAATGCTTTAGGATTAGGACTGAAAACATTTAGAAATAGTCCCAGTGGGAAAATGTGGTGGTGGAAGCTTGGGTGTATGAGTGAGTGAGTGAGTGAGTGAGTGAGTGAGTGAGTGAGTGAGTGAGTGAGTGAGTGAGTGGATGAGTGAGTGAGTGAGTGAGTGAGTGAGTGAGTGAGTGAGTGAGTGAGCGATTGTGTGTGTGGTGGCGTGTTTGTTGAGGGGCAGGGGGTTGAGGAATGATCTGATACAAAACGGCCTTCATTCACTACGCCTCAGGAACATTGCACCACAACTCTGGCCCACGCTGCTCGGTTGGGTCAGAGCCAGACAAGACAAACAGACACACACACGTTTAAAGTCATTGAGATATAAACACTGATGTGCACACATCAGCCAGACCTTAATGGAAAGAGTACTGGTAGAGAAATTATTAATGCCCCTCACAAAGTTAGTGTACTACTCCTGCGAAATACACGCACACGCGCACGACACACACACACACACACACACACACACACACACACACACACACACACACACACACACACACACACACACACACACACACACCACACACACACACACACACCACAACACACACAAGCCCAGCAGGGTGCCGTGTGCAATGAAGTGACCCGTTGTGGAGGAATGCGTGTTGGCTCGGGCCGGGCTGTGTACTCTGGATCGCCCTGGACCTAATGCTGTTAGCTTTAGCAAACCTGATGCAGGACCGCACGGGCCCGCGTGGCTTAGGTTACCAAAACAACCTGCAACTGAACCAACATACAGACGCACCACGTATGCACAATTCTTTAGGGATAGGGCGAGCCAGAGGGAGAGACGGACACACACACTCACAAGCGCGCAGACACACACACAAGCGCGCACACACAAGCATACACAAGCGCATGCACACACAAGCATACACAAGCGCATGCACACACACACACACACACACACACACACACACACACACACACACACACACACACACACACACACACACACACCTTACCCCAGTGTTTCGATATAAATGTGGTATGAGGACAATGATGGACGAGCAAGGGTGAATTATTAAATTGTGACCAAGGAAGGAAGGAGGGAGCAGGGTGAAGACGTGGAGTCGGTGGGGGGGCGGTGGGGGGGGGGCGGAGGGGACGGGGGGGGGTAGCAGAATGTATGGACTAATAGAGGAGCGGAAGGAACAAGGAAGCCAGGCAGGAACAGAGATAGCAAGACAAGAATGGAAGAAAGGGAGCGTTTTTTCATAGAGTCCAAGTGAGAAAAGATTAGGAACAGAACGGGGGGTGGACCGTGTGGGGCCGTGAGCCAGCAAAGAGACCTGGCTCTTTGCTGAACCCCTCTACCTAGAATAAAGAGGATCCATTTGACACCAAATATTACCATTAAAAAGCCTTGAGGTGAATTGACTTACAGTCCTGACATTCACGCCGCGTTCACACTGTGTCTGACGCATGGGTAATGCGATCTGATTGACCTGAAAAGTTGAACATTTCTCAACTTTTTGACGCAGGCAACGGCGCCGACTGAACGGATTGAACCACAATGCATTTCGAGAGCGGCCCATGAGAAGTCAATGAGATCCTTCGACGGACTTGTACAGTGTGAACGGGGCGTGAGACAGGGATTCATTCGTTTGGATGCAGCCTTCGCCCGGTGAACACAGACACAACCCTCTCTGTGCTTCCTCTATATAAGATTATGTATTCTGTGTGACAGCGTAATCTTATCATAGACAAATGTCTGCGGGCTCCTCCAGTGACTCCCGCTCAATTATTTATTTATTTAACTTCCATTATGTTTTGCGGTATTTTTTACATCTTGTGTAATGCATGACATTTAAACTTGTATTTGCTTTTGTACAGCGGCCACACACTGTGCTCCACACGGGGTTACGCTCCTACAAACCCAATTATAACCCTGCAAAATGGATTCATCTTTCTCAAGCTGTCTTTGATATTGTTTTAAGGTCGTTATTTCAATACTTTACAAGGCTACTCATTAAGTAAACCTAGGAACCTGGAAGTATGCAGCATGTAGCATGTAGCAGCAGTAGCAGCAGCAGCAGCAGCAGTAGCAGCAGCAGTAGCAGCAGCAGTAGCAGTAGCAGGCTAAAGTGTCTAAGCCAGGTGAATGATGCCTAGAAAAACATCTGCAACGCATCAGGCTGGAGTCATTAACAGTCATGGAGGACAACAGTGAACACAGGGCGCGGGTCCGAGCGGTCTGAACCTGTTGCCCAGGACGGACACCACCTTCAGAAATACCAGCCGAAAGAAAGCCGAAGCCAACGGCATTCGAGACATCCAGTGATCGGTGGAGCCACGGCGGCTAAGTTTAGTGGGCTGGGAGCGTGTGAGAGGTCAAACATCACATGAGGGGGGGGGGGGGGGGGGCATTGTGACCACTTTAACCTGACCCTCCACCCCCGCCTGCCCCGCCGCCCCCTCCCCAAACCCTCACTAGCCTGAGCTCACAGCCCAGTGGCTCCAAGGCTGGACGGGACGTCTGATGTAAACGTGCCAGACAGTGTCTTGGTGCTCGCACTAGAAACCCAGAGCCCGTTAAATAGATCAATAGAGGTCAATAGGTCAATAGATATTTAACACCAGTTGTAGTTAAGTTCCTCTAAATTCATAGGTTTTGCTGAAACTTCAGCCTCACACAACATTAGCGAGATAAGCACACAATAAATGAAATGTTAAGCAATGTGCAATGATAGAATAGCAAATGATTGCACGATCTTGTGTAATGAAAACAGTCGCAATGATATTGGATGAACTTCAGGACTCTTTTAAACATCTTATGTTGTCCACATTTGACTGTGACCGAGCCTTGATCTGGGTAATCTAGTCAGGTCCATCCAGGACACAGACACTAGTCAGGAGGATATAATTAGACCAGGCCCAAACTGTCCTTCACGCATTCCCCAGTCATAAGCGGACTGAAATACAGAAAGTAGCACCAACGAGACCATTGCAGCTAAACAGAAAGCGACCAATAGGAGGCCACGAATGACGAAAATGTTGACGTAAGAGTAGCCTTCAATGTCATATTTCTTAGAGGAGGGCATTTGCACTCTAGGGCTTCCAGAGAGTGGCCATGTATAACATAGATAGTATACATCAAGGACCTCTGTGACTGCAGTATGGAGGGGCTGGGCGAAGCGAAACCGGAAAGGAGAGAGGGGTAAGGACTAGGGGCCTGGGAATGTCGGACACAACTTTCCGGACCCCTAGAGACAAGACACACTCACTGAGCCATGAACCTTCTCCACACTATGCTGGTTTAAATCCGGTCAGAGGCTTAACAGGAAACTGTGTGTGTGTGTGTGTGTGGTGTGTGTGTGGTGTGTGTGGTGTGTGTGTGTGTGTGTGTGTGTGTGGTGTGTGGTGTGTGTGTGTGTGTGTGTGTTGTGAGTGTGTGTGTGTGTGTGTGTGTGTGTGTGTGTGTGTTTCAGCGACATTAAGCGTCTCCCAGTGGGAACCACTTACTACACATGACCATTTCCTGCTTCCCATCAGCCCTCTCTCCGAGAGCCGGCTGCTGAGGAATCCGGCGTCATAGGAGGCCAGCGGCTTCACACCACATGTCCGAGGAAGACGTTTTTTCTTTAAGTGGCTGATTTATTGGGCGCGCAGGAAAGAGGGGTGCGGACGAACAGATGTAGACGCAAGAATGCAGCAATTCATTTTATAAATGGACTTGTTAAAACATGAGCAGCCAAGAACAGACTTCTCCCTGTGACTGAATGAATCGCAGAATTGCTGTCTCTCTTTCTCCCCATCTCCCTCCCTCTGACACTGCAATTATACATTCCTGGGCTAGGCCAGACCAAGGCTCACCTCTTGTATGTGAAGGTGTGTGCGTGTGCATGCGTGCTTTCATGCGTGCGAGCATGCGTGTGTGTGTGTTTTGCGTGTCTCTCCCTGTAAACCGGGGGGGGGGGGGGGGGGGGGGGTTTACAATGTAATAACTTGTCATCCTGATGAACCAACAGCATGTTTATGAAGAGGCCCCGAGCGAAGACCTCCAAAGACCGCAAACCTCTCTCTGCAAACACGGGCTGGAATTACAGTTACACAGCGGGCGAGTGTAACCCCCGGCGGAGACAAGGAATCTCTGTCCGTTCCCCTCCCGCCCAGGTAGAGGAGGGGAGAAGAGAAGGAGAGAGAGGGCGAGGAGGGGCATGTTAGGGTAGTGAGCGAGCGGTGAGAGAATCCGAGCAAGTTTTCATCAATTCATCTGCTGAGACTGGGAGGGGGTCCCAAGGCATGAGCAGCCTCACGTAGAACCATGATTCAACTATATCTCCTCAACCATAAACCTGCCAGCAGCCCACCAGTGTACAGCCGCAAACTGCTCCTTCAGGGCACTGCCGGAAGACAAATCTCTTCTTTTTGATTACTTGTGGGCGATGGCGTGATTAATCTTCTGCTTTATACAGGAAGTCTGCTGGAGGTTTTTAGCTGAGCAACCTAAACACTCAAGTCACCATGACAGGGAAAATTAACCTTTTCATTTTTCAAGAGCCACACATTTAAATAATGGTTAAAAGTGATGCTAATCCGTTTACATGGACGGCGCTAAACTAGGAGCACCGCCACAACATGTGTTTAAAAACCAAACACATGTTTCCAGGGTTTGCCCTGCTGCTAAAGTGACAACTTAGCAGCAGGTAACAACAACAACAACACCACCAACACCAACAACATTGTGGCCATTCCAGAGCTGTGACCTCGTCCAGGGAGAGAAAGGCGGCTTTGTGACACAGGGGCTGATGAGATGATTACGGGCTGATTGAACTGTTGGCCAGGGAACCTCGTGAAGGCCACTTGGCCAGAGTCCAGCGAGCCAGTGGGGGGAAGGGGGGCGAGGAGGGGTGCGCTCCAGCGGGGGGGGAACGACACTCTCACATGGTTGGCAGGCAGAACAAAAGAAGCCTCAGTCAAGTTCAAACGGGTGAACAATGTGGATGTTGTCTCTGCCGAAATAAATACAGAGAACTTTGACTCCACCAAGCTATACACGGCATACCGTTTTAGGCATTTGGTGCAGACAGGAGCGAGATATTACAGAATAGAGGTTCACAAGCCTAACAGCCAAACTGCTGAGGGACAATAAAAGGTATGGGTTGTATCAACTCCTGAGCCGAGGTCTGGGTCCCAGAAGAAGAAGGAGGATCATAGGTGGAATTTGTGTTGTTGCCAGTGAGATGGAAACCGCATGCCATTGACAACCCTTAACCCTCAACAGCTGTGCCGCTCACAGCCAATAGTTTGTTCGTTCGTTGGGCCAAAGGAAAAGCTGCTTATTTTTTCGTTTGATATATCTGTATTATTTCCAATATCCACATGTAGAAGTATTCTCCACCTGTCTGCAAACGCCACATGATTCCACTTTGGATTTTTTTTTATGGAAAAAAAAACCTGGGAATTTTTGATAGGATTTTTAATTTAACCTCTGCCATGAATAATCAACATAATGCCTTTTAGTCAATCTCTCTTTGGACACACACGCACGCACACACGCACACACACACACACACACACACACACACACACACACACACACACAGCACACACACACAGCTGTGGACTAGATGTTTGGACTGGATGAGGGGGGGGAGGTGTAATGGATGGGAGAGATGGGGCATGCTTATTGTTGTCTGTTTGTCACTAACGGATGATCCATCTGTAGTGGGATATCCCACTGGGGAAACCCTGAAAGCTTGATCCCTCAGATTACCACTACAAGCTCCCAGTAAACGTCCCGAAACTCACAGCTGTCAGTCAGAACCCTGCAGATTAAGGACACGGCTGAAAGGGAGATCACTGTACTTGAAATCGCACTATGCAACTCTTATATTATTAGAAACATCCCTGAAAAACAAAAAACACACACGTATTCATCACACCGGGTTTATTCTCTGTAAATAGATTGGCGCAAATGGAGAAAACAATCGAGCCGCAATGAAAAGTTAGATATTACAATCCCAAGTATCTTTGTGAGCTTTTCCTTTCTGATTTCACATAGTCATATGTAAGTGTTACGCTGTTTAAGATACCACACATCGACGTGATGAAGCGAGTCACGAACAGGACTGAAACTGAACCAACAACATAACAAACAGTGAACGCAACGTGGCCAATTACCTGCAAGCTGAGGGCGATCTGACGAATGTACATCATATTTAGATCCTCCAAGATCCATAGTTTTCTTCCATGTTTGCAAACCTATCAATTGGCATCCTTTGGTGAGATAACGGCAAGTCGCACAGGACTTCGAGTCAAACTGAGGAGCACAGTCAAAATCCACCGGTACTGGAACAAAAGTTCATGATCCACAATGACAACACGTCAAATAGTTCATCTGAGGATCGCAGCACCACGAATGATCGCAAGCGTTGTTTGAGTGTCAATAAATCCACATGCGCCCGATTCAAATCCAACCCCCAAAAAGAGAGTCCTCCTTCAGCGTTTTCTCTGGCAGGGAAAGCCTCCTGGGTTCAACTGTAAACCTGAAATCCTACTAAGGCGTCTCGGTTCACTTTACTCCGGTCAACAAAAGGACCTCTTAAACACCCACAGTTTAACCTCCTCCTCCTTGGCAGTGGCAGGGGGAATGAATGGTCCTCTTTAAAATGCAGTTATTTTCTTTGTGTACCAGTGTCGTGGATTGGTGAATGCCTTGTGTCCGCTCTGTGACAAGACCTCTCCACAAAAGGGCATCGCCTCCTCCGCGGGAGTGTTTCAGTGCTACAACCGCTCCACTGTGTGCGCTCCTGCGCCCCTGCGCCGACCCAGCCCACAGACCCACGGACCCACCCGGGCGGCGCGGAGACTCGCGCTGGATTAACCCCTACAAAGCGCCTGTGGCAATGGTAATGAACCTAAAAAAAAGAAAGGGAAGAAAAAAAAACCGGCAGCAGACTAGACGCCCCTGCAAATAAACAGCAAATAGCACAGCGCAAAGACGCATGACGCTTTGGGTTATTTTCTATTCCTTCCTTCAATTGCTTGATTACAAAGGCAGCTAAATGCAGACTAAGTGAACACACAAAGGGGAAATAAAGCAGCGAGTCAAATGGTTGATTAGATTTTATGAATCACTGTATTTTATAGCAGGCTTACAAGGCTTCATGGGCTTACGTGTTATATTGCTTATTTTAATTAATAATTTACGTCTAGCAGTTCCACACCCCAGCCAAAAAGAGAGCCCAGTTGTACTAATTGGCTGGATTTTGGCCAGAAGCTCCCTATCTTTAATGAGATATAAACAAAACCCATCTGCTATCGAGCCCACTCCTAGTATCTTGGAATGAAACTGAGTCAAGTTCATGTTTGGAAGGTTGAAAAGCTAAATAAGTGTTGAACGATTCTTGTAGGTTACTTGGAGCCATCTGTGGGGCTGTAGTCCTATAGAGGCGATTGTCTTTCTTCTTTAAAAACAACCAATAGACCTTCAATTGATTCTCCAAGACGTCCCCTAAATGCCTTTTAAGTGGAATGTGTATAAATCGGAATCCGTTGTGTCCCGAGGGTAGATAGATGAACAATCTTCAATACGAGATGGCTATTAGCTCATCATTGATACAGGGCACGTCTCACAGCGACTCTGCAGCAACACATCATAATCAAACGAAATTTACCTTGCAGTCACATTTAATTTGATGCAAAGTATGTTAAGCATTCGAGACATATCGGGCAGCCAATAACAATCATTAATAATCGCCCAACTCGTTTATTCTTCTTTATATTATGCCAAAAATAATACAAACACATTTGTATACCAAGGCTGAACATGGGTTTATTAAACCCTGATTTATTAAACTACTAGTCATCATTTCTTGGTGCTGAACATCAGGGGGAAACCGCACTGAGGTCACTCCCAGTGGGCGAACCATAAACATGGATGAAAACAACCATTATCTCAGCAATGACAGGGAGGGCCGGCCCGACACAGATCACTGTTGTTAAAGCCGGGGCCCCACCAGGCGCCTGCCAGGGGCCCGATCAGGAATCCACTCAAGATCAGTGGTCACCAGCTAGGTCCGACAGACAGCTTTATGACGAGGTTATATGGTGATGATGATGGCGTGCTGGGAGATGTGGTGGCTAACGGACATGTCAGCTAATGGACGACACTGGGAGAGGAGGGAGACCAGTACAAGCCAACCTCACGTCAGAGGTTAGATCACAGATCAGGGGAGATTGCCTTTTCCTCTGTTTTTGTCTCTTTAAAGAAGCAGAGAAAGGATATGAGAGTGAGTGGGAGACCAAAGTGAGAACCGAGAGCATTATAATAACTGCCCTGCCCCGACCGCTGAACCCGTGGCCCCTGTAGTCCCCCCCCCCCCCCCCCCCCCCCCAGGCTCAGGTCAGCGCTTCAGAGGACCTATGCTAGTAGGAGCGCTTTACAATCATACCCATTGATCCATGTCATTGTGGAGGAATACTTTGATTCTGGTGGAACCCATGTGCTGGCTGGGACCCAAATCAACCACAGGCAGTATCTGTGATGTGATTGACTGCTTGTTATTGTGGTCCCACGAGTCTGCATCCTCCTATCAGCTTTTGAAATGCAGTGGATAAGATGTGAATAAATAAACAAACAGTCAGCCTCAATCCATTAACAAAGCAGTTCATTAGGAGGTGTCAGACATCGTTTATGTCAGGCCGTCTGTCTACAGCGGACTGGATAAAATCATTTGAATGAAATAATTTCTTCATCAGGGTATCCTTCTAGGACCTGCCACCGCAGGGGAGATGCAATCACACACACACACACACACACACACACACACACACACACACACACACACACACACACACACACCACACACACACACACACACACACACACACACACACACACACACACACACACCACACACACACAGTGAGATCCCAGAAGATGATCTGGAGATGTGCATGCAAATGCAAATGGATACACTCACATGCATAAGGGTTTACAGGGCACAATAAAAAAGGTAATTTAACTGTTGAATGAACTTTATATCCTTTGGCCCTGAACGCCAACAGCCTAATCCTGGTAACCGCGGGCTCCGAGCTAAAGGTCAAAGCGGTCTCTCCCTGCGGTGGGGCACGCAGAATGACAGAGGTGGAGAGAGCCCATCGGAGAGAGAGAAAAACGCCCCGAGCCAGAGCAGACACAACCAGCGCAGCCCCAGGCCACAACAAAGGACCTAGGCTGACATCTCCTCTCAGAATACCAGCTCCACCCCACCACACAGGCCTCCACCCGCCACACAGGCCTCAAACGACCGACTGGTTGCCGGTGCCATCTAAACACGGCCAGCGTGCGTAAACAAGACAGCAGAAACACACACACGATGTCATGGACTTGTAATAGCAGGTACATGCTTAGACCACATGCATGCAGTTCTTTTTTTTTTTTTTTTATTGAGTTCTTTAACATTCTATACTTATTTTCAAAAAATACACTCATTTTCTCATTTAGTTTTTGTTTTAAAAGCACTTATTTTGAGAGCCTCTACCCCAATTTCGTTGCACTTTGTGCAATGACAATAAAGAGATTCTGATTCTGATTCTGATTCTGATGCGCACACACTCCCGCAAACACACACACACACACAGTGTCAAACACACACACTGGACAAAACTGTGAGCACAGAAGAACAGGATATGAAGACCGTCTCTAATTTTTCCACCTGCAGCAGGACAAGATGTGCCCAATCATGATTTAGTAACCCAATAACTCCTCCAGTCCTGTACCTCACACAGAGAAGAGAAATAGTAGGACAGGACTCAAGACAATGTAATGAACTCCTCTTTATTTATGGAGCTCAACTCCAAATCCCCAATGAATTTAACACAAGAGAGGTCGAATAACGTTATAGCAATCACTGGCAAATTTTATACAGCAGTTTTAGATAGATATCGTAAAGTTAGATAATTGAAGAGCAGAAGCAAAGAGAGTGCTTCTGAAAAGTTAACCAACTGAACTACAGACTGGCTTTAACACACACACACACACACACACACACACACACACACACACACCACAACACACACACACACACACACACACAGACACACACACACACACACCCAAAGTAGGCCACACGTCTGCGACATCAACAACATCCCAACTCCTCAATGACACGGTCGTGCTACAGCCGCCGTTGGGTAACCAACACCTGGTCGCCACGGTGACACCACCGCATGATGCGGTGTGAAACCAGACGTATGCGCGGAACTCCTCCCCCCCCCTACCACCCCTGAGGACGATCCCTCCCTCTGGTTTATAATCCATGACAAATGGCTGCAGACAGCTATATAGTTATAAATCAGACTCAGCAGACATACATGTGATGACAAGTCAAATCTCGTCCAGCTCTGTTTGGGACCTTGTTATTTGCAGGGTCTTTCAAGCGGTTACGTGTGACTGATCGGAATCCCAGCCACCATATGACACAAGACGGAGATTGTCTAAGATTGTCTAAGATGTTCGGAATGTGCCTGTAAGGTACCATCCAGCAGGACTAGTGCTCTGTTGGAGTCACAGGTCTCGGTGATGCTCTATTACAGTTCTAAATCGTGGCTGACTTCTTTATTTTACCACGACTAATCATTGAGAGTTGCGTTATGGCCATTATGGGTGAGCTTCCAGGATCATCGAGACAGGAGGTGATTGATGAGGTGGAATAACATAGCAATTAAAAAAGAAAATTCAGTCACCACCATCTCTCTAACACACGCAAACACACACACACACACACACACACACACACACACACACACACACACACACACACACACACACACACACACACACACACACACACACACACACTGAAATACACACACGCACAAGTAGCAATTATTTGGCATTTTCCAATTATCATTTGGCTCATCAAACCATTCTGGCTGGAAGGTTTGATGATTGAGCATTCAACGGAAATTTTAATGAGCTTATTAGCAGATTCATCTACATTGATTTCCCTCACTCTGCTGGATCGCGGGTCTGCATCATATCTCTCTCATTATCAGATTACTACAGCATGATATGTGAGCATCTAATAAGCAATGGCGCCCTCTTCAGGAAACACCGGAGCAGTAGCAGATGGTAGGGGTTTATTTGTGTCACGCTCACACACACACGCGCACACGCACACGCACACACAAAATGCAAAGCAGCAAAATTCTCAATCAACAAACTAAAGACCATGTCTAAAAAGCAAAAACAATGCAGCAGCACTTGGCCACACATCGTCTCCAGGCCCTCAACGGTGGGCAAACACATTAAAACGCACGACAATTCAAGGCCCGAGTAGGCAGGAGGGCTGGCCCTCCTATGGATCAAGCACGCACACAGACACACTCACAGCCACCCACAGGCACCCATCTGCCCTCCCAGAGTCAACAACTGTCCTACAAATGCAAAACAGGGTGCGACATAGCTGCTGGATGATACACTGTGGGCCCCGGCCTGCACTCCACAAATAGCACGAGGAATAGACAACCGGGGCTGGGACCAGAATGGAATCAGGATCAGGCCAGGGATATTCAGACGGGGCCGAGGAATCTAATGGTGTTGGCCTCCCATCTTAAAGGTTTTGGGTTTGATCCCCAATTTCTGCAGCCTACATGTAGGCATCCTAGATTGCCCCATAACCCCAACCTGCCTTCTTTAGGACCTGTATTTGAATTCCCTCTATTGTTGGTTCACTCTAAAGAAAGTCGCTAATGGATGTTTGCTAAATGACGAGGCGAATTAGTAATAAACATAAATAAACACCAAACACATTATATCTCGATGACAGTAGTCATCGAGATATAAGACCTTTGTCAAAACATTAACAGATCGAATGAAAGCCTTTGGGCATGCATTGTGTGCCCTTTTACCCATCCACATGGAAAGGTAAACGCACCGACAGGACCAACACAAAAGCATGCCCCCCACACACAGACACATGCAAACACACTCCCAGACATAGCCATAAAAACGCATGTATGCACACATTCCTTGGTATAGATTTCACCCGCTAAATTCCTCACTAAGTAATAATGGGAGTTCCTAGCCGTCTGTTTCGCTATTTATTCAAGAGCCAGGTAGTTTCTAGATGCAGACAGAGATGAAACGTTTCTTTGATACGAATAACAATAAAAGGAGAGCGAGTGTGAGGCAGAAAGCGTGAGAATACAGGTGATGGAGGTTAGCTGTCTTCTAGCTGATGGTTCGGTGCGTGGATTAATCTACCCGGTGGAGTTGAGCTCACAGAACTGCGCAACAGAGTAAACCTGTGGGAGGTTATCGCTGTTCCGATCAACCCTCCCAGGAGCATCAGCCGGGGCCTGTCGAGGAGTGAGAAACCGTTGTAGTTTTGCCCTGACATTCACCTCTGTGAGGTGAAATTACAAATGACTGAAAAACCTGATAGAAATAACACACGTACCAACTGCTCTCCTTTCATCCTTCTTCCGTTAAAAGGGTTGGCAGAAATCTGTTCCTCCTTTATTTTTAGAGTTTGTCTATTAGTTTGTATTGTTCTATTTGTTTTGGGGTTAGCCTACTTCACATAAAAAGTTAAATGTGTATTTGTAGTAATATAGGTGTATTCTTGAAATTAATAAGTTAAATCAAATCTCCCCGAAAAAAGTGAAGCCCCCCCTTTATCCACATGAATATCAGCAGGTGCCCTGAAATTCGATTCCTATTATTTTATCTAGACAAACCACTTTTTAGGCCTTATTATTAGCAAGAAATTGAGAATAGAAGTGAGTGAATGACAAAAATGTCAGAGCAGGTTTTCAAAGCAGGTCAGGCACACAAAGGCATCAAAGTCCTGCTGGACAGTAATGTATCTGCAAAGAGTGACAGCGGACTATCGCATGTCTGAAAGGTTAATCTCAGTCAATAGGTTCAAGATGACTTCCAACTGACGAGTAAGATGGAATGTAAGTGATACTGGTATTTGTTCTGTGTGTGTGTGTGTGTGTGTGTGTGTGTGTGTGTGTGTGTGTGTGTGTGTGTGTGTGTGTGTGTGTGTGTGTGTGTGTGTGTGTGTGTGTGTGTGTGTGTTACGGCCGGTCTGTAGTTCAGTTGGTTAACTTTTCAAAAGCACTCTCTGCTTCTGCTCTTCAATTATCTATCTTTACGATATGTATCTAGTAAAATGTGCAATACAAAATGTACCAGTGAAGTGTTTTCGAGCGTTGAGCGTCAGTGTGTGTGTGTGTGTGTGTGTGTGTGTGTGTGTGTGTGTGTGTGTGGCATGTAGGTGTGTGTCTTATCAGGATTTTACTTAGCAGCAGTAAAATCTATCCGTTACTTAATTGCCTGATAAACGGGTCAAATGATAAAAATAGTGAAAGAGACAATTAAAATCGGCATTGTGGAACAATGAAGTAGGGTGACGTTATAGTAGATGGTAAATAGGACATTTTGCCATCTATTTCTGGGTGCCTAAGACACAGGCCCCCAATCCACCCTTTAGCCTAGATAATGGGCCGCCGTGGCTAGGGATGGAAGGGAACCAATGCCCTCGGATTGGTTTTACCCTCAACTTGGTTGCAATTGAATTGCAACAGTTTTGCTTTGGGTACCAACATTCTCCCAAAGAGCGATAGCCTGAGTTAAAATATTGAATTGGGAAACAAACTCAGAAATGGTGTCTCCAAACTATAGATGCATAAAATAATGCACTTGTCATGCTCCCCCTCATCCCAAAACGATTTGCTACCATTTGCTACACTATTTTACACTTGAAACTCCATGATGATTGAATCCTCTAAATACAAAGGATATCTTGGCGGAAGGACAGAGCATGGATGGCTTCATTAAAATATATGAGAAAGAGGGCTAAGCTTCCAGGACACACATATAACGCCAGGTTGTGTGGATGAGTGGAGCTCCTTCCGAAGAGCAGTTGTTTTTGATGCCCGTATCCGAGAGAGCGCTAAGCTTCTGGGACACGTATATATATCGTCGCAGTGTGATTGGATGCGTGGATCTCCGCAGGGGCGATTGTAGGTAGTGTGGGGGCCCTAGGCAGAGGATTGTTAAGGGGGGGGGGGGGGGGGGGAGTGGAGCGATTGTTGACGGGGGGGGGGATTGACCTATTCAATTTCTTTCGCAACTTTTTTGCTGGATGCTGCTAGATTCTACTCTCTACACGTTTAAGGACTGCTTTTGTTATAGTCGATTCATTATAATGTGTTAATTCTAAGTACCCCCTGCCCAGAGGTTCCGTTAATGGTGGGGCGAGCTAGATAATACAATTAGCCAGGCTTGGTTAAGTTAGTGATGTAAAAGGAGAATCTTTCAACTGGGAATTGGTACATTGGACATTTCAGAGAAGATAATACAATTTCTGTTAAATTCTCTTTTATTTCCTAAAGGCTGATTGTAACAGCGTGAAATAAGGCACTTAGCAACATGGCTTCAGAAAAGATACGATTTTTATCTTTTCAAGTAGCCAGTTCAGTGTCATAAAAGCATAGTGATACATTGTTGAGATTTCCCGTGGAATGAGTTGGAAAGCACCCAGTGATTACGCCATCGCTCTCAGTTAACCTTGTGAGCCCAGCCTGTCTGACTCTCAAAACCCATTGGACGATTTAACCAGACCTTGCTCGTAAGGCACCGCCTTTGTTATGAAGTCTGACTTGTGTTTGTTTGCTCATGTCTGGAGATATGTGAAAGAAAAAATATATTCATCACGATTACAATGAATGAATCATCATACACACGTTAACCATTCAGTCATTGGGCGCACACTTTTATCCAAAGTAATTTTCAGTGATTCTTTAAATACATATATGCATATATTTATACACACAAACACATTATACACACACATATATACACACA
Organism: Gadus morhua; assembly: GCF_902167405.1. Taxonomy (NCBI): domain Eukaryota; kingdom Metazoa; phylum Chordata; class Actinopteri; order Gadiformes; family Gadidae; genus Gadus; species Gadus morhua. Next base: position 13,480,504 of record NC_044053.1, read on the forward strand.
GACACACACACACACACACACAGACACAAATATATATATATATATATATATATTTTTTTTTTTTTAATATACTGAATGAACGTATCTTGCTCAAGTCCAGACAGGTAAGACTGCGCAAAGGCGTTTGAACCCAGAACCTTTCAACTGGGACTATCCTTCCACACACACCAGCTCTCTGGGTGTGAGGTGAGGGGCGGGGCCTATGACGGAGAGCGTCTGTGGTGCACATGCCTCCAGACAACAGCGTGGCTGCTGCCCCTCTTACTCATTTCCTGTGTGTGGGCACACAAGATGGCTGCAGCACATCACCGTGGCGACAGAGCCAGAGTATTGGCCATGAGCCGCCATGTGGACGACGTATGGATGGTCTCCGGATGCAACAGCCGCCCTCTAGCAGGTGGACTGGACACACTTGAGGCCAAGTAGAGTAGTTGAGGAAGTTTCCGGATTTGTTCATTCATACGACCTTCACGTTATGAAGTTGACCAGATGTCACTGAAGTCGTCTTGGTGTGCCACACTCAGAATCACATCTCTGCGGTGTATAGCTGTACCTGTCCCGAATTAGAATATAGGTATAGGCAAATTGTTCTAATGTTGGCACATTTTAAGATATTTAACGCCAAAATGGCGTTTAGTTTCAGTATTTTAAGATTATATTCATAATATTTACAAAGGAGAACATGTTTTGTCTAAATCAAACAGGGCAACTGTTGCAAGCGGCAACAATATAAATTATTATTCATTTACTCATATACTTTCATAAATTCTTCATTTTCTTTCTAGCTTGAATAGGATTAGCAAATTCGTATTGTTCTCCTATTCTTTATGGTAATAATGTGGATGTATAACGGCTTTATTGTCTTGCTTCTGTGATAAAATGAGTTCTCTTCCAGGGCTCACTAAAGCAGCCCATAAAAATGTATTAGTAAATAGCAGCACTCAAATAAAAAACATCTATTCAAACTCTCTCTAAAATAAACTGCAGAATGCAACTAATGGGGAGGCTGTTTCACAGGGTGTAAGATGTACGTAACACCTAAGATGTATGTCACAGCCATGAGATAGGGTCGTCACGGAGAACACTGTCTGCGGGTCTGGGAGGTAAACAAGCATATCAGCACCGGAGAACATGCTACTAAATGTTTTTATCCGGTGTGTGTGTGTGTGTGTGTGTGTTTGTGTGTGTGAGTGCGTGCGTGCGTGCGTGCGTGCGTGCGTGCGTGCGTGTGTCTGTGTGCGTGTGTTCGGGTCACCCTGCCACAATCAGAGGGGATCACATGATAAAAGAAGAAGATCCCAGGGGCTAAAAGACATCCAAACAAAGGGGCTACCACCAGCTCCCAGATCAACTCGCCAAGCAGAAACAGGGCAGAACATTCGTCAGACAGATCAGTGGTCAGTCATGCATAAGATGACCATTAGATGTGACAGGCGTATGAAGTTATCATGTAAAAAAGTTTGTTCTGATGCGTAAACAGATCAACTATCCAGGCAATACATGATTATTAATCCCCTCTCTCCTCCATTCCATATTGATTAAGAACAAAACAGAAGATTTTGATGTTCCTCAACATTTTTAATGAATGCGCTACGCTGCATAATAAAAAGTGCCTCATTTTACTAGAAGAAACACATTTTAATGATCCCAGGCCCGAGGAGCGTGGGGCAGGCAGGCACAGAGGGCCTTGTCTAACCAAAGAATCTGAGAATCTTGGTTGTTTCTCCGTCTTGGCAACCTCACACTCCCCCCCTGTAGTTTAAATCACAGCGGGGGGGGGGGGGGGGGGCTCCGAGGGTCGATGTGAGGACAGATCTAACCCCTCTTACACAACCATATACTCATTCAACCTACAGATCTGCATAATCGCTCTGAGACCATCTTTACACTCTGTGTGTACAACCTTGTAAAGTGTGTGTTCCGTTCATCCTTTCAGGCTCCTCCAGCCCCCCTTAACTCCCCGGCAGCCTGGCCTTTCATGGCTGGGGCATTGGGGCCTGGGTTAGGGGGGCCGGGGGGCCAGAGGGCACAGGGACGGTTCATTGTTTTTGGGGCTACTCAGGCCTTGCTTGAGATGGGACCTGGGGGGAAAGTTTTGGCATTCCTTGAAAACGGCTCTCTCTTTCTCTCTTGTTTGTGGTCCTTTGTTCACCTCCTCTGCTGGCAACTGTGATTTTGTGGCAGACTTTATCATAACGATCATAACTTTATCATATTATCAGACCTATCATCGCTTGGTGTGGGATTCTGTGTATGGGTGAGGGCAGAATGGGATGGCAAGTGCTTTTTGGCGATATTCAAGGATTGCAAGTCTGTGTGTGTGTGTGTGTGTGTGTGTGTGGGTGTGTGTGTGGTATTGGTAAGCTACGTGTGCGTGCATTAGCACATGGAGTTTGTGTTTTGTGTGCGTGCCTGTGTAGTAT
>NC_044053.1:13485426-13512926 GCF_902167405.1 Gadus morhua
AGAGAGAGAGAGAGAGAGAGAGAGAGAGAGAGAGAGAGAGAGAGAGAGAGAGAGAGAGAGAGAGAGAGAGAGAGAAAGTCAGGCTTTTGTCTGAGTATCATAAGCAGTATGATACGCAGGTAATAAAACAATACAATTACAACAAGAGAAATGTCTCAACCTGGATGCATAGCCTAGGAAATGCAATGGGAAACAGAGGAAGTTCATCAAGTGTATTATGTAGGCCTGTCAATATGTGAGCTGCTCCATGCCCAACCACTTTGACTTAGGAACAGGACCTCATGAATGTTAATTGCTGGTGGATTCATTATTGAGGTAATCTTGCCCCCAAAAAATACCTCTCCGAAAAACCTAGGGCTAGATCTTGTAGGGGCAACAAAAGGACACAGGGTTGTGTTAGAACCAAGATGATCTCATGGATTAGGTTTTAACTCCGGCATGAGATCACCGCGGGTCGATAGAGTCACGCAGTGTGTCTGTGTTTGGACTACCATGTGACATGAATAATAAAATACTATTAAAAAAGAACAGCTTCAAGCAGACAGGGCAAATGCGTCACACACATCAGCCTGGGGAACGGACAGCAACTCATCCCCTACACAAACACTCAGGACGAGCGCACACTCGCGCACGCACACGCATACACACTCGACTTCATAATAGCATTCCTTCTAACAGTTATTACAGTTGAGAGGACCATGAGCAAATAAAGTTGCAAAGTGTGTGAAGGGAGAGAGAGAGAGAGAGAGAGAGAGAGAGAGAGAGAGAGAGAGAGAGAGAGAGAGAGAGAGAGAGAGAGAGAGAGAGAGAGAGAGAGAGAGAGAGTGTGTGTGTGTGGTGAGTGTGGTGTGGTCGTGGTGTGGTCATGGTGTATTCGGTGGATCAGTTCCAGGTCTACCTGTGATGTGTCCAAGAAAAGGCTCCTTCTGAACTTCCCGCGCCGTATCTCCATTTCAAGGGCAGAGCCGCGGGCCACAGTCGCCCTTGTAGTTTGATTCCGGCAAAACATACTCTCCTTTGCGGAATCCACTCGCACCTTCTGATAAGTTTCGTTGTTTGAGTGGATGTTCAATTCGAAATTCAGTCCGCAAGTTCCAAACAGCTAAGCGCAAATAAACGTCCCACTCTCAGTCTTGGCAACAACAGTCCCACAGGATTTATCAACTTTGACTCTGATTCATCTGAAAGTTACCCCGGTAGACGCCGTCCGATCTCCGTTCTGCTCGTTCTCTTCAACGTCCACACACACTCAGGCGCTTGTGTTGACTGCCTGACATGGTGACACCAGACAGTAGTGCACGACCCAACTTCTGCTCCGGTTATGCGTCCAGAGACCTCTGCCGGTGGGGTACTTATTTGCAGCATAAGCGGCGCGGTGGGCTGTGCTGTTAACCATCTGATTGAGGTTGGGTTTAGTCGAAACAACAGTGAGCTCTATGATAACTTATTGATCCCTTCAAATTTTAAGATCCCAAAATCACTCAGCGTGTTTTTATTCTGAAATGTCAAAGTTATGAGGCTGAATAGTAGGCTATCATGAGCTTTTCATTAGTTATGCAATTAAAAATATATCAGTTTGGTGCATAATTTTTGGATTATTGATTTGGTTATGATTAGAATTTAAATGTAGAATACAATTTTAGGTGAAAATCATGCATGTTAACCTTCTCTGGCTTGCAGGTATGCCATTTCCAAACTCATCTTTATTTAAAAATAAGAAAATTCAGCTTTAATGGAATGCTATCGAGAGGGGGGTTTGGGGTATGGCACTGGAATGTCATTTTATTGACGAGCATTATAACCCACCCACTATGACGGACGGTACTGCAGGACTGCCCACGTCAGTCTGCCTGTTTTCATTGTAAATCAACCGAACTCGCTGTGTGTGGAATTCTGAGAGTTCAGAGGGTCACCCGGGATCGGTGTCACTGGCAAGAGTCGCGTCTACACCAGTCGCCTATAGAGCGGATTCTTATTCATATGGCTGTAACACAAGTCAAGACCGACCCCTGTGGTGGCGGAGGGCCACATGCACTCAAAAGAAAACTGAAAATATTGCAGCCGAATTGAAGGTTAACCATGATTTTATTCAGCCAAACCTTTGAGATAAGAGAAACAAAGGTCAAATTCACCTGGAGCAGCCCCTTCCTATCTGAATCAAGTAGTGGTCATTCAAGGACACCTATTGCTAACACTTGCGAAATAATTTCTATTTTTTAAATGAGACATGGTTGTGTTTCGTTGAGATGATTCATTACACAAACATAATTTCATTTTTTTTTTTTGCCTAATGTTGTCAGGCATTCTTCGAACATTGCAGCTTTCTGACTTTCAGCCTGCAGTAAAACCCTTTTGGTTTTGGCACAAGCATTTCAGTTTTATTCCAGTTACACACTGCTCTCCCTGTTGTCCTCATATTGGTCTACTTAAGCCACCCAAATCTAAATTTAGTACGTGTTTACACATACTGACTACCATTTCTTTGGGGTCACCGTGGATATACAAAAAACACTGATGCAATGAAAAGGTTTTTATGATAGTTGTGTTTTTTGTTGGGTCATATTGCAGACTCTGGCTCCTTTAAATATGTCCCAGGCCATCCGTACATGTTAAATCAAGTGGTGAATTATACAAGCCTATAATTCTCCCTATGAAACATGGTCCTCAGAAAAAACAGCTTTGCAGCACAAACTGAATATGCCTCAGAAAACAGAAAGACCGACATACTGCAGTAGTAACAGAGTAGTACTGCAGTAGTAACAGAATAGTACTGTCAGCCCAGCAGGTGGATACTCGCGTTGTATACATCTATAACCACTGCCCCTCATTTACATCAGGATGTTTGTGTTGATGATGGGAGTTACATTATAGACCACAGCCCCCTAGGTGTTGCAGCTCATGCAGTAATAAACACTTGGAGGAGTATCTCTTCCCTGGACGGCTCGGTGTGCTCATATAATGTTTACACATCAGCCACTGCGGGTCCAGAAGGGGTGGATCAACATATCAGAGAGCCCATGGTTTCCCACGCACGGCCTGGCCATCCTTCAACCCCGGGCTAGATCCTTATCACATCCGTGCGGGGTTTCTTTTGCGCAGACTTCAGCCAGCCAAAACAACTTTGTACTGGCTTTGATATTGGTTATTTCTAATCCTGGCTCTGGGTGCACAAGATACATTTCCTTTATGAACCGTATCAAAAAAACATCCTTCATGTACATATTGCATAAAAAGGGACTGTATTTCCGTCTTCACTCATACATACGCATGGCAAAACAGCCCAATGTGCCACGGATTAAGATGCGTCTGTTGAAATTGGAAGGAAAACGTCCACATTGGCGCCGTCACCGGGGGATATGAAACGTCAGCCACAGGCAGCTCATAAACAAGGGGGCCGCTCTTCACCAGGAGAGTGATGGGCCACAGAACAGCAGGAGGATGATCACATGGCCCCAACACAGGCACACCATCAGACTCTCACTTTACACTATACACATTCCTATTCCACTGTCCTTTGCCCTGGCTGTCTTACAGCAGAGCAGGGTAATGCCACCAGGGTAGAAACAGGGCGGTGGGAAGGGAAGCCAACCAAACCACTAGTACAAGAATGCATGCTTTGGACTCTTTTCTCGAGAACTGAAAACATTACAAATGGAGCAGAGCAACGCTGGCTCCCCTGGTTGTAATTACATGTGGTTGTCTCTGCTATAAATAAGCATGGATCCAATATACAGTGCCGTTCTCACCGTGCTGAAAATACAACTTGCGGAAATAGTACTTTAGACAAGTGAAGCGCATTACGTTTAGTATTGGAAATATGAAAGGATTATAGGATATTAAATCCCACGGTGAGTCGAAGTACGCCTACAGTTAAGGAATAACTTATTTGTACGAGTAAATTGGTCATACACTACATTCATCCATCTCTTCTTCAGGTTATTCCATGTGTTATCTCAGACTAATGATACATAAACAATTAAAGATATTTCCCTGTCAACTACAGGTAAATAAGTTCTATAGTCCATTCGTCACCAGACTGAGTCTTGAGTTCTTCTTTTGTCCCTACACCAGAACCCTAAGGCGATATGCACCAGTGCTGGGAATATAATATAATATCAAGGCATATGATGGATGTGGTCCTATATTGGGTAGAGGAGAGAACTCCTCAGGGGAGAGGGATGACATGAATGCTGGCCCTGTTCTGAGACCATCGCCTGAATTAACCATGTGCAAAGCACCAGAGGCACAGCACCATGACTAAGAACCGGCCTAAATCCAAACAGTCAACTGATATACGATGTAGATGTAAAGACATTTCCTCTTTTCTTGCAGATACCCTGGTCCTGGAACATAATGCACTGCTGCCACCCAAAGGATGTGCACTCTGGGAAGAGAGGCTTCTACTGGACAATGTCAGCCATAACAGGCAAATGCTGTAACTGCTCAGCATTCGGTTTACTAGAATAAGAGGTCTCCAATGGGCATTTATCGTTAATAAAATGCGCTATTAAACAAGGGCGCCACCTACCACAAAAAAAACCAAAAGCATTGAGCAGGAATGTTGGAAATCTAGCACTGTCGTTTAGCACCGAGCTACAAGAGAGGCAGGAAGGGGTTCATTAGTCAAACAGGAGACACAGCTTACCAAAACACTGTTAGGAAGCCTTTATTATACATATCATTTTTTTTTACAAAGCATACAAAAAAAGAAACCAACATTCATAATACAGTTTGTACAGTTAATTTTTCGACAGAGCCATCTGTGTAGGACTAAAGCGGCAGCATCAGTTACTTGTGGTTGGACTTCTTGCGTGGAGCAGATTCTTTTTGTGCTTGTTTCAACCCCTGGGAGAAAGGGAGAGAAAGCGTACGTCAGGGATCTTTTTTCCCCTCGAGACACAACAACCGCAACGTCAGTTTGTGAACAAGCACGGTTTAAATGCATTAGCTGAACAAATTCCCAGAACTGCCACAACTTCTTTAGAATAAGTTGAATGAATATAATCGTAACTGAATGTACCACCGTATAGAATACACTTTTTATCTAAAGAGACTTTAAGATACCTGCAAACAGAAAAGTCAAGTCAGTTGTTTTTTTTCCATACATTACAGTTAGGGCCACAAAAGGTTTCAGGCATTGGGGATTCAAACCAAGAACCTTTAAGCTGGGAATAAAACAACCAACCACCAAAACTATTCTGCTATCCCTACCTACTTAAAATAGGTAAAAGGGCCTATACTCTACCACAAGGTGTGATGTATGATTGATCGATCATGTCTGATGCCGGGTGTGATACGATGCACATTGACTGCCAAGTGTCATGTCCCTATAGGGACGATAATGGCTAGAAAATCGACATCCCACCCGGCGGTAAATAAGGGTCCATTAAAGTCATTGCACCTACCAGATAGTATCCTGTGTGGTAGCCGCTCATGTACCAGGAGATGAGCATGGCACCCAGGGCCTCGTCATTCTCCATGTCAGGGCTCATGGGTGGAGGGGGCGGGATCATCTAAGGAAGTGGGAAAATAAAACAAAAAACAACAGGAGAATGAGCTCAGAGGAAGTGAAACCGGAAGACAGACTCAGTCTGTGAACTTGTGTGGCGACTTTGGTAGAACAACAAATTTGGTAAAAGAGAGTTCTGTATACTGTATATAGATTCAAGAACACTGTGCCTTTATAAAATTTAAAAGGTGACTTATTTGCATCACAAAGAGATAATCGTGAGACTTACTGGGGGACCGCAGGGCATCATGGGGGGCCAGGCTGGAGGGACGGGGCCACTGGAGTGTTTACTTCCTCCCTTTCGGTGGAAAAATTATTTATCAAACATATGTTGTCTAATTTCATATCAACAAATTAATTAATTCATAAGGGAATTTAGGTTTTTCCGTGCAAGGTGGCCCGAGCCTCTTTCCTCTGACTAATTAAGGAATGGATGGTGTAAGGCTAACTGGTAGAGGAGTCCTTCTTACCGATTTGAAGCCTGGCATTGGGGGCGGGCCGAGGGGAAATCCAGGAAGACCAGGGGGCAACAGTGGAGGGGGTTCTCTGGGGGATTTGTATTTTGGGGGCTTGTTGTGTGCTTGCCGTCTGTGAGATTGAGGTGTGGTAGACCGGTCGCTCTCCTCTGTGGAAGATTCTGCTTCATTGACCTTCATTCGGGGCAAAGACAGAAAGAAAGAGCATATCGCTTGAATTCCAATGCACTCCTCTATACACCCACTGAATTCCATTAGTGTCTTCAGACAAATCGCCTCCATTAGAAGACTCAAATACACAATCATCTCTTTCATTTTAAATCTATATTAAAATGGCATCTTACATTTCCTCCAAGGTTGGTCGAAAAACAAAACCAACAATAACATGTCCAACAATGTCCTTTACTATACCTTAACACAAGTTTCTTCTTCGACCTCAGAGTTTTCCAAGAGCAAATCTTGAAGGCTTTGCTCCTCCTGATTGCCATAGTCTGTAAATAAAACTGTACAACTGCCCCTCTTCTTGTCTATGCCGCAAATTGTGGCAGCATACAGCTGGCCATCCTCTGACCAGTATGCACAGCAAGAGTCTCCAACCTGCCACTGTGGCACAACAAGTATGCACCGTTCAGTTATGTTAGAAGGATTAGGATAGAGTTTAGCCATAGAGGATTCATTGAGCTTTAGCGTACAGTAAAACCTCCAAAACGTAGACCAAGATCAATTATTTTTTATTGTGGACACACAACATTATCTAGCTCTTGGTCTAGAATAGGTTCAAGGTGGGATCTATAAAAGTTCTCGGTAAAGACTATGCTCAGGTTATAGTGACAGTTGGGTTGTTGAAGGTTTTATAAACAGATGTATATTTATTGACCAACCTCTTTGTCTGGGGGTGCATTACTCCTTTTCCTGCTGAGATCATTTTTGTTGCCCTTGCGCTTCTTTCCTGGGTGGTCTTTCTTGAAGGCCGGTGGGTCTTTTTCATCTTTAAGTGCAGTCTAGTAGATATTCAATTGCAAAATGAGCGTAAATATTTGAACACAAAATCCGAATTGAGATGTGAAGTTTGAAGTCATTCAATTCTCACGGACATCCATTCAGGTAACAGTAACACCATACCTTGAACGTCGCGACAGCCTTATCATATGCCTTTATCAGAGCAGTGTCATCCCATATGTCAGAATCATCACTCTGAAAATGAAAGGACAAAGATAAAACAAAATGTGCTACCAGCTCGCGTTGTCACAAGTCAGCCCAGGTCATCATGGCCAGGTGTCAATGGATGAGACCTCTGACCGAGTTTCTGATTTCATGTGACCAAACAGTCATAACTTATATTTGACGACGACATTCACCCTCGTTTAGACTTATAACAGATCTATAGTTTGGGGTCCATGCACATCGCAGTGTTAATAGCAATGTGTGTGTAGCCAGGCTAACACACTCCATGCTACTCTGTCACGTTAGAGTCACATCAAGGCTATGACTGATTTCTCACCTGCGCAGCTCCACGGGCGAAAACCACGTCCTCTCTCCTGTTCGCCATCGCAAACCACGAAGCTCTGTCTCCGCCGGTGAATACGTATTTCAAAAACTTGATGAACTGCTGCTACTTCTTGATGAACAATGTGCGTCGCATCAACGATGACGTCGCGTCAACTCGCGGGCCAAATGCGTGACGTATATATGGCGCGTCAGTTGGCAAGGCAACGCCGAGACAGCGACGGCATCTCTTCCGGCAGAGATCGGCGCTTTGCTTACATCGAACGCATTGTGTTTGATCGTACTTTATCCGTCGGCAGTTCGCCGTTCATGGTTGAATTGATACGATGACAGGTTCTTCCCTTGGCGCGTTGGGAGGGAAGGTCGTGTTGGCGTCCTCGAGCGACGAGGCTCAGCCGCCGAGAAACATCATCGACGGGTGAAGTTCACCTTCGTTTTCGCGTGATTTGGCAAAGTGTACACCGGTTTAATGTTGTGTAAACCGTTTGTACCGCTGTATGAATACGTTGTTTTCTTTTCTGTAGCAACGCCGAGACGTTCTGGTTGTCCACCGGGATGTTCCCGCAGGAGTTCATCGTCCGCCTGGCTGAGACCACGGGCATCGACCAAGTGACGATAGACAGCTATAACGGTACGCACGTCCCACTGCAGTCATGCCAGCCGACTCATCGAGATCGGCGGTCAAGCCAGCCGACCCAGTTTTTTGCCGTACCTGTATATACTAGCCATTACGTTAATAGCGTCTCAGAACTAGTTTAAAGTAAAAGCATTCGTCGGGTACATACAAAAAGACAGTCAATAAAAGCAAATACTATCAAAGGAAGTGTACGGCTGTTGTGGCATTTACTTTCAAAATAAAAGTCCACCAAACATTCCAATCTGAGACATATTACAAATCATTTTGGATTCGATTTAAAAGAAAATGCCCTGTTATTCCATGCTCATTTCACTTCAGGGTTATAGTTCACAACCCCATAGGGTCACCCAAGAAGTTCCAGAACATTCTGATGTGGAGTTTCAAAATAAAAGCCCACCAAAAATTCCAATATGAGACATATTACATATGATTTTGGATTCAATTTAAAAGAAAATGCCCTGTTATTTCAGGCTCATTTCACTTCATGGTTATAGTTCCCGACCCCATGGGGTCACGCAAGGAGTTTCAGAACATTCTGATGTGGAGTTTCAAAACAAAAGCCAACCAAAGTTTCCAATATGAGACATATTACATATGATTTTGGATTCAATTTAAAAGAAAATACCCTGTTATTTCAGGCTCATTTCACTTCATGGTTATAGTTCACGCCCCCATGGGGTCACGCAAGGAGTTTCAGAACATTCTGATGTGGAGTTTGTAATTAAAAGACAACCAAAGTTTCCAATATGAGACATATTACATATGATTTTGGATTCAATTTAAAAGAAAATGCCCTGTTATTTCAGGCTCATTTCACTTCTTGGTTATAGTTCACGACCCCATAGGGTCACCCAAGAAGTTTCAGAACATTCTGATGTGGAGTTTCAAAATAAAAGCCAACAAAGATTTCCAATATGAGACATGTTACATATGATTTTGGATTCAATTTAAAAGAAAATGCCCTGTTATTTCAGGCTCATTTCACTTCATGGTTATAGTTCAAGACCCCATGGGGTCACGCAAGAAGTTTCAGAACATTCTGATGTGGAGTTTCAAAATAAAAGCCAACCAAAATGTCCAATATGAGACATATCACATATGATTTTGGATTCACTTGAGGGTCATAGTTCACAACCCCATAGTGTCACCCAAGAAGTTTCAGGATTTTCTGATTTGTAGTTTCAAATTAAAAGCCCACTAGATTTTGAAATATGAGACATTTTAGACATGATTTTGGATTAAATTTAAAAGGAAACGCCCTGTTATTCCACACACTAGTGTAACCCGAGATTATTGAATCCAAAATCATATGTAATATGTCTCATATTGGAGATTCTGGTTGGCTTTTACTTTGAAACTCCACATCAGAATGTTCTGAAACTTCTTGCCTGACCCCATGGGGTCGTGAACTATAACCATGAAGTGAAATGAGCCTGAAATAACAGGGCATTTTCTTTTAAATTGAATCCAAAATCATATGTAATATGTCTCATATTGGAGATTTTGGTTGGCTTTTATTTTGAAACTCCACATCAGAATGTTCTGAAACTTCTTGGGTTACCCTATGGGGTTTTGAACTATAACCCTGAGGTGAAATGAGCCTGGAATAGCAGGGCATTTTCTTTTAAATCGAATCCAAAATCATGTTATATGTCTCATATTGGAATGTTTGGTGGGCTTTTATTTTGAAACTCCACATCAGAATGTTCTGAAACTTCTTGTGTGACCCCATGGGGTCTTAAACTATAACCCTGAAGTGAAATGAGCCTGAAATAACAGGGCATTTTCTTTTAAATTGAATCCAAAATCATATGTAATATGTCTCATATTGGAAACTTTGGTTGGCTTTTATTTTGAAACTCCACATCGGAATGTTCTGAAACGTCTTGCGTGACCCCATGGGATCTTGAACTATAACCCTGAAGTGAAATGAGCCTGAAATAACAGGGCATTTTCTTTTAAATTGAATCCAAAATCATATGTAATATGTCTCATATTGGAAACTTTGGTTGGCTTTTATTTTGAAACTCCACATCGGAATGTTCTGAAACTTCTTGCGTGACCCCATGGGGTCTTGAACTATAACCCTGAAGTGCAATGAGATTAAAATAACAGGGCATTTTCTTTTAAATTGAATCCAAAATCATATGTAATATGTCTCATATTGGAAACTTTGGTTGGCTTTTATTTTGAAACTCCACATCAGAATATTCTGAAACCTTTTGCGTGACCCCCTGGGGTCGTGAACTATAACCCTGAAGTGAAATGAGCCTGAAATAACAGGGCATTTTCTTTTAAATTGAATCCAAAATCATATGTAATATGTCTCATATTAGAGATTTTGGTTGGCTTTTACTTTGAAACTCCACATCAGAATGTTCTGAAACTTCTTGAGTGACCCCATGGGGTCTTGAACTATAACTCGGAAGTCAAATGAGCCTGAAATAACAGGGCATTTTCTTTTAAATTGAATCCAAAATCATATGTAATATGTCTCATATTGGAAACTTTGGTTGGCTTTTATTTTGAAACTCCACCTCAGAATGTTCTGAAACTTATTGCCTGACCCCATGGGGTTGTGAACTATAGCCTTGAATTGAAATGAGCCTGGAATAACAGGGCATTTTCTTTTAAATCGAATCCAAAATCATATTTAATATGTCTCATATTTGGTGGGCTTTTATTTTGAAACTCCACATCGGAATGTTCTGAAACTTCTTGCGTGACCCCATGCGGTCTTGAACTATAACCCTGAAGTGAAATGAGCCTGAAATAACAGGGCATTTTCTTTTAAATTGAATCCAAAATCATATGTAATATGTCTCATATTGGAAACTTTGGTTGGCTTTTATTTTGAAACTCCACATCAGAATGTTCTGAAACTTCTTGAGTGACCCCATGGGGTCTTGAACTATAACTCGGAAGTCAAATGAGCCTGAAATAACAGGGCATTTTCTTTTAAATTGAATCCAAAATCATATGTAATATGTCTCATATTGGAATGTTTGGTGGGCTTTTATTTTGAAACTCCACATCAGAATGTTCTGAAACTTCTTGCCTGACCCCATGGGGTTGTGAACTATAACCTTGAAGTGAAATGAGCCTGGAATAACAGGGCATTTTCTTTTAAATCGAATCCAAAATCATATGTAATATGTCTCATATTTGGTGGGCTTTTATTTTGAAACTACTCATCAGAATGTCCTGAAACTTCTTGGGTGACCCTATGGGTCTTGAGCTATCGCCCTGCAGTGAAATGAGCCTGGAATAACAGGGTATTTTCTTTTAAATCGTATCCAAAATCATATGTAATATATCTCATATTGGAATGTTTGGTGGGCTTCTATTTTGAAAGTAAATACCACAGCGGCCCTACACTTCCTTTGATAGTATTTGCTTTTATTGACTGTCTTTTTGTATGAACCCGACGAATGCTTTTATTTGAAACTAGTTCTGAGACACTATTACCATAATGGCTAGTATATACAGGTACGGCAAAAAACGGAGTCGGCTGGCTTGACCACCGATCTTGATGAGTCGGCTGGTTTGACCGCAGTCACGTCACACACACACACACACACACACACACACACACACACACACACACACACACACACACACACACACACACACACACACACACACACACACACACACACACACACACACACACACACACACATTCACGTTCACCCACTACAACCTGCCGATCTTCAATCAAAACAACATCAAGTAAGCGATGCCACAGCACGTTGACAAGTCCGTCCCGAGTCTCGAGGCGCCCATAGGCTTTATGGTTTATATGTTTGAAAGCCGTGACACACTCTTTTACCAGTTGGCCTGGAATACCACGCCTCGCAGTCATGGACCTATAAAGAAAGTCGTAGTCGTAGGCCTACCATGCTTGTTTACCACAACATTGAGAAGGGTCCCGTCTAAATCAGAGTCGCGCAGCGCTGCGTTCCGAACGTTGTGTAATCAAATACACCGGTATGGCGGTAGGTAGCGCTATATAAAAAAATCATATCCAAACGAAAATACACACAAACACATATTGACGCCGCAACACCATGGGGGCGGGGCAGGGGGCGTTAAAAAACGTCAGGCACCGTTATGAGGAACCGAAAAGTGCGTTCTTATTCGATCTCGTTACAACCGTTTACGTCGGAACCGGTTCCCTACTGGAACCGAGTTTCGGTGCTCAACCCTACCTGGGAACGCCTCGGGATCCCCCCGTCAGAGCTGGTCAATGTGGCCCGGGAAAGGGAAGTCTGGGGCCCCCTGCTTGAGCTGCTCCCCCCGCGACCCGACCCCGGATAAGCGGATGACGATGAGGATGAGGAGGACGTTTATTAATGATTTCACGATTAAGTGCTGTACAAAAGAGAGAGGAAAAAAAGCTTTAGACCATTTGATGATGTTCAACATCAGTACCTCATTAGATCACACATGTTTAGTGCTAACACCCGTCCTGAATAGCTTCTTCTTCTAAGTCATAAAGTGGTCAACACAACACAATATAGAGTTGTATGGGTTTAAGATAAGTCAGACCCTACAAGCATGGCCTCTTTGCTACTCCACCCAGGCCACGAGAGACCAAAGGTTTACCGCCCATTTCCGACATAGACTGAATTTTACCTGTATTTCATGAACCATATCCAGAGTGCAAGCTCCTCTACCTTGTGTCTCTGAATAAACCACACGTGGAACACGTTCCACTCTACGAGTCATATATAGGTCGAAACAACGATACCATAAAGGATTCAAATTACTTTTCATTAACGTCCGAAATATAAGGTCATTGCGGTCTGTCGTCACGATGCACAAGCCCTATGGCTACCTGACATATCTTATTGTGTACTGCCTTCTTTGGATGTTGTTATTTTCAGAATCACCGGTTCGCTGCCAGTGCCAGCAGGGTAATCATTCTAAGTGTAGATCTGTTATGCGTTAAATGGAAGCCCTAATTAGACCTAAATACATTATTATATGAGTAATGCTGTGCTATCTAACTTTGACACTTCTAAATATCCAATTACACATCAACTTCGCCCTTTCAGGAAATTTTTAGGCCTATCTGAGCAATTTCCCACAGATCCTGAGTTTTCATGCTTATATAATCATATTTTCTAATTACAACACACTGATAAGACGTATGTATGCTTGGTTCTGTGAGAATGTAACAAATATAGGATACATACTTTCCAAAGTTGTTGTTTTAAACTGCTGTTTCAAAAGATGGTGTTGTCCATCTCTAGGTGCTCAAGTGACTTTGGCGTAGTGACTCTGAGCAGGTGATGGATTGATGCCATGTACCTGCATAACAGGAGGCCTATTTTAAATAAAATACCTCATTAGGAGCATTTCTCCCCATGAAATGCTAAAATATAATGAAATATTCCATCTAATTAATGATAAAAGGTCAAACAGTTCAGTGTCCTTCATGAATTAATAATCAGATATTTGCTAACACAGTCTACAATTAAGGCGGGGTTGGTGACAATTAACAAAATACGAACAAGAAACTTTATAATGAGGTCAATGCAGCCGTAATTCCGTAGTCTTATTATTTTGCTCGAACAGTACTCAAACTGTATTTATTCTCTGCAAAGATTGTAAAGCCTATATTTTCATGCAATCATAGTTATCATAAATTATTGCATAACATGGTCTCTTAATCACTAATTACGTTTGGTCAGTCTTTCAAGAATGTATCTTGTGTTTTTTCTTTTGGTCAGTTAAGAGCCTGAAGATAGAAACAAACACATTGGATACCTTTCAAGACTTTCAATCTGTCGCAGAAACAGGTGAAAAAAAAAACCTTGTATTGACATTATATAAGTAATATATATTTTAACCTGTCAAAGAATAGAAATGCTGCAATAATCCTTTCATTGCAGAATTTGAACAAACCGAAGGTCAACTGCAATCAAATGCTATTTCAGTAAGTGTCCTTAACACAAATGACAGAAATGAGAGATCATAGATGTCATGGTGATGAAGCTTTTATGTCTTTCTTTCTTTCCAGCTAAAAGGAACCACTGCTTCCCATCTGCGGTTCATCATCACCTCGGGATACGATCCTTTTGTCTCAGTGCACAGGGTCAGCATTCAGACCTAGTCTTCCAGGGCCCAGCACTGGCAAGATGTCCTTTTCCAAAGTGTATAGGGGCCAGTTCAGTTATATTTTTGTATTTGTCAATGGCATGGCCAAGTGTGTCACATTGTGTCAAGCTCTTAAGGAAATTACTTTACAGACAGTCAGTTTGGAGAACTAGCATAATACATGTTGTATGTCTTTAATTATCTTGGAAATGCAGCCTGAGTTAAATGGATTAAATCAGTTAAATCAGCCGTATCGCCTACATCTTTCTTTTAAATTGCATTTTAAATATATCAACTTCAATCACTTTTGATTGAGGGACGATACCTATCGCTCAATTCTTTCTGTTTTGTCTTTTGCTCAAAAATTTTGGGATGCAGCTCTATCCAGTATTCGTAATGATGTTTACCTTCTGTACAGCTGCTCTCGTTAATTTCTCACTCTTATATGTCAGCTGCTCAAAATAAGCTATTCAGAATCAGATAAATGCTGGTATATTTATTTAAGAGAGCATACCGCATAATCTCTGACTGAGAGATGGAGATAATTAACTAATTAAGGAGGCAAGTTGAATCAGCCCATCCCCCCAACCCACCCTGTCCTCCCACCCTCTCTCTGGGGGACTTCGGAGAGAGGGGGGGGGGGGGGCAGGTGGTTTCAGAGCCAATGAGCTAGACAAAGGCACAGGTCTTGTACTCCTATGCACACACACACACACACACACACACACACACACACACACACACACACACACACACACACACACACACACACACACACACACACACACACACACACACACACAATGCCAGGAGTAGCATTGGTTAGCAGCAGAGCTATGGCACCCTAAGGGACTCCCTTCCCAATTACTCAGTTGACCATGGATCAGATTGGGGAGTTGCCTTCGCTGGATCCGCCGCTACAGCTCTGGTCTAGATGCGGGGCTCCAGGAGAAACCAATAAAACAATACGAAACACACAGCTTAATAACTTACCCCATACAATGGATTTGAGCTGCAATCTAGCATGTGATTCTTGTAGTGGTTGTCGGAAACACATAGAAAATGGATGATTTATTCTTGAGTCTTGGATAGCCCGTGAGTTAGAATATATATTACAATGTTAGGAGTAGGAAAAAGCATGTTTTTAGCAGAGCAGAGACAGTTGGATGCGTTCTGGTGTTAATGTTAATGTTCTGGCGGCCTGGGTTGGTGACTACTAAGGATCCTATTTGTGTACCAGGGGATATGTCCCGGGCCCAGTGCACGGCTAATTAATTCAGGCCCCTTTGTGCCCGCCTGTTTGCCGATCATCAAAATCCCAGCAGGGTGCCACGGCATTATTATCATGTCACTGCGGGACAGAGCTAAATCATCACCCAATCTCTTCTGATGGTCGAGCAGCTGTTGTCCAATCACACGGAGACATCTGCTGGCCCAAGACGGTGTGTGTTGAACCCAAGGGATACCGGCAAATGGAGAAAAGAAACCCAACCGAAAGCAAGAAAACCCATTCGGCCCCTCACCGTTTTTATCAACCACGCTTCAAACCCTTTTATTAAATCATTCGCACACACAATGACAATGACAATATGCATTGCAATAATGAGAAGTATCATCAGAACCACCGATCCGGCTGCTATTATTATTTACAGGTTTCGAAGCGGTTCAAGATTAAAACAGCATCAATGTTGCTGAAAATGAATGTTTTCCTTGAATTTATGTGTGCTTGTTGTTTTGACGAGAGCCTGTGTTTTAAGGCATCGAGAGTAGAAGTCATTGCTTCCATCTCTCTAACTGTCTTGTGTTAACGGCCACTTGGTGCGTCTGAGTTCTGCTTGGTATTCATCCAGCATCGCCATGCTTTTATTTGAATGACTAAATGGCAGACACTGACAATGGCCCTTAATTTGATTTCAGTTTGGATTGGAGTGCTGCTGGTACATATAAAGCTAAAGCTCACAAAAGCAAGATACGTGGTAATTAGCAAAAGCGGAAAAAAGGTGGTGTTTGTGTGCGTGTGTGTGTGTGTGTGTGCTGGAGTGGGCATCTGAGACCTTAGCCTGTATAAAATTAGGGGTTTGACAATTTATGTAACTGAAAACGCAACCTTGATGCATTAAAAACATTGAGGTTTATTTGAGACGTTATAAATAGTGGTTACTCGCACAGTGGTGTCATGAACACTATCAAGAAGTAGATCACAAAATAAACCATATTAAACAATCCATTTCGAAACACTATTCTCTGTTAAAGTTGACAGTAAGTCATTCATCTTCCTGTATGAATCACGGTGTGTTTTATCTAGCCCACTATAACATCCAGCCTTGTTTCACTGTGGAAGTGCGTTTGGAGAATACTTTTATCATCATATAAACCCAACAGGAGATTGACTTGTGCAAATGCCAAAGGAAGACATTTTTATCTTTACCTTCGAGTTGTACTTAAAACCAATGTTTTGGAGTCTTTTAATCTGCTTGTTTACTTCTAACTTTTAGTTATTCAGCGGTACCAGGGCCAAGAAATAATAATGCTTTTCAGCTCAAGTGCTTACGCAATGATGCTCCCAATTCTCTCTCTCTCTCTCTCTCTCTCTCTGTCTGTCTGTCTGTCTGTCTGTCTGTCTGTCTGTCTGTCTGTCTGTCTGTCTGTCTGTCTGTCTGTCTGTCTGTCTGTCTGTCTGTCTGTCTGCCTGCCTGTCTGCCTGTCTGTCTGTCTGTCTGTCTGCCTGTCTGTCTGTCTGTCACTCCCGCTCTCTCTCACTCTCTCTCTCTCTCTCTCTCTCTCTCTCTCTCTCTCTCTCTCTCTCTCTCTCTCTCTCTCTCTCTCTCTCTCTCTCTCTTCCAACACATTTTGTGCTGCAGTGATGAGCACCACAGATCACTGCATCATCTTTGCCTATAGCAACAAAGACAAGTCAAAGGTCAAGTCAACAACTCACAAACATGTCCTCTTCTCAGTGTGGACAACACAAAGTGCCTGCTGACTGAAAGGTGATCTCATATTTTCAGTATAAGAAAATGTTCAGTGGCATAATGAATTTATATTGAATCTTGGAAACACAATAACATCAGAAGTGATAATATCTGAAGTGAAATTTGCGACATTCCCTTTTTGTTTTTGCAGTATTACCTCAATTCTGATCACTCTCAAACACAGTGCAGTCATGGTATTTATTTTCATTCAGGAATTATTTAGTAATACATGAACACACATCCAGTGTGTGGACGTTTTCTCTAGTGATACACTCAGCCGTTTAATGTTAGGTGGAAATCCATACGTGTAGTGATCCATCCATCAAAGTGTGAGCTTTTAATATCCTTTGCTAAAAACACTTATATCATGTTGACAAAATCTATCAAAAAGTGAAAGAATGATGTATGTAATACCTAATACATTTTTCTATTTTATTCCTGAACTGACAGAAAGCCACTTTGTGATCGATTGTTTTAAACATTTTAAATGAAAACCTGATGGTCTTGTTCTATGTCTATCTGTTTTATTTCAGTATCATCTAAAAAATAAATATATTAAGATAGACTCATGTAAACATCTATTATTGTTACTATAATATCACAACCAGTGTAGCTCTACCAAATATCAGTTAGTTAATTACAGACTTGACCAAGCGACCTCATAGGCCTGTTTCATCCTGTTCATTTGTCATGCTGGCCCCAGAGTGAAGCTAGTTGATTATTGTGCTCATCATGTGTCACTGTGAGACATTAATCACACCATGGATAAATCATCAGCTGTGGCAGCTAATAAATGTTGTTTCTCATGACAAAATGATAAACGAAGAGTTACCCTTATGAAAAAAACGATTACAAGGGGAACGGGCAGCCATGTTTTTCTATTGATCTCTAAACAAAAGGAATGTATAATTTATGTTTTTTTGTTGCATTAACCTGAATTTGAATAGTACTTTCTTTTATGGACCTGAGGACTTAGTGCTAAATAAACAACAGAGGCATTGTGTTTTTACTGTCAAGCAAACGTGTTGACAGGTGAACTTCAGTAGATCAGTCGTTTGTGTCGTTGTATCTAGACTCGGTGTGTAACATCTGTTACCATACTGCATCAGTGTGACAACATCTAGGTGCCAGTGGATTAACCCCCCCCCCCCATGTGTCTCTCCTACCCCCCGCTCCCGCCCTGGCGTCACTCCCACACACGCACGCTCCTCAGATCTCTGTGGCGATCACATCGTCGTACGTCTGCAGCCCCGTGCAGTAAGGGGCGTCTATGTCCAGCTCGGTCCTGCTCTCCAGCTCGGCGCTCAGCTCCTTCAGGATACGCTCCAGGTCCAGGTTCTTCTTGTGCATCTGCAGGTAGTTGTTCTGCAGCTGCTTCTGGTAGCGGATCACCCTGTCCTTTTCCTTGTTCCATGTACGCCGCTCCTTCTCGAAGCTGCTGGCCAGACTCTCCCGAGACTCCACTTCCTCTCTGAGCTGTTTCTGCAGTCTCTCCACCTCTCTCTGGAGGGCGTCGGTGGTGCCTCCTCCTCCTCCTCCTCGTCCTCCTCCTCCTCCTCCTCCTCCTCCTCCTCCTCCACATCCTCCTCCTCCTCTAGTCCCCTCTGCGGCTTGCTCCGGGCTCTGCGAGCCCGTTTCATTGTCTAGATTCTGGGCCTGAGCTTCGAGTTTCAAACAGTGTTTCTGCCTTTGCTCTTTGGCTGAGGCCAGATCCTGCTTCATGCCCTGGATGTCTGTCTCCAGCCGGCCCACCTTCTCCCGCAGTAAGTCCGCCTCGTTCTTCTTGCGCTGGAGTTCATTTTGGCACACCTGAAACAAAAGAATTCAAGAACGATAAATATTCATACCGTGCTGCTCTGCGATGGACGTCAGACTATTTCTTTGCCCAATCAATGCGATGCATTAAAGCTTTACTGTGTGGCAGACGCTCAGCCAAAAGCTTTTTGCCTGTTCAATTGCTATGCTTAAAACTATGTCAACAAGCACGGGCTGATTGCTACCTCCTGGACTTCACCACATGGTGCACTTCATACAAAGATTTGTTGTCAGTGTTTGCGTCATCAAAGCCAGAACATGAACACAACTTTCCAACAAGAGGAAGCATTGAAACAAGCTCACCTCCACCTCAACGGTGCGAGAATGGATCTGGTCCTTGTCTTCGCTGCTGTGTCTCTCCAGCGCCTCTATTCGGCTCTTGCTCTCCTTCAGCGCGGACTTGAGGCTCACGATCTCGTTCAGCTTGTGGTTGACGTCCGTCTGTCTGTCTCGCAGCTGCTGCTTCAACAGCGAGATCTCCCCGGACTTCTGGCAAATCTGTATCATAGAAAGGAGGTTTGAGAAGAAAAGAGTGGAAAAACCAAACCAAAGGAATCTGCATTGACAATTGGTATCACACACACACGCGCATGCACGCTCATGCACACACACACACACACGTACTCACCTCCCATTGGATCTCCTCCAGCGTGGGCGCTAGCTGTGTGTTGGTGGTCTCGTAGGACCTCAGCCTCACCTCAGCCAGCTCCTTCTCCTGGGTCAGCTTAGCGATGTCCTCCTGAAGCCTCTCCTTCTCGGCCTGTGGTGATCAGATCAAAACATCTGTTAGATCGTCTCAATACACAGATTCTAACAGATACAGGCAGATACGTTAAAACCTTGTCAGACTTTGATAGACAACGTTTTCCCGGCAGATTGTACTTCTCTAAACACATTAGCTCACTCAGCTGTCCTGTTTCTCCTCACTCTGTTCATTTATATACTCGTGAATACACACTGAGGTGCATGCGGTCATCGATTGGTCTCGGCCCTGGGGGGGGGGGGGGGGGGGGGGGAATGGCGGGTGATGGTGATGCGGGGGCTGACCTGCAGCGTGGCGACCTGCTGCTGCAGGGCCTGGTGGTTCCTGGTGACTCTCTGGGACACCTGCCGCAGCTTGGTGGAGCAGCGCTGCTTCAGCCCCTCCATCTCGTCCGCGCAGTACCGCTGCCGCTCCTCAAACAGCTGGCACGTGTTCTCCTCCTTCTCCTCAAAGCTCACCTGCACGTTGAAACAGTATTCGTTTTTTTCGACATATATTAAAAACGACCCCCTCCCACCATTTGTATTTGTATTTGTGCTTTAATGGCATGTATATATATATATAACTCTGTAGCAGTGATGACCACATTCATGATAGTGGTATCATTTCAAATGCTACACCTTGCTGTTCATGTGGATATTATACATTAACAAATCCGTACGCTTGCGCTATAGGGGGTGATATTGAGGCAGGGTGCTGTGCAATAGGGGGTGATATTGAGGCAGGGTGCTGTGCTATAGGGGGTGCTATTGAGGCAGGGTGCCGTGCTATAGGGGGTGCTATTGAGGCAGGGTGCCGTGCTATAGGGGGTGCTATTGAGGCTGGGTGCCGTGCTATAGGGGGTGCTATTGAGGCTGGGTGCTGTTTTATAGGGGCTGATATTGAGGCAGGGTGCCGGTGCTGGGCTCAGACGCGGCGCGGCCTCTACCTGCAGGTCCTGCAGCTCCGACTCCCTCTCCAGCAGCCTCTGCTCCAGGCGCTCAATCAGCAGCTCATCCGTGTTGATGGGCGAGCGGCTGCCGGCCCCCGTCTCCGTCAGAGGGCCCGGGTCCTCCGTGGGGGGCCGCGCTCCGGAGTCGCCATTGGCCACAGCCGGTAGCCCTCCGTCGTTGTATCGGGGGCCCAGGTTAGCGCCGTTCACGCCGCACCACGGGGGGACGTTGGGAGGGGCCCCCTGATTGAGGGCGTGCCCCGACAGCGAGCCGTGGACAGTGAGGAACACGGCGGGGCCCGCGGCCGTGCTGACGCTCCCGCTGGTGCTGTGGGTGGGAAGGCTGGACATGGAGTTACGCCCCGAGTCGGAAAGGGTTCCTGCAATAAATAGACAGAATTGATTAAAATCTAAATGTCAGATTTTATTTATGTGTGTGTTTATGTGTTTGTGTGTGTGGTGTGTGCGTGCATGTGTGTGTGTGTTTGTGTGTGTGTGTGTGTGTGTGTGCAAGTGTCTGTCCGTGTGTGTGTGTGTATCACTGCATTTGTGTGTCCTTGTGTGCGTGTGTTTGTGTGTCCTTGTGTGCATGTGTCCTTGTGTGTGTGTGTGTGTGTGTGTGTGTGTTTGTGTGTGTGTGTGTGTGTGTCCTTGTGTGTGTGTGTGTGTGTGTGTGTGCGTGTGTGTGTGTGTGTGTGTGTGTCCTTGTGTGTGTGTGTGTGTGTGTGTGTGTGTGTGTGTGTGTGTGTGTGTGTGTGTGTGTGTGTGTGTGTGTGTATGTGTATGTTTGTGTTCTGTACCAGCTGGCCGTGGTGAGCGAGCAATGGTGGGCAAACATTAGCGAGGCGAGAGAGCCTTATATTGGCAGTACCTGAGAAGGTATCTTGTTTGTGTCTGTGGATGTCAGGGCTCTTCGTGGTCTCCCGGAGGCAGAGAGTGTCCGGGTTGTTCTGGCCCTGGGTTGCAGACAAGCTCCTAGGAACCCCCGACTCCGAGGCAGTGGGATGAATATATAACTTGGCAGCGGGCGCCTGGAAGAACGAAATGATGGACAGGTTGTGTTGTCTGTTATTATTGTGTTTTGGAGGCTGTTTTTGACCCTGGGTTGTGGGCTGTGAGTGTATTGTATGGAGGGTTTTGCTTGTCGTAATTGTTGTTTTTTGTATGCAAGTCGGAGGGTGACATTGTGATTGTAGGGTTATTTAGATGCATCCTGCGTGCTGATTGGCCGCCAGCACAGTGTGGAAAATGGCCCACCATGGATTTGATAGTATTATTTGTTTATATGGCATTTGAGTTGCGACCAAATCGCTGTATCTGGAGCCAAACATTCAGAATGGCCCTGAACTCTGACATAAAGGCTCATAATAGCTTGGAAATCCATCTCTCTTGAACAGGCCCAGTTCTCTTCTGTCAGTTTCGGCTACACGCATCCAAAATATGTGTTGTTTGTCAACAGTGAATATAACGCCTCTTGTAGATCTGCTGTATTCTGTCTTGACTGGCACTTCCCTGAAGCAGGGAAAATGGGGAATTTGAGGGTCTGTTTCACCCTGACAGTTATCAGAATATCGTACATTCAACCTCCTCATATCCCGTTAGGGCAACAAAACATGATATGAATGTAAGCATTTATAGTATTGTGAAACCCTTTTGGTAAAAGCGTCCTTTAAATGGCAATATTATATCAAATATTGATAGTCTTGCACAGGCAGAGTACATGATAGGATGAGCAGCGTTTAAACCTGACTGAAACTAGAGCCATTCATGAAAGGATATTCATCGACTCTTGTACGTGCTTGAAACAACGTGAACATTGGACAAATCTGCTGATGGACTAAGGGTGGACGACGTTGAGAAACGGCCCAAGATGCACCATGCTGTCATGGAAGACAAATCATTTAAATTATGAATTTATACTCATGTCTCAATCCAGGCTGTTGAGCTATGTCACATCCTATACATCCCTTTCCCTCTATTTGGCCCCCCCCCCCCCCCTTCCCTGAACCCCACATCCCTCCCATATGTGTTGTCGGGCGGAAGATGAATTGCCCCCACTGTTGTATTAACAATATGAACTGCTGCTAGAGTCCAAAAGCCCAGGCCTGTGAACTCAGCATTCCTTCTCACTGACTACACGATCGGGAAATCCGATGACTTTCACACTTTTTTCCTTCCTCTCCTCCTTCTCCTCCTCACATAGACCCCCCCCCCCCCCCCCCCCCCCCCACACACACACACACACACACACACACACACACACACACACACACACACACACACACCCCACCTCCGCTCTCCGCTCTCTCCTTTCTCTTCACCTCTTCTATTTTTTGTTTTGTTTGCCTTTTGACTGTCCCTGTTTTTTTTCCCGCTCTCCTGGGGAAATTATGGCCCATTGAAAAAGGGAAGCCTGGTGTTTGAGTACCCAGCTGTGTCAGAGCGATGACTTCTTAGAAGATCAATGCATTAGGAGGATATTAATCTGGGAGCAGGTTATTTATCACCGGCCGCGTTCAATGCTGCCGCTACCTATTTATCTCGCTCCCGAGGAAAAGTTGGAACGCAGCTACGAGGTTTGTTGTGGTGGAAAAGGCACTTTTCTTTTACTAACGGCGCCTTTTAGATTAGGCTGTGCAACATGTCAACCACATGCACTGAAAGAATTAGCATTGTAATATATACTCATAACATCACTGGGCGGACTATATGTCAAACTGAGATGAAGCAATTTTGGTTGTACTTTATTTCTTAACTGCATCCATACCTTAGAGAGATCAAAGAAATTTGGATTTAGGATGCATAAATATATATATATATATATGTATATATATATACTATGTACGTGTTATTAAAGAGCCAGTAGGGGTGAGGCATCGTACACAGCGTGCGCCTACAGGTACACTGTGGACTTAAACACTCTACAACACTGACAATATATTTAATACGTTTAAAGACCATGGTTATATAATAAGATGCTCTGTGTCATTGCTCATACATTAAAGGTTGTTGCGTGTTTGTTTATAGAGTGGGGGTGTCTGGTGCCTCTCTAGACAAGGTGTTTACCCTCTCCGCCTTCTTGCCCAACACTGGCAGCAGTTTCAGTGGCTGTCGCCCTTTGGATTCCCCACTGCCATCGTCTGTGGAGATGTGGTTGTCCATTGGTCCTACTCGCTGGTACACAGCCCTGGGTTTATGGCTTACCTACGAGGCAACCAGAGAAGACAGTATGTAAACAAAGTGTTTTTTTTCATTGGAGGGCTTTGCTCAACGGACATGAGTTGTAAGTCAACAAGGACTTTTAGCAGTGTGTCACCCGTCCCCTTATCTGAAAGTCATCCCAACTGTCATTCTCTGAGCATAGGCCCTACGACACATATCACCTTCACCGCTCGCTCCTTTGTTCTGAGTTTGGTTCGAGATAAGATAAAGATAGGATAGTAATTTATGGATCACAGATGGGGAATTCCACAGCGCTAGTTATGCGTTGCTTGTATTGATGTAACCTCACTGTAAAGGAGATTGATTCCAGAGCAGGACTTCCTCGCTACATCTTCGAGACGTTGTGACGTTTGGTGGGCTACTACTTAGTCCCTATTCATTCTTCCCCCTCCGCATGAGAGGAAATCGAATTGAAAAATGGAAATTCGGTGAGGTGTGAACTGGATACAGCTACAGCGCTTCAAGCCTGACATGATGTGTTTATCCTCCTGCCGGTGTAAATATCCCCCTTTTGATAGTGAATAAGTACTATTTTCGATTTCTATCATTCAAGGTTGAATCGAACTACAAACCCGTACAAAAACAAAGAAAATATCGCTACATTTTAAAAACCCTCCCAGACGTGCTTCTGACATGCATATTAATTCAGGGGGGGTCACCCCCCATCCTGCCTCCTTGCAATAACTTCATTACACAACTAACATGGCATATCTATTTGTAACATATATATATACGTTTCACGCCCACCTTGATGTAGAAGAAGTCTTCGCTCCGTCCCGACCTGGAATGAGAGAGGCCCTTAGCGGGGGGGCGCGTGGACGCACACGACGAGGACCCCTGACCGAGGCCGCAGTTCAGCAGGCCCTCAGACAGCAGGCTGCGGCCCCCCGCCCTCCGGGCCGGAGGGGGGTGGAGGTGGTGCTGGGGGTGGTGCTGGTGGCTCGCCCCCTTCTTTAGCTGGGGGTCCGACGCCTGGCAGTGTTTCTCCTGGACGCTGTTCCCGTTGACGAGGCTGCTGACGCTACCCATGGCGCTGCCGGCATAGGTGGAGGCATGGGGTGGGGGCCGGCGGCGTTGTGGGAGTACTGGGGGTGGTGGGGGTGGTGGGGGAGGTGGGGGTGGTGGTCTTGGGGGTGGAGGTCAGGTTATACCCACGGGAGCAGAGAACACGCTTCATGACCTCGGAGACCAGCTGCCACGGTTTTCATCTGCGGGATAAAGACATTGGAAGAAAGTAGGTTAGTAAGTCGGTAAGATGTATTTATATAGCAGTGTTCCCGGGCAATCGTCACCAAGGGTTTAACAAGGTTCAGACCACGCCTGAACGTATTGGGGACTGAAACACTGGGGGATGTTTCTCAGTAGAAAATGGGCCGGGCACATTGGTTCCCTAAGCGGTTTCTCTTGATTAGCGACATTTTATGACTCAAAGTTCAATATTATATATAAGGTCAGTTAGTATATGAGGTCAATGGTTGATGATTGCTCGATGTTTGCATGCAAAATATGCAGCCGCACAAGTTTTTTTTTTTTATAAGTTTAACCCGGTTAACTGAGTTAAAAAATAAGAAGGATTACTTTTTGAAAATATATTTGGAACATCATGAACATGTATCAAATAGTAATATCAGAGGAGGCCGACAATAACAGGTTTATATCTCATATTTGGTAAAAACATATTTTTTAATCTCACTTGCCCTGCAGCTCTGCAATACCTGCTTTGCTTCCCTAAGTTCTTTCCTTCAATGGGGTTAAGATGTTGTGAATATCTGTTTTTCTGTTTAAGCATGCATTCCTCAGGCAGGAGTGTACTCACACGTTAAGCAAACAGTGAGAGGAAGCCGTTGGCTCGCTGCCTGGCTTTGTGCAACAGAATTATAGCACAGCCGTTGGTCTTGACAAATAACTCTGTAGTTGCCCTTCCTCCAGACTGACTGGTAATCAGGTAATCACACTTGGCTCCACGATGGCCTCGCCAGGAAAGGACTGATACCACCCGCACCCTCCTTTTTCTGCCTTTGGCAAAATAAAAATAATATAAAACAACAAATCTTATTTTTAAATTATTGTTCCAATTGGTCGAATGATTGGCAGATTGCAGTTGAGAGATCTATGTGTTGGTGTCCAAATTGTTTTGTGTGTGTGTTTGTGTGTGTGTGTGTGGTGCGCGCATGTGTGTGTGAAAGTGTGCTTTGTGAGTGTGTATGTTTGTGTGTGTGTGTGTGAGTGCGTGTTTGTGTGTGTGTGTGTGTGTGTGTGTGTGTGTGTGTGTGGGTGGGGGGGGGGGGGGGGGGGGGGGGGTGGGGTGTGCTGGTGTGTTTCTACTATTGTTCACAATTTTGTAACATTACATTTGGAAGAATGATTGGCAGTTGAGAAAAATATGTGTTGGTGTCCAATCCTTTTTCTCTGATTGTATGTGTTGTTGTGCGTGTGTATGGTGTGTGTCCTTTCCTTCTTCTTCACAAATCAAAAGAAGATTAGTGAAGAAGAACACCCCCCCCCAATACACACACACACAAACACACACACACACACACACACACACACACCATGGCAGCCTCCTCCTTCCATAGAGAACTAGGAGCCCCAGACGCTATGCTGGGGATGATCTCCAACCCACTGGGGAAAAGTCCAGTGGGACAGGCCCCTCTCTCCAGAGCTACCCCAGTGGCAAAGAGCTCTAAAGTAGATAATAGCACCGGGTCCCCTCCCCAACCACCTGGTCCCGGGCCTGTGAGGGTTTTATAATGGGATCAGCCACAGAAAGGGCGCCGGGTCCAAAGTGCCGGCCATAATCGTACACATTTTGGCGGAAAATCACAGTTAGCCGGGAGCTAATCCATGCCTAATTGCCGTTTGCTTGGTCCTGTCAGGAGGACACGCATCCTCGTCAATGTCATCGAGTGTTTGGAATAGTTTGTGTGAGGAGCGAGATGTCAAGGGAGGAGGAGAAGGCGGAGGCGGGAACTTTCTCTTGTCACTTTTCATCACTCAGAAAGCGAAGATGATGCGTAAAATAATGCTAACATGAGATAGCGAAATGTAACGAGGACAATACGAACCCCCCCCCCCCCCCCCCCCTGGGGGGGGGTTTCGGGGCTGAAATAACAAGATCACATACTGGGGCTGAAATAACAAGATCACATACTGTATGCAGCGGTTTATCCCGTCTATTTATACACGGATTACACACCAGGAATTGAACCAACACCTAATTTTGCAATTCCCACCATAAGAGATGCAGTGTGCTGCAAAACTATAAGTCCTCAACTGCTGCCTGACAAAGTTGACAAAAGCATCAAACCGTGACGAATCGGTGGAAAACCTGAAGTTATGCCACTGTCTGCTGTCCTCAAATGATTCCCCCTCTCTCTCTGCCACAGGAGACCAGAGCTCCCCTTAAAACAATCCTCCCTCTCACGTTGACTCACTGTGATGTTCACCAGCAACACCACACAGACTGCAGTGCACAGAAAACAAAAGAAGAGCCCTACTTACTGCCCGGTCCTAAGCATCCATCCCCTCTGCTGCAGTCAGAGCCCGGCTTCCACTCCACACAAG
>NC_044053.1:13517926-13522926 GCF_902167405.1 Gadus morhua
CACACACACACTGAAGCAAGCACACACACACAATGGAAGCCAATAGGGGCTAATTGAGTAATCCATTTAGCGCATTGTAGAGGAGATTGAGCATGAATAGCGCTTCCATGCTGAAGAGGGGGGCATCAGATGCTCATTATCGCCCCAAAGTAAGGCCATGGAATACCAGGCACGGAGAGAAGCATGGAGAGGGTGAGAGAGGACGTCAAGACACACGGCGAGAGAGGGAGAGAGAGAGAGAGAGAGAGAGAGAGAGAGAGAGAGAGAGAGAGAGAGAGAGAGAGAGAGAGAGAGCGAGAGGATGAATGACAACAAAGTAATGTTCTGAGACTATGCGTCTCACAGGGCCGCCCTGTCCACAGTCCGCCGATGGCCCCTTTGCCCGCCGTATTAAGCGCACGCTTCACGTGCATAATGGTCCTGCAAGGTTCCATTATGGGGAATATGAACCACCTTGCTCTATCCTCCACACTACACCGCTCCAATCGCTTTACTGTCAGTGTTGTTTTACATCCAGAAGTTTGCCTTTACGTCTCCCCCCCCCCCCCCCCCCCCCCCATCCCCCCCCCCCCCCCCCGATGTCGCACCCCCCGTACAGAGGAGATGTGAGGTCAAGAGCCTGACTCAGCCTGCTGTCATAGGAAGGAAAGATCTCTAAACACGTCTCTTCGTCTGAGCGTCTGTGGTCCGCCAGATACTGCGGCAGGGAGCCATTTGCATATCGCCGGGCAGTGGGGATATATAGAGAAAAATGTTTTTTTAATGGAGTTTAAATGGAATCTCTTACTGCTGATTCCGGGGCATAAATCGATGCCAGTGGAGGAGGCACAGCACCCGGAGTTAAACACCCAGATCCACTTTCTTTGCGGCTCTATTGAGCCGTAACAGCCCATTTGAGATTGATTATCTTCTTGGAATCCGTCCTCTTCTATTGTGGCGTCCATCGCTTATTAAGTGGAACTCGTAGAATACTCCCAAAGATTATCCAAAGAAAACTTCTGGCCGTTCCTGAGTTGGGCACACATCTCTGGCTCTCTCCTCCGTCATGAGATATCTAATTTTAAGGCTGTTTTTGGTACTCTGCTCGCTCTAAAGGTGCGTTCACACCAAACACGACATTTGTCGCTCCTTCGCGTTTGGTGTGAACGCACCTTAAAAATGGGGAAGTTAAAAATCAATGGTATAACAAGCTGGCTTCACAATGTAAGCCCTGTTTTAGCCTCTATAGCATTCGCAGATGTATACGTTTGTTTTAGGAACTGACTGGGTCTAGTATCGGCCTTTTATGATATTGGACGTTGAACTGTTAGTTCGAATTACCTTATCAAACTTGTTTTTTCGCATCACAAATACACCTAATGTAATCAAGCATTGAAGCAATTGTTTCATCACCTCGGGGATATCTGACTCTGTCGATGGTCTCGATGCAGTATTCATGTAATCTCTGCAACTCAGTTACTTCTGTCATTCAGCACTGTGAGGCCATGGGTTTGAATACCGCCAAATAAAATCACAATGATGGCTGCCATTTCATACCAGCATTGTTGTCTGTTATTTCTAATGCAGGAATTAATTCTTTTTGGGGTCATTTTCTGGCCATTAATCGTGAAGTCTACGTTCATTAGGGGGAGATATTTTCGTGCTTAAAACTGCCACAGCGCTTTTCATGGGATACTAATACACCAATTATACATTTTATAATTCTTACTACAATCCTCTCTTATTGAGCCCTCTCAACAGGACTGTCCCATGATTCCTTGCGGTGTACGAGCCCTATGGACGCACACAGGCAGCACCAGTGAGTTACAAAGACACATGGCCGAAACAGACAGAGGCGTTTTATAAATCCTGAACCACTGCCTCTCACAAAGCGTCGGTCGAACCCCGCCCTGACATGTGGGAGGAGGAGCAATAGGGCCGGGAGGCTGATAGGCTGGCACGGAGGGAGGGCGCAGCAGCACATCAGACATGCGCCCCGCTGCATCTGAGCGGCTGGTATGACCGCATCTGATAGCCGGCCTGCGCGTGATCCCGGTGCCGGGACAGGTGGGGAGGAATGAGCCCGTCGACCCCGCCGCTGGGGCCCCGTGATAAGCCTGTCGTCCTGGAGCAGAACCATCCTCCCACCTCGCTAATCTTGAGCCGCTTGCTCAATGTGTGTGTGCGTGTGTGTGTTTGTGTGTGTTTGTGTGTGTTTGTCTGTGTGTGTGTGTGTGTGTGTGTGTGTGCATGCGGGTGTGTGTGGTTTGGAGTGGGGATGTGTGTGTGTGTGTGTGTGTGTGTGTGTGTGTGTGTGTGTGTGTGTGTGTGTGTGTGTGTGTGAGTGTGTGTGTGTGTGTGTGTGTGTGTGTGTGTGTGTGTGTGTGTGTGTGTGTGTGTTTGTGTGTGCGTGTGGGTGTGTGTGGTTAGGAATGTGGATGTGTGTGTGTTTGTGTTTGTGTGTGGGAAGGAATGTGGATGTGTGTTTTTGTTTGTGTAACTGTGTGTGTGTGCGTTTGTGTGTGTATGTGTGTATGTGTGTGGGTATGTGCTGGTAGGAGTGTGGATGTGTGTGTCTGTGTATCCCTTTGTCTATATATATGTGTGTTTGTGTGTGTGTGTGTTTGTGTGTGTGCGTCTGTGGCGTTGTGTGGGGGTGGAGGAGAAGACACAATGATCTCACTGACAGGGGCGGACACGGTAAAGATAACTGGTAGAAATATGCGGCCCAGGCGATATCCATGTAGCGCAAACAGTGTTCAAAGCCCGAGCCAGATCTGTATCAGTGAACCTCACACTGCAAGGACCTCACACTCAATATTCCCATCAAAGCGATGGCAGCACTGCCACCCCCCGTGCAAAAGGTACCACCATTACTCATACACCTGGCGCACGCAATGGGTTTATGTAAGAGTCGATAGTGCACGATGCATTATTTAGAGCGGTGAGAGCCGACAATAGAGGGGCCGGATAAGTGGACAGTAATGGTGTGAATACAAAGCTGAGGGACTAAAAGGCTTCAAAGTGGAGCCTGAGTCAGACGAGATGCTCCCTGAGAGGATCTTGTATTTGGGTATCTGGGACAGTTATTTTTAGGAGGCATCTTCCTTAGCAGGTCATGACAGCTCTGTCGCAATGTGGCACGCCGTGCAGATGAGGTGGAGCCGTACGGCGTAAAGCACGCACGCAAACATCTGGCGTTTCAAAGTGGTGAGATAATATCCCTTAAAGGCGTTTGCATGTTTTATTGATTATCAATGAAAGGTGGAGTTCGACGTCCACATCAACAACAACGATTCATGACAACAAAACAACACGAGGCCGTGCATTTGAGTCGCTGCCAAGCCTTCAACATCCCTGGGAAACCAGGAGACAAGTCCTCACCCTTGTGCTTGTTCCCACGCCCACTCTGCTCCCTGCTTTTGTCCAGGTGACATTCTGCCGGTGCCTACAGTGCCGGGGCCCGACGTGCCTGGACAAGTGTGCTAAACCTACATGTGTGCTGTCTCGTCTTGCCAATAGAACAATTCGTGCACCATTGATACATTCTTGTGTCTGTGTTCAAAAACGGTGCACTCGTGTCTTAGTGTGGCAACCTAAAACTGGATGTTTGAATCATTTCGAGGTGTCCTCAACCTCGAATATACAGCAAAAGCATCAAGAATTAGGGGAAGATTACCGGTTGGCGGGTTAGCCCTGTGTTAGATCGTGATAGAGGAGTGATGCATATGTACTTTAGACGATAGGAAACAGTTCTGTGGAGGAAGGAAAGCAACTATTAAAAGACAGCTGTGTTGTCGCGTTGTTTATCCGTCTGTCCCAAGAGCTGCATTTAAACACACAGGCACGCACTGATCCCTATTATTTGATCATGCTGGTAACAATAGTGTGTCGTGTGCCAGTAACCACAAGGTTTGAAGTAAATGGGTAGTGTTCCCGAGTGAAAAAATGCCTTGAAAATACACACTTCAGTAAAAGCAAACTGAAACAGCGAGACTGCTTCAGAATGAGCATGCAAAGGTTACGTTATGGACTACTTGCATGGGATGAACTTTGAGTAAATGTTTCGCTAAAAGCAAACAAATCTTAGCGTCTCTATAACAAGACACACTCTCAACAATCTTTTCTTTCCTATAATCACACCTGACCAACTTCAACCAAAGCCAACTCCAAGACAGACACCTCTAAAGTCAGGGGAAAACGTGCATGTTTCAGCAAGACTCACCTCCTTTGCTATAGGACACAGATATCCCCTCTCTCTCTGTCTCTCTCTCTCTCTGTCTATAAAGTTGTAACGGCTGCCCTCTATAGAATCACTCACGCGCCGCCACATCCAGTCAAACCGGGCTCCCGTTGCACAACGCCGTCGACTCACCTCCATTGTGTTCCCCCCCGGTGAGGGCTGTCTCTGGCCGTCTCTTTCTCTTGTAAATCTCCCCCTCTGGATCACTGTGCCAGGATCACCCCCACCAGCGGCCCGGACCGCGTCAGGGGAGAGTGGGAGCTGGACGCAGGGAGGTGTGTGTGCTGTGTGTGTGTGTGTGTGTTCGTCCCTTCAGTGCTGTGCCTACAGAGCCTAGAGACGTTGTCCTTCCTCTGCCCTGCTCCCCTTAGTCATCTCCCTGGGTCCTCCCATCCCACCAGGAAGAGAGAGCACTGTCACGGTCCACTCCGTTGGAGTATAAACATATTAAAGCATGCACTCACACACACACATTCACCCACACACGAGCACTCCCTCTCTCTTTCTCTCTCTCTCTCTCTCTCTCTCTCTCTCTCTCTCTCTCTCTCTCTCTCTCTCTCTCGCTCTCTCTCTCTCTCTCTCTCTCTCTCTCTCTGTCCCTCCGTCCCTCTATCTCTTTCTTCACCCTCTTCAGGTTCTATTTCTGTCCTCTCCCTCTCTCCCTCTCTCTCTCTCTCTCTCTCTCTCTCTCTCTCTCGCTCACTCAACTCCCTCTAACTGTGTACTTTACTTTGAATATCCAGCACTCCTTCGCTCTGCCTCCCTCTGTACCTCCCTC
>NC_044053.1:13525426-13535426 GCF_902167405.1 Gadus morhua
GCATCTGTGATCAGCACAACCGACTCCTCTCAATGTGCCCGGTGTCCCGTGGTTAATGCAAACTGTAACGTCTGCTTATCGGGGTTCTCATCAATCAGACTTTATTAATTTATTCATTTATTTGTATTTTATTCATGCTAAAGTGCAGAACAATACAAGAGCACAAGAAAACAGAATACATACATCCAACACTGACAACAACAACAAGACACTAGATACTAATCTGAAGTCTGATGGCAGACTTCCTCAAATCGGGTTGAACTTCTTCTTTCTATCCTGTTTTTCTTGACCAATGCGATAGCCGAAGCTGGGGTCTTTAAACCGCACATTTAATTAGTTAGTGCCAATAAAGGTTTAAAATCAAGTGTAGACTGGCCAACATAGAAATACAGTTCGTAAAATTCCCATCGGAAAGCTTTGTCTACTACTAACAGGAAATAGAAAAACAAGTAACTCCGCCCCTTCAGTTGTTTGGTTTCCGGTTTGACTCCGTAACCTCTCCCCAAAGAGGTTCTGATGGAACATCGTAGGAATGCTGTGTCCCACATTACGAAGAATGCAATTGCCGGTGGTAGTGTGTGAGCATGCCACGTTCTTAATACTGTACCCGCCAACTGATCTGATCTATCAGTGACAGGTTAGAGGGATTTGGCAATCTGCGCTGAAGTGCGAGACATACATTTCACGTTGTAAATCACCCGATAAACTGTGTCTGTGTGCACAGGCTTGTTAGACTGAGGGTGTGTGTACCCGGTGTGTGTGGGTATGTGTTTTCCTACCCATCGCACCGTGAACCTCCATCAATTCACTTATGAACGCCTCATAGAAAAAACATTTAGAGATGCTTATGTTTCCTGTCAACGTGCTTGCTCATGATTATTCATGAGATTTGAGTTCAAATTGTTTGTTGTTCTTTTGTCAATGAACACGTTATGTAACACAGACACAATACAGTGTTGATATTGCAATACTTTAGATATATAATAACAATCTATAATATAGAACAAAATCCACACTAGAAGGAAGTTTATTATATTATATAATATGTTGATCAATAGTCAAACTCAGTATTCTTGTTTTTTTTATTCAAACCCCTGGTGTTATTTGTACAGTATATATACAATTACATTCCTTAAAATTATCAATATTATACACAACATATGGCTAGTGGGTGACAATGACAAATAGTCGGTACCGGCTGTTTTGTCGGTTTGCAAATGATTCCAAACCTGCAAAGTCAGGAGCTGAAAGCCTTCAGTTTCCCGCTGTATTCTTGGTTTTCATGAACACAGCGGTTTCGGCAAGGCAACAAATCTCCCCAGTGGACACCTCGCGGCTCCGGGGTTTCACCGACTCTCACCTGAGTCAGTCTCCATCATTACCAACGCAGTCGCCCTCGCTCTTGTTCTCCTCCTCTGGAACAAAGGGAAAGGCCCGGTCCCGCGCCACAGGAAACAGCCCTCCGTTTGGGCTGTAAACACGCACAAGTGACAGTGAAGTTCCACTTTAATTACTGTGAACTGCTCCCCAGCGCCCCCTCTGTCTCTCTAATGGTACCTCCACCTCTCAGCTGCTGGGCTGGGGGCCGCCACAGAGGGCCCTCCATCATCTAGAATGTTCTGCTCGGAGAACACTCAGGCCTCTGGAGGCTCTTCTCAATGAATGAAAGAATGAACGAGTGAATGGTTTCATTAATTTATCGACAGGATGGACGAATGCATTCATTCGATGGACGAATGAATGAGTGGATTAGTCGACGATGGAATGAATCAATCTAAGGATGCACCAATGCATGAATTGATTAATTAATTTTTGAGCGGATGAATCCACATATTGGTGACTTACTGTATGAACTCTTGAATGCCATATTCATTAACCAATCCATGAGTTGACGGAGTTGATGGGGAGATGTTATCTCCCCTTCAGGGCCATGTATGCCTTGATATGTGTGCTTATGAATGCATGAATCAACTCATGGAAGTGTAGTGCACTCGTGAGAGGGTGACGGATGCAGACGCATTCCATGCCATACGGAAGAGCAATAAAGAAACACAGGAGAACGAACTCGAGAGGTCGGATCGTTCTGTTCAGAGATATAGTACTTCAATAAGATAGAAACGCACGGACCTTACATACATAATCCATAAACCCAAGACTCCCGCGGTAGGCGCCGCGTCGCTAACAAGCCGCGCGGCCTTCAAGAAATCCTCAGACCTCTGCGCCTTCTTCTTCCTCCCTTTCTTCCTCCCTTCGCTGCCTACCTTTGCTCTAAAGGTGTGCGTCTATGTTTGTCCGGCCGTCTGTCAAGGCCGCCAGCTCCCGTGTGTCCGCAGCGCGGGCTCCAGGGGCAGATGGGCGGCCAGTGGTAGTATCGACAGTAGTTGTACTACACAGACCAAGATAAATGATGTCACCACAGAGCGCAGCGGGAGCAAGACACGAGGCGGCGAGAAGAGGGGGAACACAACAGAAGGAGCAATTAGAGACAATCTGAGCGAGGGAAAAGGGGGAAAGCCGAAAGGGAAAGGGGATATAAAGAGAGAGCAGAGGAGGGGAGGAGGGGAGCCCGGTGTGTAAGGGTGGGTGGACTTAAGCTAGGGCTCTATCGATTCTTCCGCCGGGGTCGGCTGCTACCTCGTAGGAAACAGTTGGCCTATGATGCATGGCCGGCCCCGTCTCCCACTGCACCGGGAGGGGACGGGAGTCAGGGAGTCAAGGCGAGGACCACAGGGACGCAATGTTTCACTGTCACTACAAAGCAGGGCAGGGCAGTCCACAGAGAACCCCAACACTTCCTCTGCTTCCTGCTGCCGTTTGGTATTTCTTTCATTTTCTTATAGGGGGCTTTCTACTTTATTATCTGTCTTTATTTCTTCCTTGTACCTTTTAGCTATTCTTTCTTCCCTTCGTCATCTCGTTTGTTCGCCCTTTCGTTTCCCCGTTTAACCTCAACTCTCTGTCAGTCCCCGACTCTCCCTTCCCCTGATTTCTGACCTGTGTGTGAGTCACCATCAAAAGTAAGGGAAGTAACAATAAATCCCTTTTGTTCCGCCATGGACCGCACCGACATCAGGAACAGAACGGATAGAGAGGCTTCACATCCCGCTGAACGGCGGTGTTCTCCTCTCGACTCATCACGCCCGGTGTAGCGGACGAAGCAGACCGCCCGTACACACATTACCACCGCGCACGCACAAACTTCAAAGCCCTGACGGCTCGCCCCTCCCTGTGTGTAGCAATTTGCGCTCGCCAAGATCTCTCTCACCGGCAGCATATAAAGAAGGCTGGCACCCACAGACCTGAGCACAAGCTAACTGCCTGTCAGGTGAGACGGGGAGAATGAAGCTGTCTGTCTGTCTGTTCCACCGCTCCCCGTGAGTGACACTCGCTGAGACGCAAGAGAAGAGATGCACTTTAGGATGCACACAAGAATGTAAACACAATCCTACGCGACACACACACACACACACACACACACACACACACACACACACACACACACACACACACACACACACACACACACACACACACACACACACACACACACACACACACACACACACACACACAGCACCTTTCTATAGGTATGCAAACACACACACACTCACACCCAAGGTCACACACACACACACACACACACACACACACACACACACACACACACACACACACACACACACACACACACACACACACACACACACACACACACACGTACGTACGTACGTACGCACACAGATCTGCCGGCTAAGCCCGCATCCACATGAAGAGTTTATTGATATTGATTCCTTGTAACCTTGCTCATCCCTAATAAGCCTTGGTTTGAAGATGTTTCACCTCATCAGCACCGCGAGGGGAGAGGCTCTACAGGACCACGGGGCGGGCCGCCGCCGCCGCCGACTCTTCAAAGAGCTGGGGAGACGGGCGGACCTCTGCCCGCCCGCATTGAGCAGAGCCCAGACTCCTTAGGGGTGAGACAGACTGCTATGTGGGGAGACAGACTGCTATGTGGGGAGACAGACTGCTATGTGGGGAGACAGACTGGTATGGGGTAACACATACTGCTATGT
This sequence comes from Gadus morhua, assembly GCF_902167405.1. Taxonomy (NCBI): domain Eukaryota; kingdom Metazoa; phylum Chordata; class Actinopteri; order Gadiformes; family Gadidae; genus Gadus; species Gadus morhua. Next base: position 13,529,500 of record NC_044053.1, read on the forward strand.
GGGGAGACAGACAACTACGGGGTGAGACAGACTGCTACGGGGTGAGACAGACTGCTACTTGATGAGACAGATGTGGGGAGACAGTGTGCTACGTGGTGAGACAGGCCGACAGACTGCTACATGGTGAAATAGGCAGACAGACTGCTAGGGGGTGAGACAGGCTGACAGACTGCTAGGGGGTGAGACAGGCCGGCAGACTGCTAGGGGGTGAGACAGGCCGACAGACTGCTACGGGGTGAGACAGGTTGCTATGGGGTGAGACAGGCCGACAGACTGCTAGGGGGTGAGACAGGCAGACAGACTGCTACTTGGTGAGACAGGCCGACAGACTGCTACGGGGTGAGACAGGCTGACAGACTGCTAGGGGGTGAGACAGGCCGACAGACTGCTAGGGGGTGAGACAGGCCGACAGACTGCTAGGGGGTGAGACAGGCCGACAGACTGCTAGGGGGTGAGACAGGCCGACAGACTGCTACGGGGTGAGACAGGCCGACAGACTGCTACGGGGTGAGACAGGCCGACAGACTGCTACGGGGTGAGACAGGCTGACAGACTGCTAGGGGGTGAGACAGGCCGACAGACTGCTACGGGGTGAGACAGGCCGACAGACTGCTAGGGGGTGAGACAGGCCGATGACCCCTCGCTGAACCAGCAGGAGAGAGCTCTCGCCGTCTCATTCCGCCATCAATTCACCACTTCATTCAGCCACACTGATTAGTTATTCTGTGATTCATTCAGCCATCTGTTCCTAAGTGAGCCGTTCGTTCAGCCATGGACTTGATTATGCAGCAGCTCATTCTGACTTTTATTATTTCACCTTTTAACCCTTTCATTCATTCATTGATTCATTCAATCGTCCATTGATTCACCAATGTATTCAGTGGGCATTGATTCGTTATTCAGCAGTTGCCTGATTTAACCAATCACCATGACCCTTCCAGTCATTCATTCACACATTCATTCATTCAACATGTGATGCATTATTACCAAACATTTGCCACTCACCTTCTGGCAGCCGTTGGGCCCTGAGGTGTGATGTGGCTGTTATAAGTTTCACAAATGAAGACATCCATCTCTCCTTGTTATTAACACTTCACAGGCAAACACTTTCCTTAATTGGGTCGAGAAGTCTTAAGCATCTGCTAATGGGTATTATATGGTGTGTAACTAAGCCATAAATTGCAGCAAAGTGCATGGCCAGGTAGTGTGAAAAAATAGCAGATTATCCCAGACTCCTGCCTCTGCTTGTGTTTGGCCCACAGAGCAGTGGCAGGTGTTGTTAGGACCAGACAATGATCTTATGTGTCTTCACCATCATGATATATGAGGCCTGGCCAATACCCTTTACTGGTCATGGTCTTGATGGCACATAAACACACCGACACACACCGACACACACACACACACACACACACACACACACACACACACACACACACACACACACACACACACACACACACACACACACACACACACACACACACACACACACACACACACACACACACACACACACACACACACACACAATAACCTGGAGTTTTGAATGGTTGCTAGGCTGTTCTGTATAGTTGCTAATGTTCTGATTGCTGCTTGGGTGTTCTTGATATTTTGCTATCGTTATCTAGGGGGTTGCTAGGTAGTGTTCTAGGTAGTTTATACAATATTAATGGTTGGTTGCTAGGGTGTTATGTAAGGTTTCTAGGGTGTTCTGGCCGGTTAGTTGTCGGGTTATTATGTAAGGTTGCTAGGGTATTTTAGGAAGGTCTTCATGGTGTTCTCGTGGTTGCTAGGGTGCACTGGGTGGTTGCTGGGTGGTTCTAGGTGGGTTTTATGGTGTTCAAAGAGGTTGCTTGGCTGTTCTATAGGTCAGGAGGTCGGTATGGTTATCTTTTTCTTTGCTAGGGTGTTGTAGTTGGTTGCTAGGATGTTCCGAGTGGTTGCTAGGGTGTTCTAGAGGTATCCATGAGGTTCTAGGCCATTTCTATGGTTTTTGATAAGATCTTCAAAGTTTTGTACATTATAAGTATAAATAGTATAAAAGTGTTGAATTTGTTCAATTAAAGTGTGGTTAGTAAGGTAGTCTATCAAATTCAAATGAATGTCATAAAGTATAAAGGATTAGTTGAGTAGCATTGTTATGGAATTATACTAAAAATACAAATAATAAAATAATAAAGTATGAAAGATTATAGGAATTCTACAGCTAAGGCTGCACACCAAATAATAAGTATGATAGATAATAGGACAACCTAATAACATGCGTGTAAGCCAGCGGTTATTACTTTGTAAAGAGGGCAAGCTGGTAAGAAATGGTCCTCAGTAGCAAATAATTAAGCCTCTGTGCCTACTAGCAGAGCACTAAACAAATGTGGGAATACTTGAAAGACTAATTAAAACTAAGGCCCAGAAGCATTAATGCCAATAACAAAATCCCCCCCCAGACATTAGCCTGGTCTATGATCACTGTTCATTCCTACAATCCTACCCAATTAACATGCGCTGCGCTAAATAACCTACGAAAATATTACTGTGACAGCGCCTTTGCACAGATAAAGTACGTTTTGTTTTTGCAAAATGGCTAATATGGGAATCCGCAGTCAGATTAGGATTTTTAATATGCGAAGGAGGATGAAGGCTTATCTCCGCCCGTGATTTCACTAAACAGTGAAGAAATGTTGTGTTTTCTTCCACAAGGGGGCACTGTTGCCATTTACTACATAAACACCACTGTAAATAACGTTCTCATTTCCTTCTCTATCAAGATTATATCACAAATAAAATAAAGTAATGTTATTTCCTATAAGCAGGAGGTGGTGTACGCACAGCCGCTTTGTGGCCCTGTCTCCCTGGTTAAAATTAGCTGATTCCACATAGAAGGCCAGCTTCTCTATTGTGATTTCAGCACAGAGGGTCCCTGTTAATTTCCGAGCTCAGTGGCGAGGCAGTCATTATCTATGAGAATAGGCATCTACAATGGATAATTATCCTGGGACTAGGGTTTCAAACTGTGGAGAAAATACATATCTCACCAAGGGCCTCGCTGGACTAGCTGAACAATTAGCCAGTGGTTAGTCACAACGCTAACCACTCTCTTTCTATCTTTTTTATTTATTTTTAAAATACCCGGTTGTGATTTTGTCGATACCCGCCAGCAACAAAAATGACTCCCTTTATACCTCTTTTCCATAATTCTATATTCATTGTTGTTAAAATCTTATTTCCAAATGAGCTTGCTGGCTGGAGACTCCAGATAATATAATCTATCATTTAAGTGGAACATGCAGGAGAGAGTGCACAGCAACACACTGCCATACAAAGCTACACACGCAAAGGGACACACTCACATGCACACACACACGGGCGCACACGCGCACGCACACACACACACACACACACACACGCACGCACGCACGCACGCACACACGCACGCACGCACGCACGCACACACACACACACACACACACACACACACACACACACACACACACACACACACACACACACACACACACACACACACACACACACACACACACACACACACACATGTTGCGGCTGGCTGTGGTTTTACCTGGAAGGGTATCTGAGCGGGATTCATTTTGTTTATGGATGCTTAAAGAGTATCCAAACAAGCTTATCTGGAGCGCACGAGACAGGTTTTTATTTTATTGGCAATCTGCTCTCAACTAGTATTACCTGAGAGATGATTATAAAAAAAATAGCATAGAGTTTAAATGAATCATTATTAAAAACGTGTTTGTTGCCGAGGCTGTGGTAATGTGCGAGATGCTACGTGTGACGTTTAAGAAGGCCAGCAGAAAAATAAATGATTCAGCGTGGTCGACATCTTGGGATAATAGATGGTAATGTTAAGCTGCGGGCCGAGTCTCTGTGTAATAGAAGCGCTGCAGCCAGTGCGTCTCCATCCCATGGCTCATCAATGGAGGGGAGCGGGGGGCTTCCTCCAGCGCTGCCACAGGCGCTAGGACTGCTCTAGCCTAGTGACTGAAATACTTACTCGCTGACATGACATGTGTGTTCCACAACATCTAGAGGTGTCTCTCGGCAAGGGTGGCCAGTCACACGGCCCGCAGCGACACAATGTGTTGCACTGAAACACGCCGCAGAAGGGCAATATCCAAATTGCCACAGAACGTTATAATGTAAGCATTCCAAATGAAGTTTTACACGATGTGCAAACAAAACGCCGGGAGAAAATGCTGCTTCTGCAAATTTGAGGAAATTGAAATAATAGCATTTGCAAATTCTCGTGGAAATGGTCGGAATAGAAATGACTTGAAAAAAACAATACAGATTATGCAGCTATTTGCACAAAGCAACATAACGCTGATTTTGGATCGGTTTCTGAGCGTTAATTCACGTTTTTGTAGGCAGACAAACAATGTGTCCAATTTTGGAGTTGACTAGTATCAATGCCTCTCTGAATCACGTGTGTGCTACTGCTACCATAATCTGACACAATACAGTTTTGCACGAGCACACAGAAAAGTAAAATGAAAAGTAAGTGCAACATACGCCTGTGGCAACATGGTGTGACATGTCTCACACACTTTGGGAACGGATATCAGTAATTGCTTTTCCTTTTGTTTCACAGGGGGGGGGGGGGGCCCTGCATGAAGCTTCCGTCTCGCTGGGCGAGAGGCGAGACACACTCTTCCCCCATCAGAAGCTTCCGGAGAAGATCTTCCATTAGCATAGGCGGGGTGCACGCCATGCACTGCAAAGAGGCGATAGCCTCTCTGCAGTCAGAGTACCACATCCTTCACGGGGGACTCTGAAGTATTCCAATAGTGCTATCTCTACCGAGACAAGGATCTGGTGTGTAGCGAGAGGTCTCGGGTGCAGCAGGACTTCCTTTTTTAATTGTTGAGTTTAATGGGAGACGGCAGAAGATAATGTGTGGGGCCGGCCCGCGGTAGAGCCATCACACAGTGGGTAAGCGGTGCGCTATGCAGGGACCTGACCCGCCGGGCACTGCTGCTGGATCCCTATGGGGATCAAAGCCCGCTTGTTCTGTGCAATAACTTTATCATCTATCAGACCGACGGGCCTTTGGGCACACACAGCCCCCGTCCCTGCACACGCACACACACACATGCACATGCACTCGCGCACGCACGCATACGCACACACACACACATGCACACGCGCACGCACACATGCAGTCGCGCACACACACATGCACTCGCGCACAGACACAGCCAGACACACACAAACACATGCACAAACACACACACACATGCACACACACATGCACTAGCGCACACACACATGCACTCGCGCACAGACACAGGCAGACACACACAAACACATGCACAAACACAGACACACATGCACACACACATGCGCTCGCGCACACACACTCAAACACACTCACCCACATATGCGCGCACACACATGCACTCCCGCACACACACCCACACATATACACCCACACCCACAGACACACACTAACACACACACACACATACACACGCACACACAGAAAGCAGACTCTGCTCGCTGCTAAAATGATCTACAGCCCTCCTGGCGAGCAGGCTACCAGTCAGGGTTTGAAGAAAGCCATCGTAGCCTAATGAGGTTAACCCTGTATAATTATATAAAGGTTAGATAAAATAACCCAAATTCTCCCCGGATCAGGAAGAACGGATGGCAACACTGTCTACCGGCACCAGGGCGCCCTAATGCGATTGGCCATATGGCCCGCAGAATGCAGGTGATTTAAAGATAAGTGGATGTACAGGGGGCCTGGTCCAAGCTAATGGAGGCCCAGCCACTAACAGCCGTGGCTGCTTCTCCACCTGGCCGGGCCCCGGAGTGAAGGCTGGCTCTTCAGGGAACCATGACTCCCAGAGTCAGTTTAACAGAAACACTGCGGGGATATACGCACCAATAATTCA
>NC_044053.1:13540426-13550426 GCF_902167405.1 Gadus morhua
GCAGAATACTCAACTTTCGTCAGTAATTGATGAAGCACCGGCCTACGATATTTCATATCCTGGGTAATTTCCTAATTGGCCAAGTGTTTGCAAGGCAACACAGCCTGTAATGCACTCTTATCTGGGGAAGGAGGAGTAGGAGGAGGAGGAGGAGTGGGAGGAGGTGGTGGCTGAGGAGGAGGAGGTGTCTGAGGAGGTGTGGTAGGAGGAGGGAAGAGGAGGAAGAGGAAGAGGAGGAGGTGTCTGAGGAGGTGAGGTAGGAGGAGGGAAGAGGAGGAAGAGGAAGAGGAGGAGGTGTCTGAGGAGGTGAGGTAGGAGGAGGGAAGAGGAGGAAGAGGAAGAGGAGGAGGTGTCTGAGGAGGTGAGGTAGGAGGAGGGAAGAGGAGGAAGAGGAAGAGGAGGAGGGACAGAAAGAGGAAGAGGATAATGAGGATGAGGAGGAGTGGGAGGAGGAGGAGTGGGAGGAGGAGGTGGCTGAGGGGGAGGAGGTGTCTGAGGAGGTGTGGTAGGAGGAGGGAAGAGGAGGAAGAGGAAGAGGAAGAAGGGGGGGACAGAAAGAGGAAGAGGATAATGAGGATGAGGAGGAGTGGGAGGAGGAGGAGTGGGAGGAGGAGGAGGAGTGGGAGGAGGTGGTGGCTGAGGAGGAGGAGGTGTCTGAGGAGGTGTGGTAGGAGGAGGGAAGAGGAGGAAGAGGAAGAGGAGGAGGGACAGAAAGAGGAAGAGGATAATGAGGATGAGGAGGAGTAGGAGGAGGAGGAGGAGTGGGAGGAGGTGGTGGCTGAGGGAGAGGAGGTGTCTGAGGAGGTGTGGTAGGAGGAGGGAAGAGGAGGAAGAGGAAGAGGAAGAGGAGGGACAGAAAGAGGAAGAGGATAATGAGGATGAGGAGGAGTAGGAGGAGGAGGAGTGGGAGGAGGAGGTGGCTGAGGGGGAGGATGTGTCTGAGGAGGTGTGGTAGGAGGAGGGAAGAGGAGGAAGAGGAAGAGGATGGAGGAGAGGGAGGAGGGAGGAGGAGGAGGAATAGGAAGAGGAGGAGGGACAGAAAGAGGAAGAGGATAATGAGGATGAGGAGGAGGAGGAAGAGGAGGGAGGAGGAGGGGGAGCACACCACACCCTCATCAGAGGGCGAAATAATGGAAGCTGGATGTAGCATAACACCTTTTTTAAGATATGCAATTCACAGGAAATGCTTTCGTTGTCAACGCATAAATGAAATAATAAATACCAAAAAAAAGCCTTAACACTCTTTGACAGACACAGGCTTACGGACTGGGCTTGTTTTGCCTCTCTGCCGTGCCTTTCAAGCAGCGATGCTTTGGTGCTTGCTCGGCCTTGCAGAGCTACCCCCATGATAAGGGCCTTAGGTAGCGCGCTACAGCCCTGCTGGAATATGTACAATCCATGTAAATATGATTAGGGCTCCCTGGGACAGGCAGGGGGGTTATGCGCAGTGCTTGAGTGCCCCTGGAAAGATGTGAGCGCCTATTGGAAGGGGGGGATCCTTCATCAAGCGTTTCAAGGGATCATTGTGCGTTGGTGCTGGTGCTGGTGGTGTAGGAGGAGGGCCGGATGGAACGGAGAGGTTGGTTATGTATTAAATACAGATAGGATCATGAATGTTTACACCTTAGAGCGTCTAATACGATTCCTCTGCCTGCCGTCGGAGACGGATGGTGCACGCGACCAACGTCGTGCATGGATGGATCGGTCGGGGAGAGGAACCTAGCGATCGCACAAATATCCTCCTACGCGTTAGCAGAGGAAGATGAATGGAGGTAAATAGGGCAGGAGCCGGTTTTGGCTGCGCACGGGTCAAAGCCAAACATCCGGCGACAGCCGCAGCACCAGGAGGGATTTAATGCTCCGACGGTTGGAAAGACGACGCTTCCTCCAAACAGTCAGCCCCCACGACTAGGTTTCTAGGGCTTGCCCGCCGCAGCCACTACAGCCCGAGTGATGAATCCTCGGCTATATAGTGTGCCGTGTGGGCACGTGGACGCCGTGTGCACGAGTAATGAGATTTGGCTCTAAAGTGTCTGTCATCATCTATGCCTTTCACACTGGACCCTTTTACCCGGGCCCCTGCAACGTACGATGCAAGCATTATAGCACAGAGGCTCCACGATTTATCAATACAAGAAGCAATGTGTCACTCCAGCCACCATACAGCCGGCATTTGCATTCAAGATAACCAGAGCTGTCATGTGAATTTTATACTCTGTCTCCTCGGCCTGTTTGTGCTGTTTCTCTTCTTCTCTCCCTTTCTCTCTCTCTCTCTCTCTCTCCGTCTCTCGCCCTCCCTGTCTCTTTATTTTTCTATCCCACTCTGTTGTCTTTTCTGCTCCGCCTGGAAGCAGAGATGAAAGCTCCTCTCACTGCCACGATGACGCTTCTAGACCTTTCTAAAGGCATCTGCTAAATAGAAATATCTTAAGCGGCCCACACGAGTCCTTCTGCTGTGCATTGGCTAGTTATATACAGTATATATAGGGTTAGGGTAAGTTATATATATATAGATATAGATATAGGCATAGATATATAAATATAGATACATAGACATATATCTATATATCTATATTTATGTTTTCCTTTTCCGTTTTGGATACAGGGTCACCTCCTTCCTCTCTAATAGAGCGACGCTGCGAGTGCGTCTCCGTCTCGTCTACCCGGGAACAATGCCTGCAAACCGCTCATGGTCACCGCGTCGGCCGCCAGGAGAAGTTGGCTCGAACGAATCGCCGAAGCTGTGCGGCGCTGGTGTTGGAGGTGCAGACGACGACGATGATGTCTGCGCCTCGATACCATCCCCCCCCTCCTGGGTAATTGAAAACGGATGATTGAAGATTGAGAACCGTCTGATCCAATGGGCGCCGGAAAAATATAGCAACAAACAACTTAGGACGGAAAAAAAAACCAGAGCGAAGACAAATCCAGAGGGAGCGGGGAAGATGTCAGGGACCGTCAGGAAGCCAACACAGCCCTCCCTGTAGGCCCGGTTAACGCCTGGCATACGGGGACGCCCGTCCTGTCAGCACTGTGTGTGTGGGTGTGTGCACGTCTTCTGACGGACAGGATTTGCCTTTTCAATAAAGGCCAGACTACAGCTGTGAGACTGAAAGATGGAGAGAGACACACACACACACACACACACACACACACACACACACACACACACACACACACACACACACACACACACACACACACACACAAAAACACACACACATACAGATCCCCATCGCCAAATCCAATAAGGAGAGTAGAATTTCATTACAGATGTTGTGCCTGGATATGACGGCTCCATCAATAACCACATGTGAGCGGCAGAGGGATGGGGATGACGTCGTCCGCTGTGGATCTGTGTCGGATTGTTGCGCGGTTCTGCTTGCTCGGATCTCCCACCCTCTCTCTGGCTCGCTCCCCCTTTCTGTTTTGTGTTCTCTCCAGTGCTTTATCTCTCTCTTCACTCTCTCTTTCTGTACCTCTCTCTGTCACACACTGTCTCTCTCTCTCTGTCTACACCTCTCTCTCGCACACACTCTCTCCCTCTCTCTCTTTCTGTACATCTCTCTCTCTCTCTCTCTCTCTCTCTCTCTCTCTCTCTCTCTCTCTCTCTCTCTCTCTCTCTCTCTCTCTCTCTCTATGCCTCTCTCTCTCTCTCTCTCTCTCTCTATGCCTCTCTCTCTTTCTGTACCTCTCTCTCTCTCTCTCTCTCTCTCTCTCTCTCTCTCTCTCTCTCTCTCTCTCTCTCTCTCTCTCTCTCTCTCTCTCTCTCTCTCTCTCACACTGTCTCTCTCTCTCTTTCTGTACCTTTCTCTCTCTCTCTTTCTCTAACTGCACCTCCCTCTTTTAGCTCTCACTCACTTTCCCAGTCACTGTTTTTCTTGTAAATAGAAACATCCAGTCTTTCTTCAATTGAGCAAGGAATAACATCTCAAGTGGCAAGGTTCTCAGTGCTGTCCACTTTCACTTCTCAGAGGACCACAATGTTTGTGCAAGTAGAAAAGCCTTGGTTTGGATTTTCCATTTCTCATCCGTTATGTCGCTCTGTGTCACTCTCACCTCGTCGCTTGGCTTTTTTCACTTCGCTCTTTTTGCCTTCACTGAATCATATTTTTATACATTGGTGGAAAAGTAACTAGTTAAGGTCAACAATGTTTCGGGATCTGTGTGTCCCTACTTATGCGGGAGCTGGATTTAATCTGAAAAATTGTGTCGCTAAGTAAACAAAACGCTGTTTTAAAATCAAATACACTATTCATGTGCCCTCCTTTTCATCTTCATGTTTTTAAATGTGCGCACGGATGTTGTGCAACCATTTTTATCGGAACACAAGGGAATATTTTCTTATATATTCCGGATCAACTGATGCCTACACTCACATCCGTGACCTCCTCATTATGAACGCATTAGACTGGGTACTTTGGCATGAGTCATGTTATGGCTATGAAGGTCTGTTCGGGAAATGTCAAAAACAATACAAAGCGTTCAAACTCCGAGTACCACAGGGTCGAAGGTCATGCTGCGCTGCTCCACGAGCCGGGCTTGGCTTCACACAGGGCCGGCCCTATGTCGTATAAACCCAGGCTTTATCTGCCTTTGAATGGAGGAGAATGGAGGCAATGTTCTGGAGACCGCTAGCCATCACCACAATAGAATGTCAATGTCTTCAATGCACAGTTTGAATGTCAGAGAAAAGTCCGGAAGACTCTGAAGCTTTTCAGTTACAGAACTGAAAACACTTCAGAAATGATTCATGTAATCAAACTAAACGTATACAGTTTCAGTATAATTTTTTCTTTGAGAAACTATTTATTGTCCTGGTCCAACGATTGATATTATTTGAATGATTTCATACTCACTCCTGGATGAAACTTAGAATAATTGTGAGTGTAGGAGTTGAGAAATCCCTCTGAAAGTCTTTTCATTCCATCACATCTTGACTGAGAACCCTCATCTTGAATCACCGCTGTCACTCCGAAAAATGAGTCTCCCCTTTTGCGTTAAACAAATAACATTTTGAAAGATATGCAAATGATAGGTCTCAAGGTACCAAAATGTCCTCCCAGACGTTTCATTTTGAATTTAAAAAGAGTAAGTACAGTTTAACGTCCACAAATTACATTGTTCACGAATATTTTAATGTTATATTATGGCTCAAATGTAAAATATCCAGTATTTATAGCATCTGTGTCGTTATCAAATATGATAGTGTTATGTTTCCTAATGATTGTAACCGAGAATTAATAGTACCATATTTGACAGGTAAATCTGTCACAAAATGTGGAAATCTTAGGACACAACGTTGGAGAAGCAGTTCCTTTGATATAATCAGACTCTTCCTTCAGCTTTATCCATTCAGGTCAGACAAACACCATGACCTCCAATGCAAATAACAATCCCACATCCAATTCCAGCCGGCAATTTGTTTGCCTTTGAATTGCCATTGAGTTGCCCTGCATGCCGCTATTGGTTTACGAGTGCAACCCTTTTCTGCGATTTCAAGGGAATGACATTACATTGAAAAACAGGACAGCCTACGTAAGGTATTATGGACGCTCGCCGCAGTGGTTGAAAACAGGTTCAGTGATCGGCGAATATTCATAGCTCACATGCTTGGCAGGAACAAACACATCCGCTCCAGCCTTCATCTCCATCAATAGACAAATGACCGTTCATCTAGTTTAAAACTTCTGCTTTGTGAAGCATTTCCTTTATTTGAATGCGTATTGGATTTTTGCCGGGTGTAAGAAGCGTACCGCACTTTCCCCCCGGCCATGCGAAATAATTCAACTGAAGTCATTAGCCACTCATTGTAAACCTTTACATCACATTGACTGGTGATCTCCGCCACCTAGGCCTTGATTAAGATGGTAGAACTGAAGACTTCATACCAAACAGAAAGGCCCTTGCAGGCTGAAGCCAGCGCTGGACTTTTCGGGGACTAAAAGGAGACCATTACATCAACCCTCAAACTTCTGAAAGAGCCACCAAGCGGAGCGGGTGGTGTTGGTGGGAGGGGTGTGTGGTGGGGGTGTTGTTGATGGTGTTGGGGGGGAAGGGGGGGGGGTGGTGAGGCCCGCTGCCGCCGCAAAATGGAATGATGGGATGGCGACGGGAGCTGCCCGTGATTGGAGGATTGCTTCCTCGTCCCGGTAAACACTTTCTTCTCCCTCTGCCATGTGCGGCGTGTTGATAAGAGACATCATCCCACTGATTCATTAATCAAGTGTGAAATGTACAGCTACCTGCCGCTTTCTTATTCCCTCTGCACCCCCCCCCCCCCCCCCCCCCTCCCCCTCGCACACCCCCTGAAAAACCCTTTTCCACAACTCAGAGCGGTGAGCTATTCCTCTTCCCTCCCTACCTCTCGGCCACAAAAGACACAAACCTCACTGCACTGGATTCCTTTGGCAGGGAACAAAAATGAGAAAAGGATGAAGAAGAAGAAGAAGAAGAAGAAGAAGAAGAAGAAGAAGAAGAAGAAGAAGAAGAAGAAGAAATCATAAAAGCAGAGCCGGCATTTTCCACCCCTTTTCAAAATGTCTCATTTCCCTCCGAGCATATCCACGTGCGCTCGTGTACGCAAATACCTCGACACCCTTGTACGCGCATGCCGTCACACCGAGACAGACAAGTGCAAACACAAGTGTACTATCAGACACACAGGTGTTCGAGGGAAAGGCAACAAAAAAAATAACCTGTCTATCCATAATTCAACAACTGGGAGTTATTGAGCTGGGCGAGCCATTTACCTTTTGCACGGCGCGGAACATCAGAACGTTTGGCTGGCGGGAGTGGCAGCGCCGAGACAGACTCGCTCACATGCCCGGAGAAATGACACATGATTTGAAATATATTCCATCAGTACATTACCGCAGCTTTGAGCCCCCACCACGTCCCCGCCCCCCTCCCCAGGTAAACCTCAAATTGTCGCAACCCCACATCCCCCCTGCCCCCCTGAGAAAACCCTTCAGTCTGCACGCGGCCCCCTGTGCTGTGCTGACCTCTGACCCCTTCTCCGTCCCCACTCCCTACCGTCACCACTCACTCGCCCCGGGAAGGAGGGGGCGAGTGAGCGTCAGAGTCCTCCTCAGAGTCCTCCTGTGTTCCAGAAGGTTCTTTTTGAAGCGTCAGCAGCACGCTGACCAAGTCCGAGCTTGATTTATTTGAGGAAAGAGAAGACGGCGTTTGTCGACGGGACAGCTGTGTGTACACTGACCACGGAGCCAGTGTGCTTTTGGTCATAACTTTCCGAGATTTATTAACTTTCTGTTGAAACTTTCCCAGATTTGGCAGCTGCTGAAGTACAAACAGTGCGGTCGCAGGCTTATTCTTCTTCACTCTGCTATGGCTCTAAGCGTTGTGGTAATTTGTAATAATGTTTATTTTAGGAAGGGGAGAAAGGCCAAAAAGACAGTTAACAGTTCAGATTTGAAACAAAATTTAATGTACGAAAACGTTGACATGTATTTCAGCAGTTGGCCTGATTTGTAGGAATCACAGTCAATTCAAGACTGGCACAATCTCAACAAATTGAGTGAGTTGATGGTTATATAACGTTATGTACTGTCAGATTCATGTACCAAAGTCGCCAGCCTTTTCTTTTTGTTGCTAAAGTGTGTGTCGAGTGCACTCCATCCAGATACAATATAATACTACAATAGAGGCAGGACTCTAAAAGCACAGAGTAGATCTGTAATCTACTCGAATCACTGCTGCAGATATCAAACATATGCATGTATATCGGTATTAACATCGCTAATAAAGTGATGCATAACAAAACTCATACACATACGGCACACAAATCACAGTTTGTGTCCACTTTGCTGCTCTAGGTAGCTTCTGCAGGGATTGATTAATACCAGGCATATACTTCCATCCATTTCTCCATCCTTGGGTTAATTCAGAGCAATTGGTTCCCAGCGTTTGAAAGTTTGGAACGATAAATTATGTATAAGAACCGTGACATTGCCTCGAAGAGTAGACTACCAAGTATTTATACAGGTCTAGTCTACTCTCCGAAGATTCAAATTTCTGTATTTTTTTATTTTCACAACATGCTCTTGAAGGTAAAAGGAAGATGTGCTCATCTTCACACTTGGCAATGACCATGAACGTCTCAATATTCTGTCAAAATAATATTTATATTTTAGCGATAACAATTCCTGTCTTACACAGAGTTGGAATATATTTATACATGTCATGTCACAGCATCTCTGAACAATTCTCAACATTCAACGTGTTACATGTTCTGTTAGTATGTCCCAATGCAAAATAAATATTTATTTAACTACAAACGCCTCCATCTGCCAGGGGGAGAGCCACTGAACAAAATGGCTGTTTATACATCCTGCTTTGTTCCTCTCTCGCCGATTTTTGTTTGGTTTTCCCAGCGACCGCAAACACGGAACAGCGTCTCTAATGAGGGACACACTGACACCTTGTTTAGATCTCAGCTCCGGTGTTTCTGTTATGTCTGCCACAGAAAGTGTTTAGATCTGATCCCAGAGCAGCGGCAGCCGGTAAGCCGGCGTCTTAACCGGCCCACGCCGTGAGGAGCTCCGCGCTCACGATGCTGCGACTGCACGCCTTCGGACTCTGACTGCTGCAGCTCCAGCAGTCGCCTTGCTGCCCGCAATGAGCGCTTTGCTTCGGAGCGTAAACATGTAGTAGCCGTCGGCCTACGCACAAATGGAGCCATCCGAGGAACAGTAAACTAATTAGCACGGAGGACGCCGAAGGAGTTTCACATTACCCCAGGAGGGAGAGAATCGAGCTACGTTTTGTAAATAAGGATGCATTCATAACAAGCTTTATTGAAATAGGCCTACTGACTATTTATCGGCAAGTTTGGCTTGGGAACCCATCGGTTTGATGTTATTGTTGTGGTGTGGTGGTTCTCGGGATTAGGGGGATTTTCTGCAGGTTGAAACCTTAACCCGCACGTGTAATCAAACCGGAACAATTGTCAACATTGATGTAGCCCCTTAGCTCTCTGAGGGCAGTAAATAAAACCCCCCGTCTGTTATGTCATTGTGTGGCTGAAGCGTTCTCTCCTCCTGACCATTAACCGTGAAGTGCTCGAAGGGGACTCTCCAGAGGTACTCAAACACAGGTTATGGCTTTTCCAAGCAATTAGCGCTCGTTTAATTTCATCCCGGAATACATTCTTTGTGGTTCCAACCTTCATGGACAAATAGAAACGCAGATAATGAAGGCTCTGGATAGAGCCCAATCACTCATCCGTAATACTGTCACATGACATACAGCAATGTCCATAAAAGTACTGCAGATAACATTAGTTTCAATGAAAGAAAACAAATCAAAACAAACAAAAACGTTTTTTTTATCTATGTACAGGGACATAAAATATACACAGTTGCGGGTGGCCTTATAGCGCCCTCACCCGCCAAATATGAACACAAGGGACACCTCCATGAGAACCATAAACTGATATCGCGCCCTTTTACATTTATTTTTCAAATCCTGCTGAAAAAATAGACTGTTAGCCCAGACCCGAATGAGCCAAACCACGGTTAGAGAGTATGATCACGGATACTATACCGACACGGAGAACAAGGAGTAGGCTTTACATTTGAGAGTTTACGTTAGTGTTTAAGAGACAGAATTTAATCCAATGCAATTTTCGTCGAGATTCCGATTCAAGATGAAAAAAGTGCTTCTAATAGCCGGAGTACTTCATCCAGCCCCCCCTCCCCCACACTGTTAGTCCTAATTCTCTCTCTTTTTTTACACTATACAATACACTTTCCATTCTCTCTTCCCCTAATTATTAATTGATCCCCTCCCCTCCCCCCACTGCCTTTTCCGGCGCAGCGAGAGTGCAGTGGTGGGGGGGCCGCCCTGCTGGGGGGGGGCCTCCACAGTCAGAGGGCTATAGTCTCAGGGCTTTCAGTCTCAGGGGGAAGCCCCCCCCCCCCCTGGGGGTCCAATCCCAGTCCCTATGTCCTTAGACTCCGCCTCCTCCTGTGCGTTGTTT
>NC_044053.1:13555426-13557926 GCF_902167405.1 Gadus morhua
TTAACAAACAAACTTCGGAAGCAATGTAAACGAACAAGGCTCATCAGCTCTTCTATTATTTTTTCTAAAGAGAAAGGCTATTACAATGCGAGTCACCAAGCCGTATTTTAATCTGATAGGCTCTCCCGCTGAGCCACTGTGGGAATATCGACGGAGAGGTGGTTGTGTGTGTGTGTACTTGATCATTTCCGAAACGCTGCAGAAAAATAAGCTTGGCATGAAGAGGAACGGCGCTCGGATCTCCATACTTCAGAGTGCACCGCGAGTGAAGGAGTGATTCACCTTCTGAATTCACTAATCATCCGCGGCCCCGACCGGAGCGGGCGTGTGTCTACCCAACGAGGAAACCCAAAGCGGGCATTTTAGTGACATTTCCAAAAAGCTATGCATGGGAATGCAGTCGTGAAAGTGACTGTGGTGGCGCTAATATATAAACTAGAGGGGGGTTGTAGGTCAGACAATAATAAGACTCTTTGTTTCAGGGAGTTCTGCTGCAGTTTCCCCCCGTATCGCGAACGGCCACAATTATATTACATATTACGATTCAATATTTTACTGTCCGTTTCGTTTTAATAGACATGCATATTTATTGGCTGTATACAGTGAATGTATTAGTTTATATAGTCTTAGGTAAGTACCGTCTCACTGGTTCATTTATGGACTGTTATTGTGTTATGTAATATCTGCCCGACTTTATATGAGTGTTTGTTTATGGCTGAGTGTGAGCGTAGCGGTGTGTGTGTTTGTGTGTGTGTGGAAGTAAGAATCTCTGTGTGCATTTGTGTGTCTGTGAGAAAGTTAATGTGTGTGTGTGTGTTTGTGTGTGTTTATGTGTGTTTGTGTGTGTGTGTAGGCCTAGTTGTGCGTATGTCCGTGCTTGTGTCGTGTTTGTTTGTGTGCTTTTATCTGCATGGTCATCTCTGTGTGAGTGTGTACATGTTTGTGTGAATGTAGGTGCGTGTAGGTGTTTGTGTGTCTGTAGGTGTTTGTGTGCATATATGTAGGTGTGTGTGTTTGTGTGTAAGTAGCTGTTTGTGTGTGTGTAGGTGTGTGTGTGTGTGTGTGTGTGTGTGTGTGTGTGTGTGTGTGTGTGTGTGTGTGTGTGTGTGTGTGTGTGTGTGTGTGTGTGTGTGTGTGTGAGTGTGTGTGTGTGTGGGTGGGAAGGTTCCCTGCTACTCATGTGATTTACCGCCCAAGACAGTGGTCTGCCAGGAGACCCGCACCACAACAGCCCTTCCCTCTGTGTATCCGCCGTGGAACTTTGACAAGTTTTAATTGCCCAGCCTCGTTGCCGGAGAGCAGCGGACTGCCCAAAATGTCCCCGCTGGCTCCTTCTCTAATTATAAACTTCCTGCTTGAGTAATCACATGTCTTATTGCTTCCTAATTACCATTTTTACAATAAATTAAACACCATGCCATGGTGAGAGTGGCACAGAGCAGCGCATCAATACTGTCATAAACACACCCATTTGGAGACAGCCATGGCATTTTCTGTTTTTACCTCCTCTCTACTTCTCCCTCTTCTTTGCCTTTTCTTTTCTGGCTCTCTTGTCTTCCTCTCCCTCCCTTTTCTCTCCCTGCTCATGCTCTGTCTAACTCACCCTTGCGCTGGCTCACTCTTCCTTTAATACCTAGCCCACCGAACATACACACTGTTATTGTTATCAGCTTCGCCTGCTCATTACTCCTAGCCTTCTTCCCTGTTTTTTTTTTAAGGATTTAATTTGCTGTCTCTTCCACAATAAGGGCGTCTTTATTCAGGACAATGCAGCAGTGCCTCTGGGGTGGAAGGTGGCCATTAAATACCCACAGAGAGCTGAGCTGTTCACAATATGATGTCTTAATGGGAGTGATCATAATGTACTGGGAATTTGTGTTATGACAATCGGGGTGCACGAGAGATGATGCATTTTCATAATAACCCGGAAAAACACGATATTCAGACAGGATGTTCATGCGTACCTGCTGCAACGGACAATACACACACAAAGAAGATTGCGTACATGAGTGTCACCAAGGAGACATTTTGGATTTATGGTACAGGCAATGGAGGGGAACAGGCGGGATGTGGGAGGGCGATGTAGGTCCGGGTGGATGGACTAATTATGCAATATGCTTCTGTCATGTTTTCTGGAGCAGAAGGATGATGAATTGGAAGTCTATTAAAAGACAAAGCCACATGCAGGAGCGTTGATGTTCCCCCTATCTGCGGCAGGCAGTGCAGCTAGTTCAATCGAGGATATCCTGCCGACTGCAGAGCTGTCTGCAGAGTGGGGAACAGGCCTTGGGTCAGTGCTTAAGAACCTCTGATCCAGATTAACCCCCGCCCCAACACCCCCCAACCATTCACACACACGCACACGCACACACACACGCAGACACACACACGCACACGCACACGCACACACACACGCACACGCACACGCACAGGCACACGCAGACACGCACGCAGACACACACACGCAGACACACACACGCACACACACACACACACACAC
>NC_044053.1:13560426-13577926 GCF_902167405.1 Gadus morhua
GGGGGGGGGGGGGGACGACATAACAAATCAAATGAGTGCTGCAGGGCCTTCACTGAGGATATTTTACTGCACCAAAATGCTTCGGCGGGTGATTAAGCTCATCGCCCGCGGCAGTCCTACTTCCTTCAGAATCACCCTGGACGGGTATCCGTTCACCCCTTGGCGGCGCTTCCAGCGGCCGTAATGCCGCCAGACATGGGGCCCGGGAGATGTGTGTGTGTGTGTGTGTGCGTGCACGCGCTCGTCTGTATTTGCATGGAGACGCGTAGATGAGGAACTTCCTGTGGCGTCGTTCTCCATCAATGTATGATCGTTGAAACGCAACACGACCGTTCAGACACGCTCGCTCGCGCGCACACACACGCGCACACACACACACACACAATCCGAGCTGTAAAGTGAGCCGTTATTATGCTTCTACTTGTAAAGTGACATTGGAGATTTCGATGTAAACAGTATACACATGGAAACTGCAGAGCACAGGAGAAGGGGATTGGAAGAAAGGAGAAGGAAAGAAAGGCAGAACAAAGAAAATCACTGCAGGTGGTATCATTGCAATAATAGCGTTTATGGGGGGCTATATATATTACTCTGTAGTACGATCTAGCTTAGGGTACTTTAAAAGGAGAAAGTGTATGTGTGTGTGTTTCCTCCTCCCCTTGCCTGCTGGTGGGGAAAGGAGCACTCCATCTACGGTGGTTTATCTCTGGGTTCCCTTGACTGCAGAGAGGAGATGCTGCATTTTGTGTTATTTTTCACGACGCCTCTTCAGCTCCAAGCCTCATCCCTCATCCTGCACACTCAGCTAAAACAGCAGCCATGGCTCAGTGTTGAAAAGCCGGGCTTCTGAGCACGTTATCCACACAATGGAACATGTTACAGGCAACGGCGTCTTGTAGTGCTGATGACACTGCATGCTCTGCCCCCGAAGAGCTTCTGGTGTTTCAGTGATAGAGTGCGGGGCCATGTTAGAGGTAATTGTTTTAAAAGAATCCCAGGCTGAATCCCAAAAGCCAGATTGTAGGAGCAGCAGCAGCAGCAGCAATGTGGACGTGGCGAGATTTGCAAAGGTTTAAAGAGGCAGTGAACCCAAACCCGTTAGATTTTTTCCAACGTGGTAATACGATTGTCGACAGAGCAATCTATAACGTTTTTCACAGCTACTAAAATAATACCTTAGTTTAGATAAAACAGGAGGAAAAACACATGTTTTTACCGGTCTGTGCAAACCAGTGCCACGGGAACGTCGAAGGCGTTCCCGCGTTCCCGTCACGACCACGGGACATCGGCGGTGAGGTGTGTGTGGTCTTGTGAAGCTCCGTTCTGGGTGGCGGTCAATAAAGATGATGATGGCCACGTACGAGAGAGGGTTTAGTATCTTACTTAACTGCTAAATCACTTATAACACCATCGGTGTGACAGCAGTTGGAAAGTATCACAAGGTGTCATGGGTCGTAACCATGGGGATATCACACCTCCCCTCCTTCCAAAAAAACTAAAACACTTCTTTTTTTTCACTTCGTTTGATTTCAAGCTGACACAGTGGGTTCAGTTACACTTTAACAAAATACCAGGAAGTGTATATTACAACTCATTAACGTGGCTTGCCACTTGACAGCTATTGTTGAGTTAATATATTTTCATTGTTCCTGTTATCAGTACATCATCATTGGTATATGGAGTATTATGAATACGTTACAAAAATGCAAAGATATTTCTATTTTTTTATTACTCATATACTCATCATCCTTTCCAGCAGCTCAGAAATGAGTAATGCTAAGAATTACTTCCAGTCTGTAAAGCTAAAGCTTCCATAAACAGTGGATAACAGCAGGCAAAATTTCGCTGGAAAGTGTAAAACTACATAGCATCACACAAATGGAAATAAGTAAATGCAATTAGTTACCACAAGTACCATATGCCTATGTTTGTGTGTGTGTGTGTGTACATGTGTGTATGCTTGTGAGTGTGTGTGCGTGTGTGTGTGTGTGTGTGTCTTTCTTTTTGTGAAGACGTGTGTTTGTCTATGTGTGTGTGTACATGTAAACGTTTGCGTTTGCGTTTGCGATTGTGCGTTTGTTTGTGCATGCATGCATGCACAAACATGCGCGTGTATGTGTGTGTGTGTGTGTCTATGTGCGTGGGCGTGTGTGCTTGTGCGCGCATGCGTGTGTGTGTTTATGTGCTTGTGTGTGTGTGTGTGTGTTTTTGTGCAGGCATGCATGCAGGCTTGCATGTGTGTGTGTGTGTGTGTGTGTGTGTGTGTGTGTGTGTGTGTGTGTGTGTGTGTGTGTGTGTGTGTGTGTGTGTGTGTGTGTGTGTGTGTGTGTGTGTGTATCCGTGCATGTGCCGTAGGAAACTGCAGCAGGTTGCTTGTTAGCAGTTTCCACTCTGTAGAAGAAAACTGTGGATATAGCTCCCAAAAGACCGGAAAACTTTTGCCTGAGGGGAGTTTGATAACAACTAGTGTAACAGAGTCCTTATCTAAAATCCAACCAATCCATGTGCTGGATATCAGGGGGGGACAGACGGACAGACGGCCGGGACGGACAGATCCACTGCTGATTGACCTCATCCCAACACCCAAACTAGACGTTTACAGCGTATGAGATGTACCCGGTAATGACTGCGTAAAGCCAGAGCCATGATTGCCGTCGGCAGGTGGAGCTACCCGATGTACCCGATGTTCCAGCACCCTGCTGGGGCTCCGTAAGACGGTGCTGCCCCGGACTGGGTGGGTGTGTACTCTGCCCTTATTGGGTCCCTTCCAACCAAGCTCATGTGGTCTGCCAGAAGCTCCAAACGCCAGGCAGATTGTTGGGCACAGATGAAGTTTGTTTGTGTGTGAAACCCGAGTGGAGAGAAAACAGTTTCTCACATAGTCTGGAGGTCACAGCTCCCTCTCTCCGGGGTCTGGACGCTGCATGCTGTCGTTTTTATTTGTGGGGTTTTCTCTAGGCTGCTATAGTAGCCCTAAAAAGGTTTTTCTCTATGTTTGTGTTCTGGGTTTCTGTTATTGGAGCAGCTATGTAACACTCATAGATTGAATGTTAAAGATGCATTTATTTTGTGCTTCTCTAACGAGTGGCCACTTTACAATATTGTCTAACATTCACCCATTCATGCACACATTCACACAAGGCCAGCTCGTCTGGAGCAGTTAGGGTGAGGTGTCTTGCTCAGGGACACCTCGACACTCAGCTAGGAGGAGCCGGGGATCGAACTAGCAACCTTCCGGTTACCAGCCAACCCGCTCTACCTCCTGAGGCCCATGCCACCCTTGACATGGACAATATTTATTTTCCCTCGATGTTTGTGCAGATTTTGCCCGTGGGGAGTTGGCGAGCGAGGATAAGAAATTACGCTTTCCTCAAAACGCCAGAACATTTAATTGCAACTTAATCAGTGTGCGAGCTTCCGAGGAAATGTTGTACTACATCATCTCAGAGAGCCGGCGTCCTCAAGGCTTCCAATCTAAATATTTATCCATCCGCTGCCACCAGCAGTTTTTAGCTCACGTATGTGATCCACATCACATCCAGCATCGTGTTTCTCCACACCTATCAATGCCTCTTGTTCACAGAAACACACACACACACACACACACACACACACACACACACACACAAAAACATCAACATGCACAAACACACGCACAAACATACACAAAAACCCACAGACACACACACACACGCACACATATACACATATAAATACCCACATGCACACACACACACCACGAGTTCAGAGAGATACGCAATGTTGCCCCCGTTGTATCACACACATACACCAATAACTTGTACTGCAGCACCAGGAACTCGCAGCCCCACCACCACCATGCATGCATCAATAACACTCCCCCCCCCCCCCCCCCCCCCCCCCCCCCCTACCACCACCACCACCACCACCACCACCAGCACAGTTATCTCTTCAGGGAACTACAAGACATCCAAGAACAGAATCCCAACATAAATCATTAAAGATTCACCAGCTCAAAGTTCACGCTCGCTCTCTAACTCTCCTCTACCGCGGGCTGGCTGGCGCTCGCTCGCTACTAGCGGCGCACGCACACACACACACACACAGACACACACACACACACACACACACACATACATGCTTGCACGCACACACACTGAAACACACTCGCGCCCTCATCAATATTACAGCGGTGAGGCCCATTACAGATGCGTACAGAGTGTAGTCGGCGCGCGTCAGTGCAACTCACTTAGACACGTATTGTCGGTGAAGTCCCGCAGGAAGTTCACACATTCTTCTTCCTGGTTGCCGCTGCCTCTGCAGCTGCACCACGGGGAGACGGTCCAGTTGGAGTAGCTGCTGTCCACATAGTTTGGAGTCATCTCCGTCCCTGTGAGGGAATCACAGTAAAGACACACACACACACACACACACACACACACACACACACACACACACACACACACACACACACACACAGACACACACAGACACGCACACACACACACACACACACACACACACAGACAAGCACACACCAAGACAGACAGACACACACACACACCCACACACACATACACATACACATACACACACACACACACACACACACACACACACACACACACACACACACACACACACACACACACACACACACATTCCGACACATACATACACACACACACAGACACAGACACACACACACACATAGACACACAGACATACACATTCCGACACATTCCGACATACACACACACACACACACACACACACACACACACACACACACACACACACAAACACACACACGCACACACACACACACACACACACACACACACACACACACACACAAAAGTGAACATACACATACCAAACACAACCATACATTAGCAGCCCAGTTATAGGTCACTAATGGGTAATAATGGAGTACTGTTGCAGACGGTATAGCGTTCGGACACTGGGATGTTAGTCATGGGAACAGGGTCAGTCCATTTGAGGTTTATGGGAAAGGGAAGCATTTTATAATAGTCTATTTTAATCGTGAAGAGTCCATTACATTATGAATAGTTTGCAAAGTAGGTTGTTTTGTGATAAGTGTACTGTACGGGTGTATAACACTACTGTGCCCGCGCCATAATGTTGTCCCTAAGACCTTGTTGGACAGGAGCCTGGATCTGAGGCATGCATACATAACTTTCTAATATTTATTCATAAAGCCGAGCCAGTGATTTATATGAAACCCCGGAGCCCAAGCTCCAAAAGTTAAAGATGCATCTTGCCCACACAAGATTCAATACAGGTTCTGAATTGACAAGCTAGCAGATTTAAATGACCTATTGTCCCAATTAACTCATTATCTCGTCCAAACCTTGTTTCTACTTAAACGACTCAATTCAAGACAGTCCCCCGAGAGATGAATCCTAACATTATATAACATATTGGGCACATTTCCAGATAGTTTTTGTGTATTCCAAAGGCTGGTTTATTTGTTGCAATGCACGTACGCTATCCTGAATCAGTACTGGAATATAAACACTACTCAGATGTTTTCTCACAATATTGAATTTATTCCTTGGAGTGATCTGACCCGACAGTAGGCACACAAACACACTCACGCACATAAACCCAGAGCTACTTTACTAGTGTGGCATCAGCCTTCCTCCACATGCTATCACATAGCCACGTCCGTTGTTGCTAATGGACGGAATCATTGAATAGACGGCCTCATCGCTGTCTGCAAACTTTACAATTAAATCCCTGTTCTGTTTGGCCAACTTATTATTAAATCAGACCGACTGACTTTGTGTGATTAAATGACTTGTTATCTCGTTGTAGACAGCTTAAACGAGTTCAGGAATCTCGTTAAGCGAAAATGCAAGCCGGTCAGGCACCCGTGCGTCACTTTTTAAATAGATATTAACGTAATAGAACTGTAGTGACTTTAAGTAATCTCAGCATGAGATGCGAGTTCATCATCATTCCGTCTCGACCGCCCGGGAGCTACGATCAGGGGGAACGGCGGCGAGGTGCTTTCTCCTTCCCGACGATCAGCATTTGTGCATTTCAATTTTCAAACAGGTAGTCCTTTTAAATTCCCCGTGCGTCCCCTGCAATCACTTGACCATGCAGACGCATCTCTAAGAAACTGATTATAAGGTCCGCTCGTGTGGAAAAAAATGGGCTCGCAATTACTGCAGTGCTATATTTGAAGAACATTTGCTGGGAGCAAACAGATGGCCATCGATTGTTTTAATTAAGCCAACCTCAGTCCTATCCACACTGCTGGTAGGGGCCCCACGGGCCACTGTGTAGGGGACGTCAGTCCAGGCAGAACGCCGTCTCTCTTTCTCTCTCTCTCGCTCTCTCTCTCTCTGTCTCTCTCTCTCTCCCTCTTTCCCCCTTTCTCTCTCTCCCTCCCCCTTTCTCTTCCCCCTCCTCTCTCCCTCCCTCTCTCTCTCTCCCTCTCTTTATCTCTCCCTCTCCCTCCCCCTCGCTGCCTCTCCCTCTCTCTCTCTCTCTCTCTCTCTCTCTCTCTCTCTCTCTCTCTCTCTCTCTCTCTCTCTCTCTCTCTCTCTCTCTCTCTCTCTCTCTCTCTCTCTCTCACTCTTTCCCCCTTTCTCTCTCTCCCTCCCCCTTTCTCTCCCTCCCTCTCTCTCTCTCTCCCTCTCACGCTCTCTCTCCCTCTCTTTATCTCTCCCTCTCCCTCCCCCTCGCTCCCTCTCCCTCTCTCTCTCTCTCTCTCTCTCTCTCTCTCTCTCTCTCTCTCTCTCTCTCTCTCTCTCTCTCTCTCTCTCTCTCTCTCACTCTCTCTCACTCACTCTCTCTCTCTCCCTCCCTCCCTCCCTCTCTCCAGCCTGGAGATAAGTTTATTTGGAGTGCTCTCCTCTCTCCCTCCCCTGTGTCCACGCTGCACAACTCTCCCCGTCTCCTTTTATCTCAGCATGGATCCCCCCCCACTCACACATTTTGAGAAAATATTGGGTGGCTGGGGATTAACTGTGTCTTTCTGACGGATGTGTGCATGCAGTCACACACACACACACACACACACACACACACACACACACACACACACACACACACACACACACACACACACACACACACACACACACACACACACACACACACACACACACACACACACACACAGGAACGTGCGCACACTTATACACTGTTCAACAGTGTTTCCCCACATGGACGCAGAGAGAGACAAAAAGACAGACCCAGACATGAACACACACACACACACACAGGAACGTGCGCACACTGCTCAACAGTGTTTCCCTACATGGACGCACAGAGAGACAGACAGACCCAGACATGAACACACACACACATACGCACGTGTGCAGGCACTTATACACTGCTCAACAGTGTTTCCTCACATGGACTCACAGAGTGACGGACACACACACACACACACACACACAGTTAACGCAGAGCCTCGGCGCTGCTGACCTATCAGTCGGGCGTATGAGGCCAAGCAGGCCTGGTAATTGTCTTCGTTGGGACAGCTGCTCGCTGTGTGCTGAGTCACAATGCAGTTCATGTGGAAATCGGCCAGTCTTGACCTGTATGGGAAAGACACACACACACACACACACACACACACACACACACACACACACACACACACACACACACACACACACACACACACACACACACACACACACACACACACACACACACAGAGACAGACACACAGACACACACAGACACACACAAACCCACACACAGTGAAAGGGGGTTTTAGTCACCATGTAACATCTCGTTCTATAAACTCGGATTCCTATCATTACACATGACCCAGCCCTCCATTTCATAATCTTTCCCGTGCCTGTTTTTTTTAAGTGCGCCATGCTTTTTTGGGATGCTGGCAATTGAATTGAATTAAAGTCAAAATGAATTCCCAGCACGACGTACAGTGTGTGTGCGTCGGTACAGGGTGTCGCCCGCTGCTTCAGCAGGACGGTGACGACACATGAACCATAGCGTGTTCGTCCATAGATACCATTAAAAAAGTGTACATAATGAACACACCACCCACATATAAATAAACTCGCAGGGCCACACTCTCAGGTACGCACACACACACACACACACGCAAACATAAACACACACACACACACACAAACACACACACACACACCGAAACAAACACACTCAAACACATACGCACACTCACACAGACGCACACGCACACACAGAAACAAACAAAACAAAGCAAACAACCACAGAAAAGGAAGACATTTGTAAGCATTGCATCTATTTCCTGGCACGGTGTTCCTGGAGGGGAACAGCTGCCAATAGTTACCAGCCTCAAACTGGTAAAGTATACACAACATCTGTTTCCGCGCTGGCACAACAGGTGCCGTGAATAACAACCAGGTCTCCGACAACCTCCGGCAGCCAGCCCTCCGTACCCAGCACCCAGTCGGGGGTCCGCTCTATAGGAACATTACCAGCATGGCTTTCTTTGTTTTAGGTTCTGCATGTGTGTGTCCCCTCCCACCTCCACACACACACCGAACCCGGTTGCAAACGACCCCCCAAACGCGTTTGTTTCACCCACAATAAAATTGAAGGAAGCTGATAAAAATAAAAGTATTCTTTTTGGTGGTGGTGGAGGGGGGGCTGGGGGGGTTGTTTGGGTGTGTGTGTGTGATAAGAGCCTTAAGTCGGTGGGGGGCCCCCGGGCAGCATTGCTAATCCACTTAAGTAGGTTTATTGAGGGTAGCGTACGCTCAGTGGCTCTGTCTGCACCGCTCACATCAGCGCTGCCCAGTGCCCACTGGAACAAAGTGAATCACCAGTCATCCAGCATCTCTCTCTCTCTCCGTCTTAGTCACTCTCTCTGTCTCCCTCTCTCCGTTTATCTCTCTCTCTCCCTCTCTCCCCCCCCCTCTATCTCTCCACTCCTTTCTCTCTCTCTCTCTCTCTCTCTCTCTCTCTCTCTCTCTCTCTCTCTCTCTCTCTCTCTCTCTCTCTCTCTCGCTATCTCTCTCTCTCTCTCTCTCTCTCTCTCTCTCTCTCTCTCTCTCTCTCTCTCTCTGCCTCGCTCTGCCTCTCTCTCTCTCTCTCTCTCTCTCTCTCTCTCTCTCTCTCTCTCTCTCTCTCTCTCTCTCTCTCTCTCTCTCTCTCTCTCTCTCTCTCTCTCTCCCTCTCTCTCTCTCTCTCTCTCTCTCTCTCTCTCTCTCTCTCTCTCTCTCTCTCTCTCTCATGTCTTATTCATGGTGACCTGGTCTGCCCGTCCTCCGCGGCTCCAGAGTTCAAAGGTAAAGCGTCAAGCTGCCGTGGGCGGCAGCCATGTTTTTGGAAGGAAAAACAACCCGGCACGACCTAACGACTAACGACACACGCACACGCTCGTAAACAATACGCACGCTGAAAAGATTTATCGTGCGTTAACAAATATATTCATCCTTATTCACCCGTCCTTCTTCAATGAGGTCTATAAAATTTGTATGGCAATGAAAACGTCTTGGGTGTTCAACTCTGTGGTTCAACCGTGGGAATTGAGCTTGGAAATGGCTACCCTAAGTCCCTGACTACCTTAAGTCACGGACTACCTTAAGTCACAGAATACCTTTAGTCCCCGACGACCTTAAGTCCCGGGCTACCTTAAGTCACGGGCTACCTTAAATCACGGGCTACCTTAAGTCCCGGGCTACCTAAAGTCACGGGCTACCTTAAGTCACCGACTACCTTAAGTCACAGGCTACCATAATTCACGGGCTACCTTAAGTCACCGACTACCTAAAGTCACAGGCTACCATAATTCACGGGCTACCATAAGTCACGGACTACCTTAAGTCACAGGCTACCATAATTCACGGGCTACCATAAGTCACGGACTACCTTAAGTCACAGACATGAGATTTGAACGTTTAAAATGTCTTGGACCACGTTGAACAGCGAGATTACCCAATAGACTAGAGAATGGAGTAGAATGGAGTATAACAGCCTAGAATGGAGTAGAATAGAGCATAATCTAATATTGTAGAATATAATAGAATAGCATAGAATTGGACAGAATAGAGTAGAATCAAAATATAATAAGATAGAATGAAATGGACTGCTGGAATGGCGTAGAATACAACCAACCGGCATCAACAAAGTGCGACAAACCCAACAGAAATACCAATGCCAGATCAAACCGCCCGCAACAGCTCTAAAGGACTCGCCTGATTTGAATGTCAAGACCTCTAATCTTTGGTCCAGATGGAAGGATCCAGAGGAGCGGGGGGGGGCTGTCAGATGTGACTGGAACGGGGGCAAGCCGCCGGGACTCATGCAGGTGATGTCACACTACCCCCATGCTGTCACACCCTCCCGCCTAAGCCGATGCAGCGAGCTAAAGGCTTTGAGGTGCAAATCACATCGCGGTGGTTGTTGATATTTCGTCATGACAAACATGCGCGCCATGTGACCCGAAACTCGTGGTCACATGCTCTTCACGGCTAGCAATAACGGTTAGTCATTAGCGGTTTGGAGGGAGAGGGAGAGGGGGAGAGAGGGAGAGGGAGAGAGAGAGAGAGAGAGAGAGAGAGAGAGAGAGAGAGAGAGAGAGAGAGAGAGAGAGAGAGAGAGAGAGAGAGAGAGAGAGAGAGAGAGAGAGAGAGACTTTCGCCTCCACCCTTCCCATGACTCAGATTTTATACCCAGCTCCATCAGGACGCTGGTCTAATTACAGCGATCTGACCCTGCCGTCCAGCACCAGTTTCCAGGTCAGTGATTTAATTAAAACCACGTCAGCAGCAGAATACAGATGCTCGTGATGCATCAGTAGGAGACGTATTCGCTCTGAACTGATATAACCGGGTGGGTTCACCCAATGAGGAAAAAAATATAAACGAATGTGTCCCTTATGACTGGAAAAACCTGAGAAAGATGATTATTCGATGCATATAATTACATTTTCCTTGAAGCCTGTCAACATGTTGGTGTCTCAGAGAAGCTGTTGCTTCTGTTTGGGATAGCAAGGCTGCCAAATGGTAATAGGCCTTCATTTTTATTATTGTAAACTCATATTGGACATATTTTATTGAGCCATTAGTTAAGTATTTATTGATAGATTAGTACGATTTTTTCGTTAACAAAGAGAGGCGCGGCCTAGCTAGCATTTGTACTATTCAACTCAACTATTGCTTCCTAACTACCTGATTTGGTCATGAATTGCAGCATTATTTGTGTGTTTATGATGCATTATTAACGCAATGTAAATAGTTTGCATCTCAGTAATTTACTCTTTAGAAATGATCTACAAGTGCGTTTTCAACTCTGCACAATGCTTTGTCAATAAACAATTTCACTACTTTCTACTACTTGATTAATCCTTCAAAGATGCTGTTATTCTGAAGTTATACCCTTTCTTTCCTTTCTTCCTTGTGAAAAACATATCTATTCATGTAAAAACACACACATGCCAACGATATTTCCATGACGAAACAAAAGCTATCCTCTGTTCATCCGTTGCTCACTCACATTTGTAATTATATCTCACTCGGTGAAGGTTCATTTTTTTTCGATAAAAACGTCTGAGATCCACATTTTTTGTATTTATTTGTTCAGCCTTCTGGTGTTCGAAAACGTGTACTCCAATTTACTGAATAAAAGGAAATCAATTCACGCATTCAATATTGGCCTGGGACCGTGAATGAATAGCTAAGTGGAGATATTGACTGGCCACATGTTCCCCCAGTGCCTTCATTAGACGTAGTACACCGCAGCTGGGGTCGGTGGAAGGATACAGCGTCGGAGTGGAGACGGGATAAAGCCAATGGAAATGTTATGTTATGAAATACGGTGAGAGCTAAAAACACTTTAATTACAGTCCCTATCTGCCAGATATGTGTGTTTTTTTTTTTTTTTATCCCTGGAGCAAAATTGAAAGGGTGTATATTAATATGTGTTATGGATAAGCTAAACGGTAATCACATGGAGCCCTTTAACTTGTTCAAATGCTTTCCTCGGCTTTGGGCGAGCTTAGGGTGATTCTAACCCCAGAAGGGATAGAACAGGGCTGCCTACTGTAGAGTACTATAGCATGGTAATTACTGCAGTATGTAGGAAAGGCCTTACACTACAGCAAAGTGCTTTTATATTATACATAGAGGAAGGGGAAGAAGCAACAAATTGGCTATACAGTTGGGGGGGGGGAGTTAGCCTGAATATTAAGCCCTATATCTCTATATAAACTGTATTTTGTTTTGCCAGCTACTCAGACCTCTCCCTCCCTCCCGCCCTCTCTCTCTCTCTCTCTCTCTCTCTCTCTCTCTCTCTCTCTCTCTCTCTCTCTCTCTCTCTCTCTCTCTCTCTCTCTCTCTCTCTCTCTCTCTCTCTCTCTCTCTCCCTCTCTCTCTCTCTCTCTCTCTCTCTCCCCCTCCCTCTCTCTCTCCCTCTCTCTCTCTCTCTCTCCCCCAGCTCCTCTCACTCCATTAAACTGCGTCTCTGTCTGCTTGCCTATCAAACCTGTGGACATGGCCCACTCCCTACAGCACTTCATCTGATCTGAAGACCACACACACACACACACACGTCAAAGCCACGCACGTCACACATGCACGTGCGTCAAACCACACACACACACACACATACATCAAAGCCACGCACACGGCAAAGTCAAACCACACACACACACACACGTACACACACACATACTCACACACACGTACAAACACGTACACTCACACACTGACATTCACAAGCACGCACATGCACGCACACACACAGACATACACACACACACACACACACACACACACACACACACACACACACACACACACACACACACACACACACACATTTGTGAGATAATGACCAACTCTATACACAAAGGAAGTCAATTAGCATAGGTATGCATACGTTAGTAGCAAACACACACACACACACACACACACACACACACACACCTGTCTGTGTTTCTCAAGGCCAGAAATGTTGAGAACAACTGACAAGGTGTGCAGAGTCGTTATTCAACACGTGGAGAAATGACTATTCACCAGAGCCTTGTATATGGTGTGTAAGAAAACACACCCTTCACAATAACGCAAACAAAGGAAGAGAAGGACTTCACCATCTGGCCCGTGCGTCATGGAGTGTAGAGGGTGGAGAAGAAGAAGAAGAAGAAGAAGAAGAAGAAGAAGAAGAAGAAGAAGAAGAAGAAGAAGAAGAAGAAGAAGAAGAAGAAAAAGAAGAAGACATCTTCAATGATAGTTTTATTTTCGTCTTTCTGTCTTTCTTTATTCTCTTCTTGTTGCTGCGGAAGCCGGCCTCTTTCAGACAATGACGGCATAAACACAGCCATTTAAAGTTTAGAGAGGTGTCCTGAATGTACGGACAATGATGTTCTAGCCGCATTTCACGGCTTCTGCAGACTTTCCATTACACCTCCACCAACCACTCCCCACTCGCTGCTGAAATTACAGGCTGTCTGGCTCAACAGAGTTTTATGGTCATTTCAGCCACTCAGCTGTAGGGGTGGGGGGGTGGGGGGGGGGGGGGGGGGGGGGGGGGGGGGTTGGCGGGGAGGAGGAGGAGCCCCCCACAGAGGTAAACTCCTTTCAACCAACCTGACACTTTAAACACAGTTATTCGACCGGGCACTGAGTGCCCTGTCGGTCAAGCTTGGCACTAATAGAAAATTGAATAGCTTTTTATATGGATTCCTATTCCTATCACTTCATGTAGGTCCGTGACAAACAATGAGACTCGGGTAGAGAAATATTTCTGATGAGAGCTGCCGGTCTATGGAAGCCATTTTTCTATTTTGTCCTCATGAGGATATGAAGCAGAAAGGGGGGGGGGGGGGGGAAGGGGGTTGGGGGGGAGGGGTTGGCGTGAGGAGTGTGTGGGTGTTGTTCGGTTGGGGTGGGGACACACTCCGACTTATCAGACTACAAAGTCTTCTAATGGCTTCCCCTCGCCGCATCGAGCCGAGCGTCCGTCGAGGGAGAGTTCTATCTATTATTTCCCTCCTCTCTCTTCCGCGCGTTCCGCGGTTTATCTGGGAATTTAATGTTTACTCCGTCTCGTTCGCGGGCCCCGATGATAATTCTTGTTAAATGTGAAATTGTTTGCGTCCGCGCCCTTATCACAGCCCAGCGATTCTTCAGCGCGAAAGGGCTTTAGCGAGCTTATCGCTCCCTCATCTAGAGCAAGCATAATAACCACGAGGATAAGGAGCAGCCGACAATGGATGGCAACATAATAGCAGTTATCTGCAAAGATGGGGGAACAAGAAACAAACAAAGAGTGCGTCTTGGAAGGCCTCAGTTGTCTCTGTATTGACTTCCTGTTAGTTGCCTCCCTTTTTCTCCCTTCTATTCTTCCGCATCATTCTTCACTTCTATTCTTGTGTTTCCTTTCTCCTCGCTCGTGCCTTCCCCCCCCCACAGCGCATCGCAGACAATCTGCCTCTGACCCCTCTTCTCTTCCTTCCTCTCCTCTCTCCTCCACCCTCACCTGCTCTCCACTAGCCCTCCATCCTCGTCTCCTCTCCACTTTCCTCCATCCACATCTCCTCTTCTTCTCCCTGGCATCATCTCCTGCCCTTCCCTCACTCCCTTCCTCTTCTCTTCCTCTTCCCTTCCATGCTGTTCTCTGCTCCTCGACTCTTCATCACGCCGCTCTGCTCTCTGGCTCTCTCCGTCATGGCCGTGCCTTGGCCCCTCGTGAGTATCCTCATATCTTGCTCATCTCTCTCCCTGTGAACAGATGCAGGGCTTGATCCCTCCTGTCTAATAAAAAGAACAGAACAACATCTCTGCCTCCTGACAGCCGTTTAAATGCCAACGCTAACAGGGGGCCTTTGGTTGGCAGCCCCCAGCCCCCAGTTAGACATATACAGATCTACAGATGACATCACCGCGTAGGTTACCATGGTGTGTGCGGTCTCCTTTGCAATGCGTTCAACCTCAACAACATCCACCTTCAGAGCCCGTAGCGCCCTCTGTCTTACTGACAGGAGGGCTCCTTTGAATCCTTCTTCTTTCTCTTTTCGTTGTCAAATTGGTGCTCAAAAAAAAGCCCAACCCATGATGTGGTTTAGTTTTTCACTGCAGGTCCCCCCCCCCCAAATCCAGCCCCCCAAAGAGGAAAGAGCTTCCCCCTCCCAGCGTCTCTGTTCACAGGCAATTGTGCACAGAGAAAGTGTGCGTGGCTCACAGCTATTTTCCTTCTGAACGCTGCTGGACAAACGCCTGTCTGTTTGGCAGCTCTATAGGCACTCATTGGAATTCACAGCGGCATTCCAAAGGGCAGAGTGGGCAGATGGTATCCAGTGAAAACACAGAGCGGCAGATAGGCAGGTGATAACGCTTTAGTGGGCTACGGGCGACTCGCAAAACTCTCTGTCGGTTCCCGGGACTCGGCGGAGGTCACGGAACAAGAGGTGCAATATGTCTGGCGGAGCAGAGATTCTTGGCATGCTAACATGAGCCCACACTGTACAGGCTACATGTGTTCAGTCTGTAGTTATATATATATATATATGTTTAATTTTCTCTGTTTAATTTGATATCGTTCCTCATGCATGGAGTTTTTGCATTGCTGGGAGATTGATGGGTTCTCTTCCTTTCCTCCACCATCCCGACGCTCGTCTTCCGTCTCCACGGCCCCCTCTCTCGCTCCGTCTCTCTTGGCCTTTGTGCGCCCGGCCCATCATTAACATCATGCAGTCC
The DNA here is from genome assembly GCF_902167405.1 of Gadus morhua. NCBI lineage: Eukaryota > Metazoa > Chordata > Actinopteri > Gadiformes > Gadidae > Gadus > Gadus morhua. The sequence continues at coordinate 13,576,101 of NC_044053.1, forward strand.
CCCCTCGTTCAATGTTATGTCATTGGAGCCAATGCTAAATCAAGCGCGCAACCCAGTACTGTCTACTTGGAAAGGCGAAGGGTGCACACATTATTCAAGGTTATGTAAACTCCACGGAACCCTAAACATGTCACCACTAAAGACATTCCTAGATCTAGTGCGCATGCAGGATGAGTGAACGCATGGATGAACCGAGAGGATGAGCGTGGGCGGAGGAATGATCCACTTCCTGTATGGCTGTCCATCCATCGTCAACACGTTGCATACTTACATGGCAAACGTCATAACTAGCAGCAAATAGCAAGGTACAGCGACGCAACCCACGTCAGTTGTTGCAGTGGTCATGAGTAAAATAAACAAAAACAAGTGAGTACAACATCCAAAACTCAGATCAAAAAGGGTGCTTCATGGAGAGGGGGCGAGTGAAGAATTGAGCCAAAAATGACAAAAAGTATGACGGAGCGAGAGAGAGAGAGAGAGAGAGAGAGAGAGAGAGAGAGAGAGAGAGAGAGAGAGAGAGAGAGAGAGAGAGAGAGAGAGAGAGAGAGAGAGAGAGACGGGGGATGGAGATAATGACAGGTAAGAGGCATGGGTAGGAGTGATAGACACGCTCCCAGCACTGCCGTTCTGGAGAGATGTGTGGAGCTTTCCGCCCTTAATGCTGTTAGCGGTGTGGATGCCTAGGCGGGTGTCTGGGGTGCACTTGGTGATAACTGTCTCTGTCATCCCGTGCTTAGCAGCCCTTCCTTCAGGATTAAGGGCGGGGTCCGCAAACCGTAATCTTTATGGCGGGAGTGAAAAGATGTTTCAATTCCAATTGCCTGCAGAAGCCGACATGCTCTTTCTCTCCGTTTGTCTCTTTTTTTCGCATACAATCTCATTTTCCTTCCATCTCTCTACTTACCTCACCCCCCCTCCCCACCCGCTCTAATGTGTAGCCAGCAAGCTGAGCACGTCCCCCCGGTAGCCCAGGTCTGATTAAAGCCGTGTTCCGCCGGAGACGCCGCCGTGTGTGAGGAAAAAGGTCACAAATTGACGCGCGCTTCGCTCTCTCAAAAAAACCCGATGCTTACGCGATCACAGGGAGCCACTTCACTTTGATAGCCGGCACTACTGTTAACGGCAGAGATGGAACACTCTGTCGATGCACTACCATGGGTAAAGACTACCTCGAAAGGGAAATTCATTCGATTGTGTGTTGACATACTTTGCGTGTGTCTGTGTATGGGTGTGTGTAGATGAATATGTGTTTGTGTCCTTGTGTGGGGGTGAATAGGTGTGTGTCTGTGCATTCATAAGTGTGTGTGGGGTTGTGTGTGTGTGTGTGTGTTTGTGGGTAGGTGAATGTTTTAGTGTTCGGATGTGTAGTTGAATATCTGTGTGCCTGGGCATTCATAGGTGTGTGTGTCTGTGTGTATGTGTGTTTGGGTGTGTGTGTGTGTGTGTGTGTGTGTGTGTGTGTGTGTGTGTGTGTGTGTGTGTGTGTGTGTGTGTGTGTGTGTGTGTGTGTGTGTGTGTGTGTGTGTAGGTGAATGTGTTAGTGTTCGGATGAGTAGGTGAATATCTGTGTGCCTGGGCATTCATAGGTGTGTGTGTGTTCGTGTGTGTGTGTGTGTGTGTGTGTGTGTGTGTGTGTGTGTGTGTGTGTGTGTGTGTGATGATAAAAGTGTCCGGCTCCTTCCAGAGCCTCTCTATAGGAGTTACAGAGTAATGCCATCTGGGCCATTCTCCCTCCGCTGCTCCCTGGGCTGTCAGGTACAGCAGAGCACACTGTTTCAGCCTGATGTAGGGCACTGTGTACGACTTAGCACCAACATCACTTGCTG
>NC_044053.1:13580426-13590426 GCF_902167405.1 Gadus morhua
CGATGACGGTGCAGAGAAGCGCCGAAGAGGCATTGAACAAGACAACAACAAAGATGGCCGCTGCTGATGTAGAATGTTCTGTTGCCTCCGCTATCGAGACAGTAATAAACGAACAGGAAGTTTCATTTTCACTGTAGAAGAACAAACTATCACACTTAAAGCTTTTGAAATGATGGAAGATGCATTAGTTTCGTCGCTCAGCTGCGTCACCTGTTTCGCTGCCATGATTGGCCGTAGGCTTACCCAATCGCGTCCAGAGGCTTTTAAATTCGTACCCGTTGGTGACGCCCCCCACGGTGATCGGAAATGAACCGAGAGGCTTCAGACTAATTGCAGTTTGCAATTCGTCTTGCGATGCCGGGCGAGCAGGATATGAGGAAACCAACCAATATGTGATAAAGGACAGTGTTATGACGATATGAATCGTGATAAATAAACTAATATTGAGGTGCGCATAGTTCAGATGTTTTTCGTATTATATTATTGCAATATCAAACTGAATATTGTCCACCAATTTCAGTAATGAACACTGAGGAAAAAACACCTCATCAAAAATGTTCAAATATATGCTGGCCGCAAAAGTACTGATGCAGTGTTTTTTCCTGTTTTTTCAACAGTGACATATTTATAGTTATTGACCACAAGCCAGGCCACAGGTTACCAGATGTCTTAAAGCAACCCCAGCCAAAATGTCCCCACCATATGAATATGATTGATGTTATTACATGGACACAAATCCCTGTGAGTCGCGGTGCTAAGGGCCACCTGCTGGTGCCCAGCATATTAGAGTCTCGTATTGGAGAATGTGATCGAATCCAGCTCTACACATTAATGTTTTACCTAAGAAGACAATTATGAACATAATCACAGGGGTAATGTAGTGCCCTGCAACACAGTTTGTGGAATTCCAACGGACGGATCACCCGCACTCTGTTTGTTGGGTTTTAAGTAAAACAGCAGCCAGACGGTGTTAGAATACGGAACGGCATAATGCACTGCTTAATAAGAAGAATCAACATCCAGCCGTCTTAATGTATGTAATCAATAGACGTTTAAAATCAATACAGTTTAGAAGCGTTGTTGAACATCACAGCCACACCAACACACCCATGGACCGTGTAAATATACTTTATACTGCATTCTTTTGTGATGGGTTCATCGCGCGTGTTCATGCGGCCATGAAAATAGGATTTATCGGTCAGCCCCATGACAGCAAAGCAGGGCCATACTGCGGAGTATTAAAATAAAGAGAATGATGCGGTGCTGATGCAGTCATGTCGTGTATCCCCTCTGACCTGGGCGCGCTCTGCACTCGTGACCCCGTGTCGTGTGCTTAGCAGCGGGGCGGCGGTCGATCATCCATGCCGCGATCCGTGGAGATCCATAGCTGTGTCGACACAGCTGACCCCCAAACTCTCTAAACATACAGGCCTCTCGCTGGGACCTCCCTCCCTGCCTCCCTCCCTCCCTCCCTCTCTCCCTCTCTCCCTCCACACAGCTCTCCCTGCCGCATTATCACTCCTGCCTCCCTCCCTCCCTCCCGCCACACCCTCTCTAAATACAGGCCTGTCATTCCTCCCTTCACACAGCTCTCTCTCTCCCTCCCTCCCTCCCTCCCCCCCTCCCTCCACACTCTCTCTACATACAGGCCTCTCGTTCCTCCCTTCACACAGCTCTCTCTCTCCCTCCCTCCCTCCCCCCCTCCCTCCACACTCTCTCTACATACAGGCCACTCGTTCCTCCCTCCACACAGCTCTCTCTCCCTCCCTCCCTCCCTCCCTCCCCCCCTCCCTCCACACTCTCTCTACATACAGGCCTCTCATTCCTCCCTTCACACAGCTCTCTCTCTCCCTCCCTCCCTCCCTCTCTCCCTCCACAGAGCTCTCCCTGCCTCATTATCACTCCGCCCTTATTCCCCTCTCTCCCTCTCCATCTTTTTCATCCCCCCGTTCCACCGTCGATATCATGCCTCCCTGTGGTGTTGAGCGAGGGGGAGGGGAAAAAAAATCAATGAAATGGACTCTGGCCGTCTGCTATATAAGGTCACACTTCATGGCAAAATTATTTTAGTATTTCTAAGTTCAACTCAAATGACATAAAAAATCTGAAATCAGGGACAAACAGGTTCTGTTTTGGAGTCTCCCTCATCAGAGTTTAAAATAATCTAAAGGCTGATTGCAGAACCGCTCAGATGTTGGTGAACTGGAGCAATTCACTAACTTCGCTGGAGGCGGGGATCCGGGAGCGGGTAATTGGCTATTAACAGCGAACACAAACTCGGCCAGCACTAGTAAACTGTTCAAAGTTGCTGTAAAGGGTTCAGATAAACACTGTGCCGACCAGCCCCTGTAGAAACACTTATTAAAACCCCCTTCTCAAAGCTTCACTCTCTCTCTCAAGTTTCCTTCAGAAGAATATCCCCGTAATGAGAACGAGAGTAACTCCGCCCTGTTCAGTTGTTGGTTCCTAGCCCAGTTTCCGCTCCATCTCTTCCCCTAGAACTTGTGCCACGACATAGTAGGACTGCTGCATCCCCGATTAGAGCCAGAGAGGCGTCCTCCCCCAGGGAGGAATGACCTGCTGCCTGTGATCCTCGGCTTCCTTTATCACGCCTCTCTGGTTGGGGCGGGGGGGTTGGTGGGGGGAGCGATCACTCGTGTGCCGGCCTTACTCCTGGTTCGTGTGTGCCATATTTAATGGGCGGTTTGGGTTGCGGTTCTGGAGGGAAGGTACAGATGTACAATTAAGGTGCACTTTCATTTGGCTGCGGAGATAAAAGCGTTGCGCTCGGGGTTCGTTAGGTCCACCAAAGCGTTTTAAGTTTTTCTCTGTTGTACGACATACATAAACCCCCGCGCATAATGAGCAGAATAATTCGTACGACACGTGCAAATATAAAGCAGGCCTTTGGATGATGTTTTCTGTTTTACCGCAGGGGTTATTGCCAATTTGTCCGATTAATAAATCGCTCATTTCTCAGACCTCTCTGTGAGATCAGGGGAAGGGCGATTTCAATACTAAAGGGCGGAAATGTAGTAGACGTCCCTGGACAGAGGAGAGGGGAGAGGGGAGAGGGGACAGCCGAGCCCGGTCTGTCCCCTCACGGTGACTTAGAAGACACGGCGTCTTACATCACCCTGCACTCAGACAAATGGGGGTGACTTCTCTGTCACTGTTAGAATATATCACTGGACGGCGATAACTAAGGGCACCTCAAAGCAGGGTTAAATTACCCATCAGAGAACAAGCCCTAGCAACAGCCCACCACCAACCAATGGCATCTCGGGGTAATTGGATCTTAGCTTTGTTTTTTGTGTTTGGAGCTGGTGTGTGTGTATGTGTTTCACTATTCACTGACCTCCTGCCCCTGTATGTGTACATATAGGATGACATTTTTCAGTGTGTTTGTGTGTGTGTGTGTGTGCTAGACTTTTAATGAGTGTGTGTGTTTGGGTGTGTGTGTGTGTGTTTCAACCTGCCCCTGTTTATGTATGGATAAGTATGGATGTTATAGTCAAAGTGTGCATGCGTTAGTTTTTGTGCATGTGTGTGTATGTGTATGTGTATGTGTGTGTGCGTGTGCATGTGCGTGTATGTGTATGTTAGCGTGTGCGTGTGCGTCTTAGTGTGTGTGTCTGAGAGCCTGGGCTCCCATCGCCCTCTCGACCCCAGCAGGCCAACGGCCCACTGCAGGAGGTAATGAGCTTCAAGCGGCCGGTTCGTAAATCTCAATAAGATGGTGACCCCCACCTGGCCACGGGGTCAGAGGTCAGCTGAGGTGCATAAATAGCATCGCGGCGCACCAGAAGCTCATAATGCGTAAGTCATAAATCGGCGCAGAGAGGGGAAGAGACGGGAGATGGACTTGCTTTGCTCTCAATAAACGCAGGATTTGATAGTAAGTGTTGTCGGGCGGTGGAAGTCGAGACGACTCTCCTTCCTCTCCTTCTCCGTTAGACAGCAAGGTAAATGTGACCGGCTGGGAGAAAAAAAGATTGGACACAGTGGATTGCTGTGCCTTGACACGCTTGAGTTATCTTTTTCTGCTGCTCGCACAAACACTAAAAGCATAACAGGTGGGGGGGGGGGGGGGGGGGCTGGGGGGGGTGTCTCTGTAAACAGGGAAGAACCACAGAAGACATTGTGACCCCTAAATACATACCCTCACAACTGTCCTTCCACCGCTGCTTCGACCAAGCCGCCATGTTATGAAACACGTTACGTGAGGAAACTAATCATTGTGACCCGGAGAACATTGAAGATGAATCATAATGTGGATACATAATCACATCTATCGTCACACTTTAGTCATCAGCGGTATATAATTAGCATGTTCACAGATGCCCAAAACAAGAATTAATGTGAGAAAAACATTTTGATGGACTTTAATGGATCTCTATTTTTAATTATTATGTTGTGTGTTGGGAATGTATTTGTCATTGCTGCTGATGCAGAATCCCCTTGAAACAGTGTCAAATGGATTCAAAGACCAGAGAACACAGAGAATGTGGGGTGAAAAATGCACCATCATTTACGCTAATTATATTTTATTATATACAGTCATGGAGAGAAAGGGAGAGAGGGAGAGAGGGAGAGAGAGAGAGAGAGAGAGAGAGAGAGAGAGAGAGAGAGAGAGAGAGAGAGAGAGAGAGAGAGAGAGAGAGAGAGAGAGGCAGTAAGAAGGTATGAAATATATGGAAATAATCCAAGGAAAGGTGGAAGAGGAAGAGAATAATTGGAAAAACAAGTGCGCCTGAGGCCAACAGGGATGTCTTTGAGCTAAGGTTGGTCTGCCTTCTTGGGAATTCAACCCACAAACAAACACTTTTAGGCAGCAAGCCTCTGTCTTCAGATTGTATCAGCTGTTGAACCATCTGTGACATGAGAAAATGGAAAGATTTGTCAAAAAGGTTCCACTATACCGATCAGTCGCCCAGAATGGGTGTTATTTCAGGAAGCCACCCACCCCGTGCTACCCTAACCCCTCTGCCGATCTCCATTAGGCTTACAAATGAGCTTTTAAATGTATCAAATTATTCAAATGTCCAACACTTTCTAAGCTATTACACTAATGGACGCCCGCGAATCTCCTTCGACCACTTAGACGGATAGCCCCCCTTTCCTCTCCCTCCCCATCGGCGGCTATTGTACAAGCGTCTCGGGGGAGGGGAGGGAGACAGGGAGACAAGGGGGGGGGAGAAAGAGAGAGAGGAATGTCTGCCAGTCGGTTTTGTCGATGGAGCAGCCGCCATGTTTCACCTGCTCACCATGGAGACGGCACCAAGGGAACACGTCACGGCTGGCTGGAGGTGAATTGAATCCGCTCACTTAAATCCAATAGAGGCTCCGCGCTCCCGATGCCCACAGAGTGATCCACTAATGTTTTGCTTCTCGGCTTAATTGAGCGTTGTCCCTTCAACTCCGCCACACGTCTTCATCCTGTTTCTAATAGGCACAGGCCTCCCTGAAACTCTAATTACTTTCCTGGCAACGACACAACGGAAGAATATCAAACTTGAGAAACTGCGCGTCATCGAATGGGACGTCTTCTCCGTACCGCATGGATTCAATTTCCTCAGCTTTTATTTTCCCATTCCCCGTGAACACTATGCGGATTGGATAACCGCTCGGCTGATGTGTTTGGCCAGGGCTTGTTTGTGTGTGCATGATTTAAAATGTGTCCTTCTTTCCAAAAACCGTTCGAAAAAAACATGTGCACGGAAACATGAACATAACACATGAGTATTTATGTAGACTCACACACACCCACGCAGGCACGCACACATACACACACACACACACACACACACACACACGCCTAAACACACACACACGTGCGCTCACACAAACGTGCCCACGGCCATACACAAACGGCCACACCCACACATAAACACACACACACACACACACACACACACACACACACACACACACACACACGTGCTCACATGCACAAACACAAACGGCCACGCACACAAACACGGCCACACACACACACACACACACACGGCCACACCAGACACACACACACACACACACACACACACACACACACACACACACACACACACACACACACACACACACACACACACACACACACACACACACACACACACGCCCACGGCCGGATACACACACACACTCCCACACATCCATGTCCCAGCTACCCCCAGCACGAGCAGATTACAGAAACAAAACCCCTTAAGTAGAACAACACCTGGCCCTCTGGTTGCCCCCCGCCCCCCACCCTCCCCCACCCTCCCCCACCCTCCCCCCTCCGGTTCCCCCCTCCTCACCTGCAGAGCGGGTCTTGGCGGCACACTTGGCGTAGCTCCAGGCAGTTGGGCTTCACCCTGTCCTTGAAGGAGCAGTCGGGGACGATGGTCTGTCGCCGGCGCTCGGCGCAGCCCCCGTGCAGGCAGGGGCAGAACAGCAGCTGGTGGCTGAACTCGGGCGGCACGCGCTCCAGGAACTGACGCAGCGCCTTGTGGCAGCGCTTCCTGTTGCAGGTCTCGCCGCCCTTGGCCGCGTCGCCGCCGCCGCCGCCGCTCTTGCCGGAGCTGTTGCAGGTGGCGATGTAGGCCGAGCGCTGCTTCTTGCAGGCGGCGTTGAAGTTGCAGGCCTTGGCTGCGTCCAGGCAGGGGTTGCAGTCCTTGTCGGCGTCCGGGCACTGGAAGCGGCTGGGGGCCACCGCCGTGTGCATCCCTGGAGGGGGTGGAGGGGTCAGACCGGGAGGTTTGGAAAGGGGAAGGGGTTTTCGGTGATGGTTCATGGTTGTGAACGATACAATGGCGGCACACATTAGGGGAAGGGGATGTCTGCGGTGAAAAGAAACTCAAACTGAATCTGTTTAGGGGAAGTCTGGGTAAAACCGTAGTAGAGTTGTAGAGCATTTATGCTGAAAGAAATACTTTAACATCGTGATATCATTATATATACTATGAATATAGTCGGGGGGCGGGAGCGTATGAGTGTGTCACCTACTTCCTACTCCTCTACAGATAGGGCATTATTCAGTTTACTTTGTTTTTTTGAAATTTACAAGTTTGAAATCAAACTAATCCAATCTAAAGCGCACCGGTAAGCGCTCTCGTGCTGAAGAAGGTCAGCCAACCTATAGTACGCGCCCACGTGCCGTTTAACTAACTCCTACTGTACGCTCTTCTTCTGCACTCTCTGACACGCTGGATGTAAGCGGTTTATTCTTACACCGTCGTGGACAGCTGCGTTGTAGGAGACGTCTTTATATAACGCGGTGCACATCACCAATGAATCACTCAAGTCTATTTCGTATTTTGACTCGAAACGGATGGAGGAAGTGTTCATAATTGGATGTTGGTTTATTTATGCATTGATAGACATTTATGTTGATGATGTGACGTTACTATATTACTCACAGTACCATTTTTGGCCATCTTTAATCAGAAGAAGCAGTCTGTAACAATGGCTAGGAGCAAAAGGGGGACCTTTGGCAAAAATAATGCCACGGTGTGACTAACACGTCTCGCAGCTTTTAGACAGGGGCAATACACCATGTCAGACAAACCCAAATGTGCTGAAAAATTAAACATTTGACACTTACATTTTGTATTGTCAGAAGCCGATAACACGATCATGGCTAAGGTGCATTTAGTTGCTGTCTGAAGCCCTGAATGTACGACTGCTGCGGTAAAAAAAGATCCCCACCAGCTTTATTTAGCTATCCCGCAAAATAAAAACCCTGCATCGCATCTGCTGGTGGCATCCCCTCTATAGCATTCAGCCTATATTAAAGTTAACCTCCCCCCTCTCCCTCAAAGAGATAATGATATTTCAGAGGTCCTGGTGGCACGGTGACACCCACGGAGATTCATCTCCTATTCAACAGAACCAATCACCATTTGTGTCCATCAGACCGCCTGCAGCATAAAGAGGACAGGCGTGGATTTAAGACAGCATCACTAGAGGTGTCTGCATTGTTTCCATTCGGATAACATGCTTTACATTCTATTATAGAAAAAGGCGCTCGACTCAAATAGACACATAGCACAGAGTGTGAAGGAAATAAAAACACATCAACAAATTAAGAAGAAGGTGGATTTTTTTGAGGACTCTTATCTCAGATAAACAGAGCTCTGTACCGGCAGAAGTAAAGTAGAATATCATAAAAGCAGATTTGATTAAAACTAGGGATAGGGTTTTAAGCAAAGTGGTTTTGGAATCCCAAATTGTTTTCATTTGTTTGTCATGGACTGTATCGAGGTGTTTTTTATGCCAAGAAATGAATATTTTTATAGGAATGATTATCCCGTTCAGCTGTGCTGTGCCTTTGGTAATAACCCTGTATCTCTGTTATGGAAACGACGAGACGACAGCATCATAAAATTATAGATTAAATAGCAAATATGGATGGATTTAACGGAGGACCCCATACAAGATTTGTGTGACCTGACAGAGTGAATTTCCAATAAATCTAGAACACTGTGCACACCGCCGAAGTCCCCGAGGTCATCATCCCCCTCTCTGTAATTGGGTGTGTTTCCTAATATCGACCCTCTATTAATTACCATAATATAGGGGAGAAGACGTTCAAACTGAATACCTCGACGGACGGATGAATAAATGACATAGCATTAAACACTCCCAGCCTGTCCGTGGTGATCTCTAATCTCTCATCACACGAGTCAATAAATCAATCAAGGATGGGTTAACAGGCCTAACCCACATCCATAGCCACTGTATTCCTCACACAAACCCGAATCAGCCACATCCTGAAGGCCTGAAGCCTATAGAACGATGAAGGCAAATACTCCAAATGTCAAAGAGCAATGCAGCCCCAATGCCATGGCATTAGAGACACAGGCGGGCTGACAGAGAGCGCTGACACTGGCCTCAGGCATCAGGAGGTCAATGCGGGGGCCAAAGTTTAAATAAACTGGGGCGTTTGGATTGAAAAAGGCCTCTTGGGGGGGCCTGGGGTTCATCTTTAGGAGCTGGGAGGTAGTGCAGCGGGGGTGGGGAGGGGGGTTGGGGGGGGTGCAGCCAACTGGCCGGCTTAACATTGATGGATCGCAGCCCCTGAATCTGCTCTGGCCATCTGCAGTCTCTAATATGGGCCACTGGGGCGTCGACGTGGAGGGAGGAGAGGAGAAGGATGAGCATTTAAGATGGTTCAGATCCACTCTCCATTTCCCTTCTTTCCTCTTATTTTTTCGTTCCACCTCTGATTGGGGAACTGAGATGAGTATTTGCTCTCTGCATCTTCAAAGATGCCCTGAGGCGAGCATGAAGACATTAAGCTGCACTGATGGCTCAGAAGCACCAGTAGCGTGGCTGCTGTGGGAGAGGGAGCAGGAGGAGGAGCAGGAGGAGGAGGAGGTGGAGGGAGGCAGGGCAGAACTGGGTGGGGAAAGACGCAGTATTGTGTTAGTGTGATAATTGATTTTCCGAATGCATTATCATGAAGGTTTTCAGCAAACATACTGTGTCATAATGCGAGGGGAAAGGGGGTTCATAAGTCAACGACAAGCAACTTGGAAAATGGAAATAGCTTTAAGAGCCAGAGCAAGATAGAGAGAGGGAGAGAGCGAGAGACAGAGACAGAGAGACAGAGAGACAGAGAGCCAGAGAGAGAGAGAGAGAGCCAGAGAGAGAGAGAGAGAGAGAGAGAGAGAGAGAGAGAGAGAGAGAGAGAGAGAGAGAGAGAGATAGATAGGTAGCGAACTGAAGGAGTTGATTCCCGCGGATGATTATTATGACAGAAAGAAGAGGACATGCAGGAGAGCCACTTTAAGCAGGCAGAGAAGTGCCTGCTTTCAATTAACCCAGCCCCATTCTCCGCATGTCCCCAGCTCGCGCTCACAATCATTAAGCCCTGATAATCAGCGGTGCAATCAGCACACGTTCCTCCGTCGACTGGAATATTTACAGCAAAGTACTGTGGGCTCATTTGGGCAACGGAGAATACATGATTGATTAAGCCAGAGTGTAAGAACGCATCCATTTATGGATTTTTAAT
>NC_044053.1:13597926-13602926 GCF_902167405.1 Gadus morhua
ACATGATATGCACAAACAGATGGTTCACTGCAGCGCAATTCATTTCATTTCTGGTCGGATTCTTTGTTGGTTTTACGCCGTGCTTTGGGAGAATGTGCCAGACGAGCCAAGTGGTAGAAATGCATTCATGATCTAGAGGTTGCTCACATTGAACACCAGACCTCTCTTTGTTATACATAAATTAGAAAAATACAGAAAATTAGCACGCAGCTGACTGACTTTGTCCCATGCGCCCGCTTCACCGTGGACCCTAATGCCGCATTTAAAATTCATAGCCATTCGGCGTGATGGAGACAGACCCTCCAGTGTGTAATAGCTTTGCATTCTGATCCCAAAAGCAACACAGGCAGGATGTTGAGAGACAGCCTTGGAGTCCAACACGGCTAATTAGAAAATCTGAGACCTGTTGGTGCTGGTTGGATCCCGTCCTGAGCACACCCGTCGACTTATCAGGAGATCTGATCGACATCTGTCCGTCTGGCTGCCTGTCAATCCAGATCAGTCTATCTGTCCCTGTCTGGATTTCAATGCGCTGCTATACATTTCATAGTGTACAGCATTGCAGTGCAAACCAGCGTCTCAGCTGTCTCTGACCTGTATACATAAGCGCTGTGTATAATGTGCTGCTGTATATTTCGCTTCAGCGTCACGACTCTGCATCAACGCTCGCTCTCATCACAACAAGATGAGCTTAGCCGGCCATGCTCACCCCAGATAACGACCGGCAGCAGACATGACATAGTGCCTGTCTATAAAAGCGTATTGAAAATGTGTGTGTGTGTATGTATGTGTATGTGTGTCTGTGTGTGTGTGTGTGTGTGTGTGTGTGTGTGTGTGTGTGTGTGTGTGTTGTTGTTGTTATGGCCTCTGTCGTTTTCTTTGGATGCATCGGATGTTTGAAGATGCAGACACAAGTCGTTTTCGTACAAGCGGACGTTGTGATTTCCCTTTGTAAAACTCAGCAATGGTCCGTCTGTCTGTCAGCGATTACGTTTTGTTAAAAGCTTATTTAATCTTCTTTCCCCTTTCTTTGATTGCGCTTCATGTTTTTCTGGGGAGACAGAGACCTCAGAGGCCGGCAGGACCAAAGAATATGCAGCAGCTCTAATCATAACCATTACCTCTTCTACTATCGTTGGCTTCACAAGGCTTTCAACAAGTCACGGTTTTATTTCCCAACCTCCATCCTGAAGCCAGTTCTTCTTATAGCAGGGTCACTTGTGTGTGGTTTTTACCAGAGAATATTTCAGAGTAAAAGCGTAATGGCAATTCCCATGCACCATGAGCCATCAAAATGGTTTATTCTGTACAGCACCACCACAAAAAAATAACGACACTCCATCCTCGGCCTACAGCAAAAGTTATAGTATATATCCTTTTACTGCGTGAGAAATATTCACTGCTTACAATGAAATAATGGAATAATCACACTCCAATTAAATAATTCATGTTTCTGCTCGCCGTTCTGCATTTCATTAAACCATAAATGTCAGCCCTCAACGTTTACGGATTTTCAAGGATTCTGGAGATTATTTACTGTCGAAGCAATGTGCACTGATACGATTAGACAATACAGCTCATCATCTCATCCTCCCTTGAGAAGTGGTATGAAGCAATACAACCCATCTCGACGGGAGGGCTTGTATTTGAAAAAAATAAATAATAATAAGCCTTTTGACAGAAATTCTGAACCCAATTATGTATTCATCAAGTCGTACAAGAATCCTTGCCAGCTGTTTAGCAGCGCGATGACTTTAGCCTTGGGGCAACAACTTATCACTCTAATTATGGCTCCGCTGGCTGGACTGCACTTCACGGCGACAGTACACAGACGGTGAGTGAGAGTATCCCCGGACAGACAGCAGGCCTCTGGCACTTTGAGTTGCCTTCAGACGGGAACACTGCTCTTAAGTGCGTTCAGAGCTCATGGTGGACGAGGTGGTGGCGGTGGTGGTGGTGAGGGTTGTGGTGATGGTGGTGGTGGTGGTGGTGGCTGAGGCGGTGGAGGTGGTGGTGGTGGTGGTGATGGTGGTGGTTGTGGTGGTGGTAATGTTGGAGGTGGTGGTGGTGGTGGAGGTGGTGGTGATGGTGGTGGGGGTGGAGGTGGTGGTGGTTGTGATGGAGGGGGTGGTGATGGTTGTGGTTGTGGTGGTGGTAATGTTGGAGGTGGTGGTGGTGGTGGAGGTGGTGGTGGTGGAGGAGGTGGTGGGGGTGGTGATGGTGGGGGTGGTTGAGGTGTTGGAGGTGGTGGTGGTGGAAGATGCATTGAGGGAGGTTGAGGGTTGGGACTGGGGGGAGGGGCAGTCGGGCACCATTCCTCCATCTATGGCATACTGTATGCATTATCAATGAGGCTAAACGTCTCGGGAGATGGAAAACCGCCTTATGGATTTAGGAAGCCTGGAGCAACGGCACTTTTAATCACTGCAGTTCAACTCGTTTGTTTTTTAAAAGGTTCTCTCACTGTCCTCGTCTTTAGTATCGACTTTAGATTCTTCCGTACGTCTCCATTTCCTTTGTAACAGACATTAAGAAAACCGGCCTTTAGAACAACAACTTTAACCTTTGACCTTCTAATGCAATAGGAGAAAGGCTTCCCAATAACGGTCCACTGATGCTGAGAGCAAATCACATTCAGATAAGCCAAGTTTCCAGATGGACGCAGTCCAAACGATATCCAACGATTGGTTCCATTGCAAATGGAAGACATTCATGCATGTTTCTTTATTTGTTTGTCAGAAGCTAAGTGAAATTAATGAACTTTGTAAGGTTTTAAAGCAAATTGATGTATTTAACTCCATGTGGAATAGAATATATTGTATATATTTTAACTGGAAAGATGAGAATAACAAAAGAATGTCAGGTTTACTTTGGTTATATCATTGATGCTCATTGCGGCAAACACCCCATAATGGGGCGCTTTTTATAGCCACCAAAAGACAACAATTGTACTCAACACATTGGCCATCATCCACCACATTCAAATAAGGAAGAACAATCATTTGATAGGTTTATTCACGCAGACTATAAGCGTTTAAATCACGTTTTTTTCTCACAGCCTGTGGTGTACAAGACGGTAGTCTTTAGTTCCTTTGAGTTTGTTCTGTTTTATGCCTCGATGCACCTGTGCTCTCAGACTCATGGGCGTCGGAAATGGTACGACTAAAACGGTGACAGAGGAGGACAAACAGACAAACACAGAGAGGGGAAAGAGCGAGAGAGAGAATGAGAGAGAGAACAAGGGTGAGAACGAGAAGGAGAGTGCAAGAGCGAGAGAGAGGGAGTTGGAGAGAGAGAAGAGAGAGAGATTGAACAAGAAAGCGTTAGGGAGAGAGAGAGAGAAAGAAATATCAAGAGAGAGAGAGAGAGAGAGAGAGAGAGAGAGAGAGAGAGAGAGAGAGAGAGAGAGAGAGAGAGAGAGAGAGAAATATCAAGATAGAGATAGAGAGCGAGAGAGAGAGAGAGAGAACGAGAGCGAGAGAGTGCGAAAGCGAGAGAGAGAACGAGAGAGTTGGAGAGAGAGAGAGAGTTGGAGAGAGAGAGAGAGTTGGAGAGAGAGAAAGAGAGAGTGAACAAGAAAGAGTTAGAGTGAGAGAGAGATAAATATCAAGGGAGAGAGACAGAGAGCGAGAGAGAGAGAGAGAGAGAGAGAGAGAGAGAGAGAGAGAGAGAGAGAGAGAGACAAACGGAATAGGAGGCGGTGGATGATAGAGAGTGGGTGAGTGAGAGACAGAGAGAGAGGGTTGATGACAGCCGCTCGGATTGGTGGTTGACTGCTACGATACGATGCACATTCCATCACACCGCGGTGAACCTCCCTGGCAGGAGAGAGTGCTACTGCTCACATCATGACAGCATTCATTGAGCAGAATGGCCTGTCAATCCCCCCCCCCCCCCCCCACCCCGCCCCCCTGTCAGCTGGAGAGCAAGGGATGAGAGCTCACTCTGCAGCGACAAGAGACCATCGTCTATAAGGACTATCAACTCCAGCCCGCTGGCCTTCACTTTAGACACACACACACACACACACACACACACACACACACACACACACAGACAGCTTGTGCTACACGGTCCCTGGCGCTGATAGGAAATCACTCGATCGATTTACACGAAGAGTGTTTAGTGTTCTCCAGTCATATTTCAACCCATCCTTTCTCTTGGTGACCTTTTTTTTAGGGTGAGCCTGAAGAGGGATGAGATGGGATGTAGTGTTGTTTATGTTGGGGGGGGGGGGGGGGGAGGGGGGGGGGGGTGGAGAAGCCGTGATGGACCAGATCTGGTGCCTATCGACGGACCCGTTCCTTAGATGATGAAGGAGACACCTTGTGAGCCTGGACTGCACCTCCAAAGGAGAGGACAGGGGAGAGAGATAGAGAGAGAAAGAGAGGGAGAGAGACAGAGAGGGAGAGAGACAGAGAGAGAGAGAGAGAGAGAGAGAGAGAGAGAGAGCGAGCGAGCGAGAGAGTGTTCAGCATGCAGCACCAGGGCTTCCTGTCATATTCGAGGCAGGCAGGAGAAGAAGAAAAAAAGGTTTCTGTTCATGACAGTGGATGGCCGACGTAATGGCCGGTGACTGCCATCATTGCTCATAGTAATGACGGTTTCACCAAGGAATAGTGTGTACCTTGTAACCCCATGACTCCTCCCCCGTCTCCTCTTCACCTCCACCTGCCAACACCAGCACCGGTCCCACGCTCTCTCTCCCCCTCCCTTCTTCACTCTCTCTCTCTCTCTCTCTCTCCTTATTGGCTGCCATCCTTCTATTGCATCTCTTCCCCTTTCTTCCTCTGCTTTGCGTGTGCATTTCCCTCTCCCTCTCTCTCTCTCTCTCTCTAGCCCTCTCCTCCTCTCTCTCTTCCTCTCTCTCTCCCTCTCTCTCCCTCTCCCTCTCTCTCTCCCTCTCTCCCTCTCTCTAGCCCCCTCTCTCTCTCTCTCTAGCCCTCTCTCCCTCTCTCTCCCTCCCTCCCTCCCTCTCTCTCTCCCTCCTGCTCCTGCCC
>NC_044053.1:13607926-13625426 GCF_902167405.1 Gadus morhua
AACTGTGGCGGGCCCTAACCTAATAATATGGTAATGTGGAACACTTTAGGTGAAAACCAATAGGGCTCCCCTCCCAGTTCTCCCTAAAGTAATCCCATTATGGCCCATTACCTTAGAGGGTGAGAGGAAAGCTGAAAAGCATGTATTTTTCTTGAGTAGACAGGGAGGGGGGCGGGGGGGGGGGGGGGGGGGTTCTGGGTATCTTGCCATCGGGGAAATATGGCAACATTATTGGGTGAGGTACAAATCATTCCCAGCGTGTCCTAGGCCGGACGGTGGTTGTTTGTCCTGGCCGTAACATTGGGATTTCAGCACCTTATCTCAAGAAAACAGTGGCAGGGATTTAGCTAAATAAAAGATAGTGAGCATAATTTTTTCATGCTTACATATTTTCACTCTAGATTTTTTTCTTTGACAATTAATATTTTACACATGCATCGTACGTCCTCACAGCCTTAAGAACAGCCTGCGCCCGGGAATCAACCGCATTTTATCGCACGATTGATGTCCTTTCAAGCTACGAATATACACACACACACACCACACACACCACAGACAAACTCACACACACACCAACACTCACACACAAACACACTCAGGTAGAAACAAATAACCGCTCGGCGCCTGCATACTAATGCAGAGGACCACCTGTGGTGCCGATTTTTCAACCTTTCCATTATGTTTCAAACGCTGCATAAACTGCACATTAGCGGACCTCGCCTAAAGAATCACCGGCGTATTCATACCACTTACTAAATGTCAGGGAACCCGGGCAAAAACAAACAAAAACAAAAACACCCCACTCGCACTTAAACTCTCCCCACTTAAACCTCCAAAAGGCGCCAATCAAGAAAACCAGCCACGCGCTACAAATCCCAAACACGTCCTCCAATGCATCACGCCACCTTACTAACACCCCATGGGTCCTTTGGGACTCTGATGTCAAAGCCACCACAGAGCTGAGCCCTTCAGTGAGTCCCATGCCAGCCCCCTACCTTCACTGAGTCCCAGGTGAGTCCCCTACCTTCAGTGAGCCAGGCCCCTATCTTCAGTGAGTCAGTCCCCTACGTTCAGTGAGCCAGCCCCCTACCTTCACTGAGTCCAAGGCCAGCCCCCTACCTTCACTGAGTCCCAGGCCCTCTCCTACCTTCAGTGAGTCCCAGGCCCTCTCCTACCTTCAGTGAGTCCCAGGCCCTCTCCTACCTTCACTGAGTCCCAGTGCCCTCTCCTACCTTCAGTGAGTCCCAGGCCCTCTCCTACCTTCAGTGAGTCCCAGGCCCTCTCCTACCTTCAGTGAGTCCCAGGCCCTCTCCTACCTTCAGTCAGTCCCAGGCCCTCTCCTACCTTCAGTGAGTCCCAGGCCCTCTCCTACCTTCAGTGAGTCCCATGCCCTCTCCTACCTTCAGTCAGTCCCAGGCCCTCTCCTACCTTCAGTGAGTCCCAGGCCCTCTCCTACCTTCAGTGAGTCCCATGTGGATGCTCCAGTAGCTCTGCAGACACTGCAGCTCCTTCTTCATGCCCCTCTTGCAGCGGCACTCGTACAGTGGGCTGAGCAGCAGCACCTCCAGCGCCGCGCGGCACTCCCGGTTGGTGTCCAGCATGGAGTCCTTCTCCTTGCCGACCAGGCACTGCCGCATCACCCGGTAGCGGGAGCTGCAGTGGGGGTTCTGGTTGCACATTTCGGCGGCCTCCACGCAGTCCACCCACTGCGGCTGAGGGGGGGGGCCAGGGCTGAGCAGCACCGCTGCGTCGTCCCCGCCCGGACCGGATAGAGCCAGGCCTGGCGCACCAGAGGAGGAGCCCCCCCAGGAGGGCACGGCTCGATCTGGGGGGGGGGGGGGGTCAGGGGCGAGAGAGAGAGAGAGAGAGAGAGAGAGAGAGAGAGAGAGAGAGAGGAAAGATCAGACGCAGTGAAAGGAAATCTTAAGGCATTCTGTGATATAAATCTATAGGGGAACTTTTTTGCATTTTTGCCTTTGTGAACTGTGTGTGTGTGTGTGTGTGTGTGTGTGTGTGTGTGTGTGTGTGTGTGTGTGTGTGTGTGTGTGTGTGTGTGTGTGTGTGTGTGTGTGTGTGTGTGTACCATTTTGTTGGTATAGGGCAGAACTGGCTGGGGTTTTGCTTAGACTGCAGTATGACTACCCAGCAATTAACTGACAGCACTCCGACTCATTAAAACTAATACACAACATAAACCTACCTGCCAAAGGTTGGGACTTCCAGGTTTAGAAAAGAGTGTTTTGAACATATTCCTGGGTCGTTTGAGTTAACAATCAGGATTCTTCTTATCAAGATAAAACCAGTTGGCTCTGTGCATGGTGGTACACGAAACAAAAGCAGAATTGACTTAGTCAGCCAAATCCAACTCTACTCTACCGGTTCACCAACCGGTTCGTGGAAGCTAAGCCCGATAATTATTCTATTACTCGAGGCACGAAAACGAGACAAACGCTTGCAATGCACGATCCACTGTTCGCACAAAAAACATGGGTTTGGGTCAATGTTCAGGAGATAAGTCAACAGGTGACGGTCTACAACGTATGCAGACACCACGATTGAAAAATTAATGTGGTTGAATATCTGATCTACCTCGACAACTAACAATGAAGTGGCAAGAGAGACATCTTGTGGCCGCCTTGAACTTTCAGCCTTCATGCAATAGCTGCAGACAGTCACGGAGGAGGAAAAATAAGTCAGGGCACATATTCATATTCAGAAGGAAACGCATTGCATTATAATTGAACTGCAAAATATATCCACAAACACACCATGCAGTGATGGTTGATATAATTAGACGATGATAATAATGTTGTTTTCACTGAGCATAGAAGCTGTGTGTGTGTGTGTGGGGGGGGGGGCATTACCACATCATTTAAACACTCTATAAGACAGTCTGCAATTTAAAATACCCCTTTTAGAAGACGACGGCACGCCAAAATGATCCAGTTATGGATGTTGGTGTATTTGCGGGCTGCTGTATCCATCTGACCATAATTAAAATAAAACAACTGCTACATGCTTCCACTGATAAGTTGAAATGTAAATTGGTTTGGAAATCCATAAGACATTTTATGTTAATCAAGATGTTCAGATGCCTAAATATCTTTAAGCACATTGACATCATGCCGACTCCCCTTAAACGCACACATGGAGAGAAAATGCGTCAAAAAGTGGACGGACAGGCAGAGTATAGCAGTGATGATCCATGATCAAACGTTTCACTCTCACCTAACAACAGAAGAAGGACTTGAATGTAATTCCACATGGTGATGGACTTCATTGTGTCTTCAGGGACAGGAAAGATGACTTGCAATCCAGAATTTGAGGAGTATTCGTCCGCCTAATAAAGGTGAACGTTGACCCAGGATTAACTAAAATTATGCCCTAATACAACTCCTCCGATACCGGGGCGCACCTTCTGAAAATCCACGCTTTTTTAAAATAATCCGTCAATGTTCGAAACCCTTCAAATCCTTCAGATTTTTCCTTGAAAAAAAAGATAAACTGTAGCACCAATCAATCCATGAAATAAGTTTTCCCTCGGTCCTGTTTGAGCTGCGTTGCTATCGGATCACAATGCTCTGTCCGCATCACCGGAGCCCGGTGCCCCTTGACTCTGGATAAATAGTCTGGATAAATCAGTCCCGTTGCAGCAGCAGAAACCGACGCAAATCGAAAGTTGCATCAAGAGCTTTGAAGAGGAACATGAAGTCAATTAAAAGTGCCGGCGAGCTCCATGCAGGGAAGGCAGTCTGGATCCTCAGCTCCACCAAATGCCGCGCGACTGAGAATGACACTTGGAGAGTGTGAGCGTTTCTTTTTCCACCGCACGCACTGCATGTGCAGCTGACGGTCCTGCTTTATAAGCGGGCTCCGGTGCTCCAGCAGAGGGCGGTGACGATGTCCTGCTTCAACCGGAGAGGAAAAAAATATATATAAAAAAATAAAGAGAACTAAATTATTCCCAGACACAATGATGAAATGGAATCTGGAAAAAGTATACCAGGATTGACTGAGCAGAAGCATATTATTAGATATATTTTTTCACAATTGCTATTCCGATTGGATCCATCGCATGTTTGTCTCGGTGAGTAGTGGAGGGTCGTTCACACGCACGCACACGCAGACACACACACACACACACACGCACACACGCACACAAGCACACACACACAAACACACACACACACACACACACACACACACACACACACACACACACACACACACAGACAAACACACACACACAAACACACACACACACACACACACACACACACACACACACACACACACACACACACACACACACACACACACACACACACACACACACAAACACACACGCACACACATCCAACTACAAACTATAAAAGAAGGGAACGGTGGTAGAAGGGAATGCAATGGAAAGTGTTTCTTCTGAGGACATTGATTTCTCGATTCATACATTGTATTCTCTACTAAGCCCAAGGCTTTCTGTGACAAGACAATCCATGGATATTCACTAAGAACTGTTCCTCAGGAAAAGGGTCCACAGATTGCTCTAAAGCAGAGCGTATTACAGAGCCATCATTCATTCCAGCAATATCCTCGCACTCCACATCACATGTGTGCTTCCTGAGATAGAAAGATTAAACAAATGACACAGAGGCCCCTATTATTGGCGTCTGATGGGACCAACTGGTGGTAACCCGCAGAAGCTGGCACTTGTTGAAATGGCCTCGCATTAACCAAAATGACTTTGCTGGGCGTCATCGCCTGAATGGTGTCTGGAATGTTATGAATGTTATGATGTGTGTGATTATGAATCACACATCTTGAAACACAAAGCCTTTATTTAGAGCTCCCGACAGTGACAAAGTACAAGGCCACTGGTTTATAACGACGTTTGTCCATCAGGCCCTATTCACCGAGGCAGAAAGAGCCGGGCTGTCTCTGAGCTCCAGGTCCGTGGCATCGGTCTGCACTCTTCCGCCCACACGCAACGCACTGACCCCCAGTGTCATACAGCATGGGAACAGGCATCGGCGGACAGGCTCGTCCTGTATGTAGGCCTTCACTGCATGCATCCCGCCACCGATTCACTAGACGCTCGGTGTATGTGTGTGCGCTGTGCCGTCGTCACGCGACCCACAGGGAGAAGCGGCGTGGATGATTATCATGTAAGAGACGCATTGTGTCAGAAAAACATAAGTCTCGCATTGTGGATTCTCACCGAGGGCCACCCGGGATCTTGCGTTCGTTTAGGGCACCGCAGGTGGATGCATCTCTACAGGCATCATTTTTTATGTGTCAGGCTATCAGGTCCAAGGTGGGATTTAATTCTTGTTGACATTGCATGATGCACCCATCTCCGTGGGTATTTAATTTCCCCGGCTCCAGCTCGATAAAGCAACTCCACTTTTTTCGCCTTGTACAATTAGACAGAGAGAGAGGGAGCCCGTGGAGACTCAGCCGCTCACAATGCATGGATAGACACGTGCACTCTCACGCGCGCACACACACACAAACACACACAAGACACACACACGCACACACACATTTTATTACAAATGCAAACAGTCCTGCGGGCCAAAACACACATATATGCACACACACAGACACATATGCAAAGTTTGTGTGAAAATACACACGCATGCCAACAGACACACAACTTTCGTGTGCAAACCCTGATGTGCTAATTAATGTACATCTTGGGAGAGACGTATTAGCGAGCAGTCCACGACCTGAGACAAGAAGCGTGATGAAGTCGTTTCACAATTAATCACCACAGGAAGCCAAATGTAAAACTAAACCCCTTTGACGTTTATAAAATGAGACATATTTAGGAGCAAGTCCCTCTTCGTTACAGGCGGTAACATATAATAATATTTGAAAATATTAAATCTCTGTGAATATGAGGTCAGAATATGCATGCACTCTGTTGGGCTGGATCTGAGAGTGTAATTACAATTTAATGAGCAATAAAGCCGAAGAGCAATGCTGAGGCCCCACCTCATGATACGATATGTAACCTGCTGTTTACGTACTGTAAAAGGACATAGTGTTAAAAGTATTTGACTCTAGTTTACCTATGGGCATGTTCTTATTTTAATTTTTCTTGTTTAATTGTTATAACCTACGGGAAAATGTATCGAAGATCTAGAAGGACCACAAGCATGCATCAGGACCTTCAAATAGAGCACTAGATAGAATCCAATTGTGTCCTTCAATCTCAATTTCAATTCCTGTTATAAACTTGTTTTTATTTCTGTGGTGTCCAATATCGTCTGCTGCAGCCACATTTGATTCTTCCTTTTGAATAATCTGCAACCCGGTTCATTTGCACAACAACAACAACCAATGGGTATGGGGTTGTGTATAGCGGAGAATGTCCTTGTTGCTTCGACTCTCTGGAGACTGGCCCACCTCCATCCATTTGTTTCCTAGACATTGACCATTTTCTATCACATTACCTTATGAGAATTCAATTTCCTGTGATGCCTCTTTGCGTGTTGTAAGTGCTGTGTGTAGCTCATCGGGGCTATTGTCTTTCCATTCTGTAGATGCTGTAAAACACTTAGTTTTAAATGATTTAAAAAAGCATACATACAAACAAAATGTCATTTCAGTACTTATGCTCAGCTTTATTTGTAGTGCTTTCAGTTTTTCGTACCGCCATGCACACATATGCTTAAAGCCGGTATAAACAGTATGTGTGTCACGTCAACCAAAGTCATGTTGTCTATGGAGTCAAATCCGTTGAAATATTGAAGGTCGCAACAGGTTTTCTCTCTTTATCTTTTTGAACGGAAGAAGAGTGTCTGCATGAGGAGGCTGTGGCTCCACGCAGGGACTCTCAGCACACAAACACGCTCCGCTCAGCACACAAACACAATTCACTCCCAGCCCAGAAGAAACATAACCACTGTCTGCCACAAACAAAACCGCTGTTTAGTCCCACCAAGTTTTAACGGGGTCAGCTCTGCTAAAGAGCTTTACTAAAATTGATCACCAGGTCTCCGGCCTGGTGGCGGCAGCCGCCATGATCTCGCTGAAGTCTTTTTTTCCCTTTCTTTCCCTTTTTTTTTTTCTTTCATTGAAGTCACCCGTTCACACCTCTTCAGTTGCGGTGTGTCGTCGCCACGGTAACAGCCGTCTGGTTCATGTCGTTAAACACGCCGTGCGTCCCGTACGGAATGTTGACGGGCACCTCGGCGCGTCCTAGCTCCGTGAAGGTCTTGGCGTCCAGGACAAGCAGGAACGTGCTCTTGTCCTCCAAGGAGAAAAAACAAGGAATGAGAGATGACATCACAGCCGAGGTGTAGCCCTCCGTCTTAAGGTAATTAAAGGGAGCCCCCCCACCCCCCCCGGCGTCTGCGGGGATCCAATGTCACACTGTATTGTGGATCATTGTATGTGGAGGTCCCCCCCCTATATCGTCCACTATTTCCATCTGTGACACCTTGTTTCTTTACGACACAAAGTTTGCATGGTAATCAGCTGTAAACACAAAATCCTTTGAAAGCAAGAGTGCACTGTTGTTGTTTTATATGGAGACCTCTGACCCCACTGACCTCTTTGGGGTTGATGATGACAGACATGACCACGCCATCGTCCTCCTCGGTGGCGTTGGGTGCGGGGACGAACACGGGCTCGGAGGGGAACAGGCCGTGGTGACGCCACGCCTACACACACAGACATAACCAGACGAGGCAGTGTTACTCTGGGCCCATTGGACCCCGGCGACATGAATCCCTTATCTGGTGTTGAGAGAGGGAGAGAGGAAGAGAGGGGGGGAGAGAGAGAGAGGAAGAGAGGGAGGGAGAGAGAGAAAGAGAAAGAGAAAGAGAAAGAGAGAGAGAGAGAGAAAGAGAGAGAGAGAGAGAGAGAGAGAGAGAGAGAGAGAGAGAGAGAGAGAGAGAGAGAGAGAGAGAGAGAGAGAGAGAGAGAGAGAGAGAGAGAGAGAGAGAGAGAGAGAGAGAGAGAGAGAGAGAGAGAGAGAGAGAGAGAGAGAGAGAGAGAGAGAGAGACTTGATTCAGCCCCAAGGAGAAATAAATCCATTAAAGCAGCTCACAAAAAATCCAAAAGTCAGGACATTAATTATTAGAATAAAGAAAACAATATTAATAATCACCCATAATTAAAATAAAAACAAAGTCAAACGTAAAACGTTAACCGAAAGCTGTGTCGATCCGTTTACAGAGAAAAGATTCGTCAACACAGAAAAAATAACTGAAGCGCATAAACGGTGAAACGTCGATGCAATAACGAGCGAGCCAGGTGGGCGACGGCGACGGCGCCGGCGCGAGCAACGGGCTGACCTTCAGCTCCTTGGTGCGGACGTCCATCTTGAGCAGTGAGTCGCTGAAGACGTGGCCGAAGCCGCAGGCGTAGACGTAGCGGTACGGCCGCCCGTTGTTCTCTGCGTAATTTATCTGCGGGAACTCCAGCCCCCCGTACTGCAGGAGCTCATCATTAAAGAGCTCCTCGTAGGTTAGGTAAACCTGGGCAAGGGGCGGGACAAAGGGAACATTTGACACCAATTAGGGCAGCTTTGTTCCTGTGGATAATAGGATGGTAATTATGCTGAGGGGCGATTAAGCCGAAGCAATTATGCTAACGAGAGGTAAACCTATCCTATTGGGATAGCACTGGGCCTTAGTTTGTTGTTATGCATGTTGCCCAATACGATCTCATCAATGGGATAATGGGAATGTGTACAAGTCCGCATCCATCACATAATACAGTTTTCCCTTGAAATCAGCACTTTGTTAGCCGGGTAGCCATGACAACTAGCATATCACCTTTCTTTTATCAACAAGCTACCGTCATTCGGTCAGAGAGAGAGAGAGTGTGTGTGTGTGTGTGTGTGTGTGTGTGTGTGTGTGTGTGTGTGTGTGTGTGTGTGTGTGTGTGTGTGTGTGTGTGTGTGTGTGTGTGTGTGTGTGTGTACAAGCGAGATGACGGCAAGGTTAGATATTATTCATTAAAAAGCTATTGTTCAGGCAAGGCGGCTTCTCCATGCAATCCTACCACTATCTTGCAACAAAAAGAAACTTGCCAATGTATTTCTTCTGACATTCATAAGATGTCAGTGTGAGGTGTGTTCAGTCAGCTCCCCCACTGACAGAGAGCAGCAGTGTCACACACCCACCTCTCCGGGTCCCGTCTTCTTGGCTGTGGCCGTGCACAAGGACAGGTTGACGAGGTTCTGGTCCATGGGGGTGTCTTCGTCCACAGTGAGGGGAATGACATAGCGCCTCGGGAGGTTTCTGCACATGGAGTTGTAGAACTGACACAGAACACCAGAGGGGGTAGACATCAACCATGAGCAGTGAATATAAAGCATTTGCACGGAGGGTATAGTTTAAAGTCAAAGTTGCAGTTCCACACAAATATTATCTCCTGGAATATTACGTATCTCTCTTGATATATATCAGTGAGTGTCAACCGGAAATGCCTTGATTGACGAGGCGTCTGTCTGTGTGTGTGTGTCTGTGTGTGTCTGTGTTTCTGTGTGTCTGTGTGTCTGTATCTCTGCGTGTGTGTCTGTCCGTGTGTCGTTGTGTCTGTGTCTCTCAGTCTGTGTGACTGTGTCTGTCCGTCTCTGTGTCTGTGTCTCTCTGTCTGTGTGTCTGCGTCTGTCTGTCTCTCTGTCTGTCTATCTCTCTCCTGGATATGCGTGTTTATAGTTCACCGTGGGTCTCCCCATGCACACAGCCCCCCCAAGATCCTCCAGTCCTGTCCTTCTGTCTCTCCATGGACGAGGGTATCCCGGGTCTCACCTTGTCCAGCTCCTCCCCGCCACGGCGCAGGTTCTCCAGGGTGAAGTCCCCGATGACGGCGCCGTCGTCCCCGCAGCACATGTCCATCACCAGGCAGCCGCCTTCCTCGTAGGCGTTGATCTGGTGCAGCGTGAACATGGGCTCCCCGCGGTACCTGACCGCGCTACACTGCGGGTCCAAACCGAGACAGAATATTGGGTCAGTCACGTGTAGACCGGGTCGAACTGAAACAACGTCAGGACGTGTTGGTAGCCGTGTGGAGACCGAAGGAGCTGATGACTGAGTTTGTTGAATGGAGATTGGAGTGAGGTGGGTGAGTTGCTCCTCAAGGGAAGGTGGTAAGGATTTGTAATTATGTTAATGTCCCTGTTTTGTTTGCCTTTGATTTTCTCGCTTTTGTCTTCGACACAGAAAGATGGAGAGCAAACGCTCACTATTGTTATATTTATATTATTATAATTTGTTGGCAGATAATCAAACAGAAAGGGTATCTTTTGTGTAAAAGTGGGACTCAAATGAACAAAAAGGATTTTGGACCACTCTACAAAGGTTGCCATGGTTTCCGTGGGAGAGGATTGGAAAGTGGATCTTCTTGTCATCTCCCCATCTTTGATGTTATTTGCGAGTGTCGGGCGGCGTCTGTCTGGCTCTAAGCTGCTTAGCGCTCCCCTGCTGGGACCCGGGCCGGAGCTAACCGGGTTCAGAGACGGGTACCTCGCCAGTGTGCCGGTTGACCAGGTGGAAGATGGTGTCGCACTTGGGATCCCAGGTCATGATCTTGTTGAAGCTCTTGCCCTGGACCTGGTAGAGCATGGCCTTCAGCATGTCCAGCTTGATTGGCTGCTCGATGAACACGATGTAGTTCTCAGACATGACTGGAGGAGAACAGAGCAAGAAAGAGATTGTCCTGTTGGAACACCTTGCTACCATGCAATGCTCTCACGCATGCACGCATGCACGCACGGACACAAACACACAGACACAGGCACAAATGCACCAGCACTCACACACAAACATATACACATACGCACACACACACGCACACAGGCACTCACGCACACACATATACAGTCTCACACACATACAAGCACTCTCTCACACACACACACACACACACACAAGCACTCACACACACACATTAACACACAGGCACTCAAACACCCACGTACACACAATTGCATCCGATACATGCATGATGCACAAGAAAACTGCCCTCAAGGGAGATGCATGCATGTTTACATGTGTACCATGCACTCAACATGCATCGTACAACCACACACAGAGCAAAATGCCAACAACATTGGATTCAGAACTGCTGGCGAGGCAGACGGCAGTATCTCAATTCAGATGCATGATTGGAGGCTTAAGGTATACAGGCCCCCTGCTATTCTCCTACAGCATCACAACGGCCCAATGTCCAATTATGCCTTCTTGGTGCCAGATTGTCTGACAAGGGGAAGGGTGGTCTGGTTCAAAAGATTACAGAAACATGATAGAATTGATGCAGAACAATCAACTCCACTCACGACGTCGACCCACACAGGGGCAAACACACAAACACCATCTGATTTGTGTCGAGGGCATCACACGCGTGCACACACGCGCGCACGCACGCACGTACCCACACACACACACACACACACACGCGCAAAAACATACACACACACACAGAGACACACACACACACACACAGAAACGCGCACACACACATAGATCTTATAAATCATCACCTTTTTAGCATTGTTCTATAATGTCACTGGTCGGAAAAATAAAAAAATAAATATAATAAATGGTTAGCTATAAAAAATAAAGGCTGAAATACGCAGACCTGAAGGACATTTCATTGTGTGAGTGCGTGTGTCTAGTGACAATGAGACAAATGCTGTCAGACACAAAGAAGGAAGACAACGTTTGTCCCGTGTGATGCTGCAGATGGTACTGCGTTTCTACAAAGACAGATCGATGCTACAGCTCTACAGAAACGCACGGATAAACCTGCCCATGAATCAATTAATCACTCCACGAATCGATATAGTTAACAATTATTGAATAATTGTTTTAGTATACTACACGTGAACACTCCAGAAATAAACAAGATAACACTTTTTGCCGTGATTCTTTTTATTTTATTAGCGAAATAAAACGGGACATTTTGCGATGAGAACAATATTCCGAGTTTGAGATCTCAATCATGGGATATTGATCGATATCCCGAGATAGCGAACCAATCAAATTGTGGCATCTTAGGAGGTTCACGTGTAGCATAAATATAAATGTATTTGTAATGTGGATAGATTTGGCCTCACCAAAGCTGTGGAAATAAGACGGCCTCCGGGGCTCGGAGGCAGGGATGGAGCAGATGACCTTTGCCCCGTACAGGTCGGCCACGTCCTCCTTGGCCCCGTCCCCCTCCGTCTCCTGGGGCGGGACGCGCACAATGTTGTAGAAGAAGCCTGGGGTTCATGTCAGGTTAGACAGAGGTGGAGGGCAGAGAGCAGAGAGAGAGAGCTGGGTTAGGGACCGGAGAGAGAGAGAGAGCAGGGTTAGAGAGTAGAGAGAGAGCGAGAACAGGGTTAGAGAGTAGAGAGAGAGCTGGGTTAGGGAACGGAGAGAGAGAGAGAGCAGGGTTAGAGAGTAGAGAGAGAGCTGGGTTAGGGACCGGAGAGAGAGAGAGTGAGAGAGCAGGGTTAGAGAGTAGAGAGAGAGAGCTGGGTTAGGGACCGGAGAGAGAGAGAGAACAGGGTTAGAGAGTAGAGAGAGAGAGCGAGAACAGGGTTAGAGAGTAGAGAGAGAGCTGGGTTAGGGACCGGAGAGAGAGAGCGAGAACAGGGTTAGAGAGTAGAGAGAGAGCGAGAACAGGGTCAGAGAGTAGAGAGAGAGAGATCAGGGTTAGAGAGCAGAAACGGAGTAAGAGACGAGTGTAGGATAAAGAGACAGACTTACATGCATAGACAGACAGAAGGACAACATTTTTAGAAGGAGTCAGACAGACACCGATAGAACAAAGAAGACAGACACAGGTAGAAGACAGACAGACAGACAGACTTACCACTCTTTCCATAGGAGTTGCCCATGTTGTAGGTTGCCCCGTCTCGGCCATAGTGGGGGTGGGCCGTGGCCGAGTTGACAGCCACGTACTGCGTCCAGTCCACCTGAGGCGGACAGACACCATCATCATTCTGAGGGCTCAGAACATCATTATGACCCTCCTCATCAACATCATCATCATCAGTACCATCCATGTCCCTTTGGCGCTGACAGAACATGCAGGGGCCGATTTGAATGGGGGGGGTGGGAGGGATCATCCCCCCCCCTGTTTTTTTTTTGTTTTCTTTAATCAAATTTAAATGTTTTGTGTCTTCTTAGTTTGCATTGAAGATGGAATTTAAACTGTTCGAAATTTAGGCTAATAGGACCTACCATTAATTTGTAAAAATAATTAGGCCTGTTGATTTGATCTATCAGTTGATAAGGCCGGCCAATTATTTCATGAAAAAATAAATAAAGAACATCCCCCTCCCCCCCTCTGATTTATATCACACCCTGAGAACATGTGGGCATCAGGGAGGCAGAGTGTCATGGTTAGAGTGGTTGACTTCCAGAGGAATAGGTCTGGGTTGGAACCCTCATGTCCCCCGGAGGCATAATTGAGTAGGGGGAACCTGATAACCTGTACCTACATGCTCCTTCCACATGTATTTCTTTAACATTCAGCAGGCGCTTTTATCCAAAGCGACTTACAGCCATTCAAGCACACATTCACACACCGACGGCAGAGTGGACCACGCAGGGCGACAGCCAGTCAGGAGCAGTATGAAGTGTCTTGGTCGACGCGGACACCTCGACAATCACCTAGGAGGAGCCAGGGATCGAACCAGAAACCTTCCAGTTACAAATCAACCTGCCCTACCACCTGAGTATTCACTGTCAGTTGCTTCAGATCAGTCGTATGGAAGTACCTTCTCCTTGGTCTCCAGACTATCGGGGTCCACCCTCCTCATGTAGTTGGTCTCCGTGCTGACGAAGTAGTCCCCCTTGTACTTGACGAAGTTCACGCTGGCGTTGTCCGTGGCCTCTGCATGTCCACACACAGAAATATAAATGTCTCATTGCACTTTGAGCAGTTGGTTTACTTATCATTGTTTCTGGATGACATTGTGAGGGAACGTAATAAAGGATGCGATCAAATCCATGCACATACATTAAAGCATGTTAGTCATGAGCACTTAGAAATAATACGTTTTTTGACAAATTACTCCTGACATTTCCTTTTGAAAGCGCTTCATTACTGTGCCCTAATTAGTCATATCCGTAGTCGGCATATCAGGCTTGCTAGCTGTTGTTGTTAGTTGCTTCCCAAGGAGAGGGAATCAGACCGACACAGAACTAAAATTAATTTGATTTCACTGAAAATATACGAGGAGACACTGGCGCACATACGGGGAAGTTTGAAGCGGGAAAAGAAGCGGGCGAAGATGTTCTTGCAGGGGTCGGGCATGGCGATGGTGCCGAACTCTGACACCACGATGCGGTCCTTCTCCGAGTTCTTGGTGTAGGAGTCGCTCCGCAGGAAGCTGCTGTTGTAGGTCACGTCTCCGTCCTTCACGTAGAAGCGGTGCATCATGGCCATGCCGTCGAACCAGTGGCTGTACCTGTGACACAACACACACACACGGGGGTCGGTGTTTGATGTAGAAGAGGCGTTGGGTGCTAGCTAGGGAAAGTGGGCCGACTTCTATTCCGACATATGTATCTAATTGTCAGAGTTGCGGCACTTAGATTGTTTTCTCGTCCCACCACTCCGACAATGGAAACAGAAATGGTCGGAGTGGTGGGATGTTTGAAAACAAAAAAATGGGGGCATGTCTAAATGGCAGCATGTAACCCTAGGGAACATACTTGTCTTTCCCAAACTCAAACTTCCCGGGCCCGTTCCTCAGGAAGCTGCCGTTGATCCAGGAGGGGATGGTCCCCTTGATGTGGGTGGAGACTGGCTGAGGGGTCTCCTCGGCTGAGTTCACCAGGGCAGCGATGCTCACCAGGCCTTTGGCCAGCGGACATCGCTGGGTGCTGGAGGCTGTCAGAGGAAGGGAGAGGGAGCCACTAAATAAATGTCATCAGATTAAGGTGCGTTTGAAGTTAAACAGACAAAGATAGAGCGAATTGGTGTTTTTCTAATGTGCGCTTGCGCATACACACACACACACACACACACACACACACACACACACACACACACACACACACACACACACACACACACACACACACACACACACACACACACACACACACACACACACACACACACAGACAGACAGACAGACAGACAGACAGACAGACAGACAGACAGACAGACAGACAGACAGACAGACAGACAGACAGACAGACAGACAGACAGACAGACAGACAGACAGACAGACAGACAGACAGACAGACAGACAGACAGACAGACAGACAGACAGACAGACAGACAGACAGACAGACAGACAGACAGACAGACAGACAGACAGACAGACAGACAGACAGACAGACAGACAGACAGACAGACAGACAGACAGACAGCCAGCCGCGCGCACGCACGCACGCACGCACGCACGCACACACACACACACACACACACACACACACACACACACACACACACACACACACACACACACACACACACACACACACACACACACACACACACACACACACACACACACACACACACACACACGCAGCTGTCAACCATATCGTTGGGTTATCTGCTATCACACCTTAGGTTGCAAATGTGGAACTTCAATTAAAGAGTCGCTGTTATCTGTTATCTCTCGAATGGCTGCGCAGCGCAACTTTTACTTGAACAACCTCTGACCCTGCTCGCCTTTCCAAGGTACTAGCCTCAGCAGCCTAGCTTATCCAAGAGGTCAACAGAAGAGCAGTAGCTATCTTGACAATTAACAGTTCATGGAGGAGATTAGCTAATCGAAGTGGTATTGACAGAGGGAAATGTGTTGCATCCATTTTGGGGAAATCCAACATGGACGCTTTTCCAACTTTCTTAATACAAAACAAAAATAAACATTTATGTGGGACAGGTCATTACAATATACTGTACATCCGTTTCCCGGAGCTCTTGGAGCCTAGCATGATGGAACTCTGTGAAATGACACTATGGAGGGTGTGTGGAGGACGGCTGGTTTAGGCTGACCTGGCCCGAGTCAGACTGATTGGACTGGGCTGGGTGAGGCTGCAAACCTGTTATGCATTGACTTATAAATGTGCACAGGTTAAACCAGCCATCAGCACACACACTCTGAGAGATCTCCTGCATGGCAACATGGGGCAAAAGCTCATATCATTGTCAATTAACTTCTACATTAAACTGGTTTTTTCACATCGCCGTACTGTTTTCCTTCCGTTTTGGCATGGACATTGTTACAGACACAATCCCTATCTCTGTCTTATCTGTTACCATGGGAACATCCTGCAATTGACTAACACTTTAGCTCAATATTATCTAGATAGTGAAATAGTGAGAAATATCTATGTTTGTGAAAATGTGTTCAATATAGCAAACAACAACTTTAACATTTGCTTTATCTTTTATATATATATATATATATATGGTGCCTGTTGTTATGAAAACAGCAAATAAAGTCTTCAAGAAGCACCAACAAATGGACATACATCTGCCAGACACCTTTCACTATATTTGATGGTGAATAGACTGGCATGATCCTTTTAAATGTTACTGTATATTGAGTGTGATTCGGATCAGGTTGGTGGTGGATGGCTTGCAACTATATTATAATATTGAAAAATATCTGCTGTGATTCATCTTGCCTCCCAAATGCACTTTTATGAAAGTATGTGGTAACCCATAAAGATGAGCTCAGAGCTGTTGTGGAGATTGTTTTCAGGTATCTTCTTGTCTTTTACTCATTTTGAGATGACCAAAAACATTAAGGCAGTTACATTAATTGATGACAGCTGTAACAGATTTTAAATAAATATTTCCTTTTATATATATTTTTGTGACAAGGAGGCAGTACGTGTTTGAATATTGCTTTCCCATTTGAATAGTTGATTGAGCCTCTGGTTAATCAGATCATGTTTTCTATAAACAATAGTGGATTTGTGAAGTTATATATCTTGAGGCCACCACAACTGTCCCTTACTTTTCTGTGAGAGGAGAGAAAATTTGAAATTGTCAACATCTCTTTTTACCATAGTGATAAATGATGTAGATTCACCCAGTGAGAGAGTGTGTGCGTGTGTTTATGTATGTGTGTGTGTGTACGTTTGAGTGTGTGCGCATTTGTGTGTATGTGTGTGTGTGTGTGTGTGTATGCATGTATGCATGTGTATGTATGTATGTATGTATGTATGTATGTATGTATGTATGTGTGTGTGTGTGTGTGTGTGTGTGTGTGTGTGTGTGTGTGTGTGTGTGTGTGTGTGTGTGCGTGCGTGCGTGCGTGCGTGCGTGCGTGCGTGTGTGTGTGTTTGTGTGTGTGTGGACATACGCGTCTGTGTGTACGTATGTGTGTTTGTGCGTCTGCGTTCAACCGTGTCTTTGTCTTTGTATGTGGTGAATGACAACGTGCGTTTCATATATCTGTTTCTTAGGAGCCTGCCACCAGCATAAAGAAACAATCATTCAAACATACTTACACAATCATGCAATCTCGACAAGCATCGGCCTTCATACTGTTACTTCATATTGTTGTGGGTTCATGGC
>NC_044053.1:13630426-13632926 GCF_902167405.1 Gadus morhua
GCGTAAGGCTTGTGATCTAAAGTTTCAAAAGCAACAACAAACAAAGATATGTATCTCTAGTAGATATGGGGTCCACGTGCCATTGGTTCGAGTCCCATAGTCGGGTTTGAGTCCCAAGGTCATGAGAATTGTTCCAAAGCACACATCTGTGTGTCGGCAAAACTTCCGAGCCGATGCCAACTGTCACCGCCCTTGTTCCTTGGTCCGCCGTTCTCCCGCAGAGTCCTCTACGGACCAATAGGAGACGCCGGTTGGGGGTGTCGATTCTAGACTCGGGTTTAAAAAGAAGCGTGCGCCCAGCCGTCCGACTGCAGAAACATCCATCAACATGATCCTCTTTGTGCTCGCCTCATCGCTCCTCGCCAGCGGTAAGAACATCTGGAGCTCCCCGTCACACTCTCTCTGTCGGGACTCGGGAAGGAGTTCCGCTACGGGCGGGCTCCTTCCCACACACATGACTCACCGTTCCAGCCCGTGCCTGTTCGCTTTATCCTCTGACAACCTTATAAATAACCAGCTAAACTTTGTGTGTGTGTCTACAGCCCTCGGCTGCGGGTCCCCTCCCATCGAGCCCTACTCGTCCCGCGTGGTGAACGGCGTGGACGCCAGGCCCAATAGCTGGCCCTGGCAGGTGAGACGCAGACCGTAAACAGCGGCCTGCTGGTGGTGGAGCCTTAAGGGCTGCATCTGCTGCTTTAATCACAAACACCAGGGAAACCCAAAGCCATGTTCATGAGAAGATACAGATGAAAGGAACGTGTTTGAGGATGTTTGGAGATGTCTCTTCCTGTCTGGCTGTCTGTCTGTCCGTCTTCACGTCTCCTTCTCTCTGTCTCTCTCTCTAGATCTCCCTCCAGTATGAGAGGAGCGGTGAGTGGAGACACACCTGCGGAGGATCCCTGATTGCCGAGAACTGGGTGATGACCGCCGCACACTGCATCAAGTAAGACCCAAAACGTGCAATGTCAGAACCATCAGCACCATCGACCCAGTCGTCATCATCACCAGCACCATCAACATTTTCATCAACCCTCATCCCCACCGTCATCACCATCATCATCCTCATAACAACCGTCATAATGATCATCGCTACAATAATTATCTCATCTACATCATCTGTGCCTCCCCCCCCCAGCTCCAAGTTCACCTACAGGGTCTTTGTGGGCAAACACAACCTGGTGAAGGAGGAGCTCAGCGCTAAAGCCATCCTGACCGAGAAGATCATCGTTCACGAGAAGTGGAACCCCATCTTCGTGGCTTTCGGGTAAGGCCCTATTTTGGTGTGGTGTATTGGCACTGGTTCAGCGTCGTCGGCATGGTGACAGGCAGGTGTGGACACACAAGTATGAGAAATGAGAAATCGTTTGCTCTTGTCGCCTTGGCGTGGGCGTATGCCTGGGGCAGCGTCGCTCTGTTTTTGTCACATTTACATCAGAACCCGCCAAATGGTTCAGCTTACATCCTCCACCACACTGCCAGTCAGCCGGGCCTCCTCAGAGAACACTGCACACAGCTTCACACAATATATTCATTGAACTACATAAACTTTACTAAACCAGATTATTCTGTCAGGACATACATCAGTCTGATCATTGAGGCACTAACTTTCTCTCTCTCTCTCTCTCTCTCTCTCTCTCTCTCTCTCTCTCTCTCTCTCTCTCTCTCTCTCTCTCTCTCTCTCTGTCCCTTGCTCTCTCTCTCTCTCTCTCTCTCTCTCTCTCTCTCTCTCTCTCTCTCTCTCTCTCTCTCTCTCTCTCTCTCTCTCTCTCTCTCTCTCTCTCTCTCTCTTTCAGCAATGATGTTGCCCTGATCAAGCTGGCTGAGCCTGTGGTTCTGAGCGACCAGGTGCAGCTGGCTTGCCTCCCTGCAGCCGGCAGCCTGCTGCCCAACCTGTACCCCTGCTACGTCACCGGCTGGGGAAGGCTCTACAGTATGTCAGCGGGCGCAGGCCGCGGGCAGAGCGTAGAGAAACAAGCAGTGTTCTTAATCTGAGTCTAGCCAAACGTCGGTGTAACCCTGACATTTCGGTATCGACTATAATAATAAATAAGGCTGTCTAGGCTGTTTTTTCTGGTAGTTTCAGTCTGACCTCACAAGCTTCCGCTGAGAAGAGCACTTCCAAACTTTGTTGTTTATTTACAGAGTTATTTATTTAGCTGCCTCTAAAGTCGCACTCCTCTGGTTGAGACCGCCACGGGTGTCTGAGAGAAAGGGCTAACAGTATTTAGAGGAGAGAGGCTAACAATATGGTGAGGATATAGGCTAACAGTATGGGGAAGAGAGAGGCTAACAGTATGTAGAGGAGAGAGGCCAACAGTATGGGGAAGAGAAGGGCTAACAGTATGACGGGCTAACAGTAGGGTGAGGAGAGAGGCTAACAGTATGAAGGGCTAACAGTATGAGGAGGAGAAGGGCTAACAGTATGAAGGGCTAACAGTATGTGGAGGAGAGGGGCTAACAGTATGTGGAGGAGAGGGGCTAAAAGAGCAGAAGGGCTAAC
>NC_044053.1:13635426-13732926 GCF_902167405.1 Gadus morhua
ACTTGTTGTATTAATTTAAAACACAGCCCTTTAACGACCAGCATGGAGAGGGTAGGTAGGCTACCGAGTAAATTTTCACCGGGAATATTAAAACCAAACAAAAAAAATAATTAAGAAGAGTGTGAGTGAAGGCCAAATGAACATCTAAAGGAATTCCTTGAAATGAAGACTCTTCATCTATGAAACAGAGGCTTTATTCGAAACATGAATCTAATATTTCTGAAGGACATTGACCTCGCTGCTCCCCTCCCCCCGGTTAATGTGAAAGCCATCACAATCATCTGCTGAATATACCCTTGCCTTTAATAGCCTTTGGGAAGATTGAGGGAATAGAGCGAAGAAAGAGAAATGACGGATAAAAGGATGATCTGTAAATCCCGCCTTTATTTCCCCCGTCTCCCCTCTCCTCCCTGTGTGTGTGTGTGTGTGTGTGTGTGTGTGTGTGTGTGTGTGTGTGTGTGTGTGTGTGTGTGTGTGTGTGTGTGTGTGTGTGTGTGTGTGTGTATTTTATGTTTGGTTAGAAGAGATGGGGGGGGGGGGGGGGTGAAGGGAGAGTGAGTACTCTCTTATGCACTAACACATTTGAAAGTGATTTCTTTATGGGAACATGTTACTTAATTTTTTCATGGTGAGGTTGACATAGATAGTTGAGAGGGATAGAGAGAGAGAGAGAGAGAGAGAGAGAGAGAGAGAGAGAGAGAGAGAGAGAGAGAGAGAGAGAGAGAGAGAGAGAGAGAGAGAGAGAGAGAGAGAGAGAGAGACTCACTAAAGTTCTCAGATAAATGCCTCTGGGTGGTGCTTCTCTTCAGTGAACATCAGCCAGTGATCACTGATGTCTGCTTATCATTCCCCTTCTTCTGCACAGCCGGTGATTCTCTCTGGACTCTAACTGAACAGCAACACTCTATATCATATCAACGAGGGCGCGTGTTTCCGGTACTCTAATCCCATGAATGAATAATGCATGGTGTGTTCCTCTCCCGGGTCTCTGCCGGAGCAGCTTTTGTGTGGAACCAGAAGTGAGAACAGAGGGCTGAGGAGAACGCTTTGTTTTCTGGTTGAACTCACTGGGTCACGCCAGGCCACGCCCCTCTGGGCCATGACCCTATAAGCCACGCCCACCTTGCCTCCCTCCCATCCCTTCTCTCTCTCTCTCTCTCTCTCTCTCTCTCTCTCTCTCTCTCTCTCTCTCTCTCTCTCTCTCTCTCTCTCTCTCTCTCTCTCTCTCTCTCTCTCTCTCTCTCTCTCTCTCTCTCTCTCTCTCTCTCTCTCTCTCTCTCTCTCTCTCTCTCTCTCTCTCTCTCTCTCTCTCTCTCTCTCTCTCAACAAAGGACTCTGTTATGACCCTTGGGAACTGTTTTTCTGAATACCAATTAGGGGAGAAAACGAACCGAATCCAGCCTTTATGCTGCAATTTCCCAAGCCTACTTTCCCTACTACATTACTCTAATACAGTTAGACAATTATCTTTACTTATATTTTACATATTTTGACTTATCTTTATTAACTTTATCTTTTATTGTTGCTGCTTTGTAGCTGTTGAGGAACCAAGCCTAAAATCTTACTCTTCTCTTGTACTTGTACAATAAGATGTAATAAAAATGATTCTGATTCTCATTGAGTTCCAGCGGTATTAGTAAAGAGCGAGGCTGGTCTGTA
This sequence comes from Gadus morhua, assembly GCF_902167405.1. Lineage (NCBI taxonomy): Eukaryota > Metazoa > Chordata > Actinopteri > Gadiformes > Gadidae > Gadus > Gadus morhua. The sequence continues at coordinate 13,637,086 of NC_044053.1, forward strand.
CTGCTTCATTACATCATCTCAGGCGATAAGCTCTCCAACTCTCCTCTCGAACTCTCTCGGGTGTTACTGCACGTAGGCCTACGTTGCGTCAGGACTCATTTGATTTTGCTGGGCGTAAAACACACTGCTTTACTCTCGTCGCTGAACTCGGATATTCGAACACATGTCCAACGGTAGACTATCGACAGATGAATAAAGTTGTCCGTGCCGACTTGTTGATCATGTCCGAGAGAGAGAGAGAGAGAGAGAGAGAGAGGGAGAGGGAGAGGGAGAGGGAGAGGGAGAGGGAGAGGGAGAGGGAGAGAGAGAGAGAGAGAGAGAGAGAGAGAGAGAGAGAGAGAGAGAGAGAGAGAGAGAGAGAGAAAGAGGGAAAGCCGATGATTGGATGTTCTTCGCGCCTCTTTATAAGTCGTTTACGGAGCGTGAGACACGGGGGAGAAAGACTCGCGAGGGGGAGGGAGGGACCGGGGACTCGAAGGAGGGGAGGGGGCAACAGGAGCTCGATACCGAGCAACACGGACAGCAGCATCCAGACTGTTGTCCCTTCCTGTTTATTAACACCAGTTCGCGATAACCTTTTGGAGATGCAGTGGTTGACGGTGCATGCGTGCTGATTTCATTTCGAGTCGGTTCTGGAGTTGTGGGAACTAGTCCCACTTGTACACAAGTTCTTACTTAATAAAAGTGAGGCTGGCTCGGGTCTTGCACGCTGGGTGTGTGTGTGTGTGTGTGTGTGTGTGTGTGTGTGTGTGTGTGTGTGTGTGTGTGTGTTGGGGGCGGGGGGGGGGGGGGGGGGGGGGATGCAACACTGTGCGTGGGAACGTTTATTTTTATTTACCCTTCACTCTCATGCAGGACTTGGAGGGAGCACACGCATGGATGGATATGGGATACCTGCCGACCATAGGTAGGCTCTTCAACTGAGGGGTGTGTGTCAAATGTCCGTGTCTCAATTGTTAATGGCGGCAGCTTAGTGTGCAGGACTCTGAATGGTTAAGTCATATGATCTAAAATAAACAAAAGCTAATTACTAATGACGTAATTCGGGACTCAATATTCAAACCCTTAGGCTGTTTTATTAATATATATTATTGTGATATACTGTTCTTTCATGAATTCAAATTATCCGAGCAATTTCGATGGCGCCTGACACTGAGTCCCTAAATCATTATGCAAAATGCGGTTTTGAAGTTATTCCATTTGGTGATGCTGCGTGCGCACCATTATCACGCATGTGTAGGCCAATGTGTCTGACCACTATGGGATATTTGCATCTATCTCCATGAGAGTGTGTGTTCAAACAAGCAAACAAACATGCGTATCATAGATAGGCCTCACATTCATTGGCCCCTTCATCACCAACAAAGACACATTCTGTTGTTGCCTTAATCAGATTCTTCCCAACGACCTCCCAACATAGCTGTTGGTGAGTGTGTCACATTCATTCCATCGAGATTTCAAACTCTGTTTAATCTCTGCTTTGAAGTTGGCTGTAGTTCTTGGAATTTGTGCACATGTACACACACGTACACACACGCACACACACATTCGCTTGTCTCATGGTAGATCACTTTTGATCTCATGCCAGTCTCATTTACTTATTTAAAACTAAACCTCGTGTCCATCCATTAACTTACTAATAGAGTTAAACCCCCATTCTATCTAAAATAATTGTACATATCATTTGAATTAAAATAATATATCCTGACAGCCATAAAATGACTAAATGGTGTATTCTTGGAAGGCTGATTTGCTCTAATTGTATTTAACTAAACCACGCTTACAAGTCATGTGGTGTAGTGTTCATTGACCTTTCCATAAAACTATTTCCTTTCATTTATATTGGAGTACCATAAACATATATTGGTTTCATTTATCTTCACAGACAACTCTACTCACAACAATAGACACCCAGAAATGTACCCAATTTACAACAACAGCAATGTTTTAAACAAAAGTTGGACATTAAGAATCTCTCCACCTTCAGTGACCACTCTGTTCTATCTAAAGTGGTGTAATAATATTAATGTAATACTACAACTTTTTAATTTTGCATAATGGAAACGTATCTTCTGAACTATAGTGTCTCCATAGAATAAACACTATTAATCGACTGAGGAAATTAACATAAATATTTACTTATTTAGCATAAATCTTTCTCTAACTAAGGAGCAAAATGCATGTAAGCAATTCTAGCCATTATACACTCTATGAACCCACACTTTACAAAATACTCTTTCTCAAGAAATATTGCAATGATATATCAAAATGAGTGCATAGGTCACTATCTTACTCCTCACTTTAAAAACCTTAGCAACTGTTGACCTCCCAAGGCAGGTCAGGTAACACATGTAATCTGAATGGCCCAGGACACCGGTGTCCCCACAGCACCTATTTCAATGCACACAAACTTTGCACCTCTGTATGTTTGCACTAAACAAACAGATGCATGGGTTCTGCTTGAACACATGTGAACTATGAGAGCCTCACACAGGATATTAACTCAGGTCGTTGCATTCTCTCCTTCACCTCCCCTTCTTTAGATCGCGGCTGTACCACTCAACATGGAGCTGAGATGCCGGAAGATCGCCCAAGATCAGGCTCCAGGGTCTGAGACCTGAACACCCTGAACACAGCCCCCTCCTCCAGGCCCCCCCACTATGGCCGACGATCTGAGGACCGGCCTGTCCGTGTGGGCCATCGTCGCCATTGTGTGTAACTCTGCGGTGGGCATCCTCATCCTCATTCTGTTCGCCATCCTCTACAAGGCCTGCCAGGTGCCCTCCAAACCCCCCAATGGGACGCCGGCCCTCTTCACGGTTCTCGAACCAGAGACCAGGGAGGAGAAGTACAGGCTGGTGGCACCCTGAGACTCCTTAATGTTGTTCACCTTGACGGAGGGTGTCTGGGTGGGCGTCTGGGGAGCTCTGGAAGAGTTCGACACTGACCTCGAGTCATGCATTGTGGCCAAATATGAAACGATTCTTCTCCCTTCCTTTCTCACCTTCATGAGCAGAAGGAGGTAAACACACCTGTCTTTTGTCGTGTTCCTTTATCCAAGAGTCCTTTTCTCCTTCGTCAGTGTCTCTCACCTTTACCCCAAGCCGGTTAGCGGAGCTCAGACCAATTCAAGCGGAGCGCCGGGTATGCCTTTGAAGGATTATGTAAAGGAACAGAAAAATAAGACAGGCCCAACAATCCTCTTATCTTCACCAACACTGCGGCTCTGGGACCGTCCATCTGCCTCTCCCTCGACACACAGCACCTGGACAGCTTCTCCCTCTCCTTCATCTTCTCCTCTTTCCCCTCCTTCAATTGGTATCTTGGTCTCGCTCTGTCTCTCTCTGTCTCTCTCTGTCTCTCTCTCTCTCTCTCTCTCTCTCTCTCTCTCTCTCTCTCTCTCTCTCTCTCTCTCTCTCTCTCTCTCTCTATCATAACTGCAAAACATGTACGAAAGAAAGAGCAAGGAGCAAGGAGGGAGGTGAATTCTAAACCAGAGGAGTTGAGTGGGAGACAGAATGATCAGGGTGAGGGAGGGAGACCTGGGGACAAGGGAGGCTCGAATGAACTGCAGCGTCTTGGAGCTCTTCCAGATGGTGCATGGATATTGCTATGGGGTACAGAGATGATCAGCAGGTAGGTGTAGCAGAGGGGAGAGCTAAAGAAAGGCAGTGAGGAAAGGAAAATGCCAACCAAGAAAGGGAATGAAAGAGGCCAGACAGGTTGGAGAGGAAGATGATGGAAATAAAGGCAAGCAAATGCTGGAAATCTGTAGTCCAGCACTATTATATTCTTCGGACAAAGCCAATTGTTCTTCATCAATATATATAGAGCTTAAAATATCCACAGTGCTAATTATGTAATTTGCAGTTCAATTTCAGTCACTCACATGTCCAACATAATCCTAATTATTCTGACGGCATTAGGATAAACTATTCCAGTCTGGGGAGTATATTATCCGAATTTCATTTCTGTACCTCACTATTGTCCATTTTTTTTAGTTTCTATTGGTTCATTTTCCTATTGGATAGCATTTTAACTTGGGGTCCCCATATGACCTATAATTGAAATCCTAAAGGTACATTCACATTCTGATGCTATGCTCTGTGTCTGCATTTTTATTGACAAAAACAAACTTTTTATGTGAATTTAATATGGGCTGCATTAAATGAGTCACCATAGGCGTTGGTGTCTCTTGGATGTATAATTTATTTTCTTAAATAAAAAAGTTATGGAATGCTAATACCTGGAATGCCTATCTTTCTATTTTACCCTGTGGATGACCTGTGTGTGTGTGTGTGTGTGTGTGTGTGTGTGTGTGTGTGTGTGTGTGTGTGTGTGTGTGTGTGTGTGTGTGTGTGTGTGTGTGTGTGTGTGTGTGCGTGCGTGCGTGCGTGCGTGCGTGCGTGCGTGCGTGCGTGCGTGCGTGCGTGTGTGGTCTGTGTCTGTGTCTGTGTCTGTGTGTGTGTGTGTGTGTGTGTGTGTGTGTGTGTGTGTGTGTCTGTTTATGTCTTAATAAGATGATTAACATGGTAGACAATGGAGGCAAATACCAGACACAGAATGGACAAACATTAGTAGGCTCCCATGCGAGCGTACATTGAAATATCGCGGTGCACATTAACAAATAGGAGAGGTATGGTGTTTAAAAACATGCACAGATCTCAGCCGGCACCACCTCAAAAGCATCCCCTGTATAGAGCATCGGTTGGAGTCGGGTTGATGTTTTAAACTCTCCTGAGCTATGAAAACCTTCATAGTTCTTTACGTCTTTTACCTACAGCATTGACGTACCTGTCAGCCGGTTGTCAAATACTGACACGTTTTCCCACAGAGCAAAGAACTTTCCATCAGGGCATGAACAGAATTCACTGGCCCAGCCTACACCAGTCTCCAAAATATGACAGATGCATCCATCAACACAACTAGGGATCCAGAGGACGAGCCAGCAGAAAGCCGTTCCCTCTGCTGAAGGCAGTGTGACTGGATATCTGCATTATATAACATGAACAAATACACTACAAGCAGGGAGATTACTAATAAAGGCCCAGTGGCCGAAGTAATCTGCAGCTCTATCTGCCTCAGCTGTAGGGGTTGTGTCAGATATGCTCACTAGAGCCCTTCCACTGCCGATGGACAGGTCGGAGATGCTCGCTGCACACTTGTGTGCGACTATGTTTCTGGTGTGTGCGTGTATATTAGGATTAAATGTTTGTGTTGTACCATTGCCTATGTAGCAGTGTTTTGTGTCTGCTTTATAGGTAAGACACACATGTAGTACATGAGTTTGAAGAAGAGGTTCAACTGTTTAATTGGGAAATACGTTCATCCTGGATTCTTCAACCTCAACAGATAGTTTGATATTTTGCCGTACTCAGTGCTGAATAGATGGATTTTCTGAGGGTGCCTGCCTTCTTTCAACTCACCCTTAAATGGAGCCTGTGTTAGCTGGCAGGATGGACAACCTTGAATGCCGAATAATTCCAGTTATTAGGAAATTCCAGAGTGGACTTTAAGGATGAACAGGCAACTGGTGCTTTTCAGGACCCCAGTGTCTGTTGTATAGATGTGTGTGTGTGTGTGTGTGTGTGTGTGTGTGTGTGTGTGTGTGTGTGTGTGTGTGTGTGTGTGTGTGTGTGTGTGTGTGTACGTCTGTGTGTGTGTGTGTGTGTGTGTGTGTGTGTGTGTGTCCGTGCATGTCTGTGTGTGTGTTATTAATCCAGCGCAGTCACACCATTTGAATTGATATGACTCATCAGGCAGAACTCTAATCCCGTTTTCAAAGTCAAGACGCCAAAGATTCATTAAAATGCTTGCATGCACACACACACACACGCACACACGCACGCACGCACGCACGCACACACACACACACACACACACACACACACACACAAACACACACTGTAATGGACATTTCCATAAGACATGTTGTTCGAAAGACACTGAGACCCCTTAGTTATTTTCTACCGTAACTATTTCACTGTTTTTACTGCGCTTATCGCCCTTGAGGGGAACTAAGACTTTGAGCCCGCTTCATTGACTGAGACACATCGAAACCACAAGCTATATCCGGAGACATCAAAACCATAAACTATTTCCTCACCTTTTGCAGCTGGGCCCTCAAAGACGTCACTGTTGGGGCCACTTTTGGGGGCTCACCACTGTTGGGGGCTCACTTCAGTGCTTCTTATTTTCGTGTTGTGTGGCCTCTCTGAGCAGAGAATACTTTTATCTTTTACTATTTTTACCCTTTATTTCAATAAATGATTTAGGTTTACTCTGAGGTGCGTTGTCAATACAGTTCAAAGAATTTCCACAACAACAAGCACGCACACACACACACACACACACACACACACACACACACACACACACACACACACACACACACACACACACACACACACACACACACACACACACATTCAAGCAGACACACACACACAAAAAACATTGATATCCAATTGTTTTAAGTCGCAGTCATTTAGTCTGTATAACTCTTTCCTCTGTCTGCAAGGTTTAATTATGAAACAAAGAAAACTGAAATATCGTCAACGCTAAAGAAAATCAATTATATGAATGAAAACACTTTGAGGAACAATGAAACACATGATTGTGCGTGTGAGAGAGAAAATGAGAAACTTAAAGTTGCTTTCCTTCAATCTAAATGCTAATTACTCCAATTCAATGTGGCCCTACCAGTAAGATTAGGCCTAAGACATACAACCTTTCGATACATTTATGACAATACATTTACAAACATATGTTCCAATTAAGTTTCCCACTTTTTAGCTACAGGTAATTTATGTTCAACAAACTCTACCCTGTCCAAATGCTGCAGTCTATGCCAAATAGCCGATCAAACACCCTACAAAACTGCATACAGATGTCTTAGCTATGACCCAAATAGACCATCTTTTTCGATTCAGATTTAACTGCACCCTTCATCATTCAAATCCTGTCCGTGGGCCTATTTCTTATTTGTTGGTGTTATATTGCCATCTGTTGGCAGAGTTTACGGGTACTACTGGGTAAACTTGTAGCTGCTGGTTTTGGGTGGTCGGCTTTTGAAACGTGCCGTTCCTGCCCTCTGCTGGTACGTGTTTGTAAGGGCGACATGTTGACAAAATGTAGTGATTTTTTTAAAATCATGAAACATTGATGCTCGACCACGGTAAATCCGGACTACCGGTTTAAAATAATTGAAACACGAATTTACCCAAATAATATAGTATTCTAGCAATTACATCCAGACAATTGTGTTCCAATTACTGTTGTGTTCATTTTTCCAATTGTGTTTCACAAATCAACATTTACTCTGACAATGAAGTCCTTGTTTTTCTTCTTGCATCGAACATGATTGGACCACTGTGGACCCACATTACTGTGTTCACTTCCAACTCCATCTGGCTAGACTGCTCCACACCCGGAAGTGGGTGGATGTCATCCACTGATCAGAAACGTTACACCGCCTGCTGGGATGAGGCTCAAAACACCGGATTCTCAAAGGAGACCGTTACAAAGCTGAGATAAACGATACAAAATCTAAACCGTATATCTATATTCATTTTCACGCAGGTACGAGATAACCAGGCTGCAGGAGGAGATTCAACATTCCGCGTCGCCAGGATGATGGAAGAGATAGATAGATTTCAAGTCCCGAGCGCCGTGCAAGAGGCGGAGATGCAGTCTGAGATGCAGCCTCTTGTGAGTCAGATATATTTTGCCATGCCTTGATTTAATGTAAAAAAATTACCCCCCCTAAAAAATGCTACATTTATGGGCCCATATATTGATCGTCTCACATTCCCGCAATGGTTTAGTGAGTTTGAACGAGGCCCATGTTATGGTTGTATACATTACGTTCATCCTCCATCACCTCCAATGTTTGATCATGTTTATTTGTGAAAGTCTGTTTTCCTTTCCGATTTAAGAACATGTAATCCATTGTTAATGGGGAAAGCGACGTGTTTACATTTAGAGATGGGTTGCTCAGCAGCTGCGTGGGGTGTGCTGCGTAGCAGCATCCATGTCTGGGGAGACCGCCATGGGTTTTAGCCCCATCCAAAGCATCATTCACTTATCCTTTGCTTCGTACCCAATCTCAGCAGTTCATAGATATTGTATTGGATTTAATGTCTGCTCCTTTCTAGACTATCGTCACTGTTTTTATTCTGAGAAGCCTATCTGGGATTCGTACCGCGAATGTGTCCGTGCTCCGTTCTGCAGTACCTGGTCCCCGTGGAAGCTTGGCGCCACTAGGATCAATCAATTGCACTTGATCGGTGGCCCCAAATGCCCCCAGAGAGCCTTTACCGGTCGGCTCATGAGCACGGCCAGGCAGAGTTCGTTCACATTCTTCCATCATTTTAGGAATCGAATTGTCTGGGCATTGATTATTTCATGAGAGAGCAGACAATATTCATGTTGAACAAGAGATGTTGCAACTGTTATAGATCTATTTGTTCTTGTACGAGTTGTGTAGTGTAATGGTTTCTAATGAGTTGTATTTGTTCTATTGTTCTACAATCACCAATCAGACTACCGGTATCTTCCGATACACAACAATAATTCATGTAGGCCTAAATAGGAACATATAGTCTGAAGGCGACTCCCCCAGCTGAAAGTTTCTTGGTTCGAACCCCAAGGCCCCTTGTCTATATGAAGGTCTCCTTTAGCCGAGGACGGCATCACTCGAGGGTCGTCGTGTTATCAGTTAGAATCATTTTGTTAAACAAGTGCAGGTCATGGGTTCTTAGCTCCTCTGCAAAGTACAGCAGGGATGTTTAGCTAATGCGTCAGTCACTGAGACGTGTGACCTTTGACACCAGGACCCGGCCTCGTCCACAGCCTCCTCCGAGGCCGACTCGGACCCCCGCGAGGTCGAGCCCGCCAGCCTCACCTACAAACCCTCCCCCCTACAGATGAAGATAGGTGAGGTCAACACCGTCCAATCTGCTCTGTATAACCTGTACCCCCTCTTATACAGGTAACAGGTTATAACCTCTAACCTGTTAACACTTATAACCTGTACCCCCTCTTATACAGGTAACAGGTAATATAACCTCTAACCTGTTAACACTTATAACCTGTACCACCACTTATACATGTAACCTCTAACCCAGTGGTTCTCAATTATTTTTCTGTCATTACCCCCCTAGGAGACAAAACATTATTTTTCGCCCTCCCTGAATTTAAATACTATTGAGAACCTGCTACTATTTATTTATTCATCTGTACAAAACCACTGTATGAGTTTCTGGCACCAGCATTCTGCATACAATCACCTTTATTCTAAATAAATTAATACAATTAGCTGAGATAACATCTGCAACAACTTAAAACAATTTCCAAGTTCAGTTTATTAACTCAATTTGTAACGTTTAAACAAGACTGCTAAGTCTGTGTGAATCTCAAAACAGAGAAAGAAGAGCAAATGATTTACTTGGGTTTGCGTTTAATTCAAAATATTTTTAAACAGTAAGCATTGGTAACAGGTAACAGGTTATAACCTCTAACCTGTTAACAGATTATAAACTCTACAATGTTAACACTCATAACCTGTTCCTCCACTTAAACAGGTAACAGGTTATAACCTCTAACCTGTTAACAGATTATAAACTCTAACATTTTAACACTCATAACCTGTACCTCCACTTAAACAGGTAACAGGTTATAACCTTTAACCTGTTAACACTTATAACCTGTACCACCACTAGGTAACAGGTTATATCCTGTAACCTGTTAACACTTATAACCTGTACCACCACTAGGTAACAGGTTATATCCTGTAACCTGTAAACACTTATAACCTGTACCACCATTAGGTAACAGGTTATAACCTCTAACCTGTTAACACTTATAACCTGTACCACCATTAGGTAACAGGTTATATCCTGTAACCTGTAAACACTTATAACCTGTACCACCATTAGGTAACAGGTTATATCCTGTAACCTGTAAACACTTATAACCTGTACCACCACTTATATAGGTAACAGGTTATATCCTGTAACCTGTAAACACTTATAACCTGTACCACCACTTATATAGGTAACAGGTTATATCCTGTAACCTGTAAACACTTATAACCTGTACCACCATTAGGTAACAGGTTATATCCTGTAACCTGTAAACACTTATAACCTGTACCACCACTTATGTAGGTAACAGGTTATATCCTGTAACCTGTAAACACTTATAACCTGTACCACCACTTATATAGGTAACAGGTTATATCCTGTAACCTGTAAACACTTATAACCTGTTCAACAACTGCTTTGTTTAACATCTCAGTCGTATTTTGACATCAGCGTTTTAAAATTGGGTCTTGGAAAAATCCGGAATGATTTTGTTTTACAAATTAATTTGAGTAACATTGAGATGTCTTTTTTGCAAATTTGGTAAATTAATAATACTAAATTGAACCACTAGAATACTTTTTGTACAGAATGCAGGTTTCATATGCCCTTCGTAACTACGCGTCCCACCTCACAACTTATCTTCAAGCGACTTTCAAGAGGATTCCCCCACAGTGGAGCAGACTCACTTTTGAAACAGCAACGTGTCGTTTGACATGGAAAACGGTCTTTGGTGAAACACGATTGATCCATTGATCCACTACGAATGTCAGATACATGATCAAGGCATTCTCATTTTTAAAGGGGTTGGTTCAAAATAATAAATTATAACATTTAGCAGCTGTCACACCCTTTGAAGACGAGTCCCCTCATGTTTTCGTCGAGTGCACGTTTTCATTGCCTGTCCTCTCCTGACGACTCTGGGAGTGCACCGGTGACTCACTCGATCCGAGGCTGACTCATGATCTGACTCACGATCTGAGAAAGCAGCGTCTTGTTTCTGCCGTCTGACAACCCAACGGAAAGTACACTGCTCTGTTCGGATCAGAGGAAATCTGTTTTTTGTGGTGATTTGTGAAGTTTTGGTGTAGCCTGCCACGACAATATTTGGCATGTCCTTTTGTTTGCTCTGACGCTCAGACCGACGTTCTCACATTGTGCTCCGGTGTCTCCCTAGATAAACAGAGGGAGCTGTCCAGAAAGGGCTCCATCAAGAACAGTAACGCGGTGGGCAGTCCAGTGAACCAACAGCCCAAGAAGAACAATGTTATGGCCAGGACACGGTAGGAGACCTGCTAGTCTGGGCTCATGATGTGCTGCTTTAGTTTGGACACAAAGGTCACTCAGTTTAATCTGTGTTACCTTCAGAGGAAATCAGTCTTTCCTCCATCATTTCACGTCTCCTTGTGGAGCTGCTCTACTAGGACTGGAAGCCCCCCCTCCCATTAGAAAAGCACACGTCTCACCAGACACATGCTCTATCAATTCCAAATCTTTCTCCACTATGGCCGTCGCATGACACCACCTGACAGCGCAGTGCCAGATCTTCTAGCACTGTGCGAATCCTTGACACTCCATTGTAACAAACCAAACAAAGATGACCCCGATCCGATCTTCCCATGCGTGGTCCTTTCTACTATGTGTGGTGGCGCTCTGTGTCGAGAACGTCTTAGTTTCATGGCTCCCTGTAACTTCAACATCAGGCGCAAGCAGCAGTAAACAGCAGCTTCAAAGGGACTGAAAGTTGAAAAGGGAAACCGTTATTATAGGATGTTACGTAGTATGTGCAAATGTATGTGTACATCAGTACAGCATTCAGTCAACGCAAATTCGAGCATTCCAACATTCCACCAGGCCTGAACCAACCGGTTATACACAGAACAAAAACCTCAGTCAGTAGTCTGGCTTCAATTATACTCGTCACTTTTGTGATTGGCTGTGCCAGATCCGATGCAATCCTGGTTCCTTTGGAGAAGGGGGTTTGAGAACGCAGCCAGCCCTGGCGGGAACAAATCGCCATTAACGTTTGGACCTGGCTGCTGGACCTTTGCATGCGAAAGCACACTTTTGAGCATGTACTGGAAGAATCCCAGCAGGCTACGGCATGGGCTGTGGTTTTAATGGCATAGCCAGTACTCGACCCACACGGTGCCCAGATGGCCGTCCACACACCTATACAGTGAATGTGTCGTGGCGTGAGCGACTGATAAAAACTGCATTCAAACGACAAGTGAACAAGGCCTTGGGACTCTGAAACACGTCCAAAGGTCAGCTGGGGTGAGCAATATGGATGGATCAGGAACAGAACACATGTCCTTTACTTCGGTCTTTAACCATTTCTGATGAGGGGGCTTTCAGCAGCGTTTGAGTCCTTGAGACGGGCAGTCCTTGTGGATTCCTGAGTGCCGCTACGTCAGCGTCTGCAGAAGGTGCTGTTTTCAAGAAGGGCCCTAATCAGCTCCTTCTGCTTAGAGCAGCCCTTCAGCTGTGCCAGAAGGGGGTGTTTGCCAGAGACACGAGGCGCTTGTAATCCTAACAAGACGTCCACATATTGTGTATCACACACCGATATCCGTACTAGACTGATGAGGATGTCCTTTAAAACAGCAGTTTATCAATGACTTGTTTATAAACCAAACAAGCCATTGAGAAATTAAACAGTCAATTCTGTTGGGATTTGTCTATTTATCCCCAAATGTTTAATCTTTGAAAAAAATAAATGAGAACTTAATTAAGTGCTAATGAGATTAAGCGCCTACTGTACTGCCCAGGCCTACTAAAGATGATTTGTAAGGTCATATGGCCGATTGTGAGGCTATAAACATGTTAAAATAATTACACACTAATAATTAATAATACACACTAATAATAAAAATAAAATGAAAACATGGTCTTCAAACGATTAAGAAGGTTTATTTTGAGGAAACGGCCCCCTTGTGGGACTGTAATGCTACATGCCCACTGCACCGTCAGTCAACGGACGTGGGAAGGCGTGGCTGACTGATGGGGGAGTAGTCTTTGCAGAGGCATCCATCAGCCAATCAAATTGCTTCGCCGGGTTCTTCCCGCTTCTTCCTGCTTGTTGCGAGGCAAGATTACCCGATTTCCTGCTTTCCAGTATCGTCAGAGCCCGAGTCGCGTCACAGTGCTTAAATGTGCATACGTGATCTGATTGGATGACGGATCCGTCGCTGCCGAAAAAGTTGAAAATTTTTCAACTTCTTGACGGAGCCGAAGGCTCCAACGGAACGGACGGATCCACAATGCATTGCGCGTCCGTCCCCATTCAAAGTCAATGGGGATCAGTCAACGGACGGAGGTAGTGGGCACGGGGCGTAATACAATCAAGCCATACAGGCATCCCATAATGATACTCACCATCATTACTGGAACGGTTGATAATAACGGCCGACATAATTATGATTCTTTATTTCTTGTTCTTATTGGTCATATTCATTGGCTGGATTGTCCCAGGCCTACATCTGCCTACTCCATCCATCGTTAACAAAGCCCCAGCCGAGCCGATCCGATTCCTCCTGACCACGCCCGTAGCAGCTATGAGGTCGCAGGGTCGGGGCCTTTGTCATTCTCTTAGAGCTAAAAAAAAAAAAAATGGAAATGAAATACATCTGTTTGTAAATCAGCGATCGAGAACGAGTGCTTGATTCAGTGCAGGCTTGTTACTTTGTGGTCGCTGTGTGTGTCATCTGGTGGTGTATGTACGAGCCGAGCACAACCGCCCCCAGGTCTTACTCTGAGAGTCTTCTGTGGGGTTAACCTCAGATCTACATCTGATTTCTTCTGCTACATATTTCCCCTGGTGCGGGTCCTATTCATGTCTTTGTGTTCGGAACACACCTAACCTTAATGTCTCCTTCATGTCCATTCTATAAGGTGTGCTCGCTCCTGCTTGAGGCCCTCTATGTTATATGCTAACCTACTTATTATAAGTACCTTTCTTTCTTCCTCTCTTCCAGATTGGTAGTTCCCAACAAAGGGTATTCTTCCTTAGATCAGAGTCCAGATGAAAAGCCCCTGGTGGCCCTAGACACAGACAGGTGAAAACACACACACACACACACACACACACACACGCACACGCACACGCACGCACACACACACAGTATACAACCACACTCTCTCACATACACACACATACGCTCTCTCAAAAACACACACACATACAACTCTGTCGGTCTATACCCTATACCTGTGTGGTGTACATTTCTATGAGGAGCTCATATCCCGTGTCTATGTGTTTGTGTTCCAGCGATGATGACTTTGACATGTCGAGATACTCTTCGTCGGGGTACTCCTCAGCCGAGGTGAGACGGGTGGGATGGCACCCACTCAATCAGGTCCTTCACACTCACACTTTATGTTTATATAATGCATGTAAATGTTCAGGTTAAAAGTTATATATTTCATGTAACTTAAACTAGGGATGGGCACGAGTAGTAAATTCCAAACTCGAGTGATAGAAGGAATTCCTCGAGGATCAATCGAGTACTCGTTTAATCAAATCTATTTTTAGAATGCAACGCATCTGCAGCAGGAATAGGCCTGATGATGAACGGCAATATTACCAACCAAACATGTAATGCTTATTCTCCATCAAAACAGTCAGTTATCAGAGTATTCATTATTTATTTTTGCAAACGTTTAAAAGACATTTTCCTTGCAAAAATAAATAGGCGTCTCACAATTTAAATCACGTCGAACCAAGGCCTGTAACAGTTTAAAAAAAAAAAAAACGAAACAAGTAGCCTAACCATTGCAAATAATTTAAAGCTGCAAATAAAACAGCAGCAAATGGACTATGGAAATACTCAGTGTTCTCTACACGCCCGGGATTACAGCTGCGTCTTGCGGCGGTGAAAATAGCCGACACACTTGGTTGCTGCGGGACGGCTTTCCCGAACTCACCGTTGTGTTTCAGGAGCATATGTTGCCGCATAGTACTTTCTGGTAGCTCGATTTCGCTTGGCATATTGTACATTTCACCTTATGATCTCCTATTTCTTTAAAGTATTTCAATTCTTCGCTGCGCTTTGCTTTAACCGCCATCTCTTAACTTTTTGAATTCTGGCGTGCCTGCACACGGCACGGAACGCGCCACACAGAAATGGATACATTTCATTTGCTTTGTGCCCACTGCATGCGTTAGTGGCGCCGACCGAAAATTGATACATTTGCTTCAGAAAACTTTGTTTGTGTGTGTATATGCAAACTCGAGTTTGCCTGTCCACCAACCGAGTTCATTTGTAACGAGGAGTACTCGAGTAATCGATTCCTCACGCCCATCCCTAACTTAAACTCTAAATGTCTATCAACACCGTGGATCACTGACAGGCCTTTCACACATGAACTCCGGATAAACTCTGGAGAATCGGGTCCGGAAATGATCCGGAGTTTCCCTTTCACACATGTTACACACAACAGGAGACGAACCGCCTCAGACATGTTCAAACATACTGGAGATACGCCAGATAATTCAGGGGAGGGGTGATGCCGGGGCAGAGAGAGTAGGAGGCCGGACGCAAAACGTCTGCAGTGGGAGTCGCAGTATTTTGTTCACAACACATCGAAGTGGGCGGGTGAGGCTTCAACACGTGACTCTTCAGCAACGTCAGCAACACACCAGAAATCACCTCCACAACAAGCCAGCAACGCGTCAACAACACGCTCGCACGCTCGTTGTGAGTTAATTAAGGCCCCGTCCACACGAAGCCGAAACGGGCGAAACCGTTACGGTTTCGATCTATCCGGTTTCGAAGTATCTCCGTAAAGACGAAGCCAAGCGAAACCGGGTAGACCTGTAGAAACGCTGTAGTACACAAGCCAGGCCCATAAGGGGCGCTGCTTCTGCTACAGAAATCCAGAAGGAAAATAAATAAGAAAAGAGGCGAGCATGCGCATAAAGGGTGAGACTCTGCGGGCTTAACAGTCATTGGCTAGAGGATCGAAGGGGGGGGGGGGGCGATGACGTCATGGTTTGCGGTTTCAGTCGGTTTCAGGCGTCCACACGAATCCAAAACGAAACCGGGTAGATTTGAAACCACCTCCGAGGGTGGTTTCAGAAGTTTGCGGTTTCGGTCAGCGGATTCGCCGGCTTCGTGTGGACGGAAGGCCGAACCGTACAAGACCTTTGCGGTTTCGCCATGAAATCGGCTTCGTGTGGACGGGGCCTTACACGAGGGGCCTGGTAGTTTCATGTCTTGAGGGGCAGAATCAGACGTTTCAGTTCACACCTTCAGCCCCACCAGTGATTATCTGGAGAATGTGCGACTTTCTGTGCATGTGTGAAAGGCCTATGACAGAGGTGAAACAAGTTAGGTTTTTGTGTAATTATTGTGATTCCACACTCATACCTAAGCACAGATGGTGCTCCAGTATCCATTGTTGTTGTTTTTACAAGATAGATATGGATCTGGGTGAGTGAATCTCAGGGCTTGAATACCAAACGTTTGATCACAGAACACCACTGCAGTGATCAGTTCTCAACCAAAGATGGCACTGTCTTTGTACTCAGTGAAAATCAAAGCATGAACAGGTGAATCAGCCTCTAGCCAGCTGCGGTCACATGACACCAGCCTTACCTGATTCCCTTGAACTCACAACTGGTCTTACCTGATGAACAGAGTAGCAGGTAGAAATCATGAATCCCAATGTAATGTGTGTGTGTGTGTTTGGGGGGGGGGGAACTGAATCTATCGCAATAGCTTGTTTATTATCTTCGGCTATTTGGTGTTACAGAAGCTTAGCGCTGACCATAATATTAACTAATTTGTGTGTGTGTGTGTGTGTGTGTGAGTGCGGCTGACCTTCCTTGTAACACACCTGCCTCCCATGCCCCGCCCCCTCCCATTTTGCTTTCAGCAAATCAATCAGGACCTGAACATTCAGCTGCTCAAAGATGGTTACCGTCTAGACGAGATCCCGGACGACGAGGACCTGGACCTCATCCCGCCCAAGTCCGTCAACCCCACCTGCATGTGTTGCCAGGCAACCTCCTCCAGCGACTGTCAAATACAGTAACCCTCCCCCTTCCTCCCCGTCTCCCAAAGCTCCCCTCCGAGCCCCGCCCTCTACTTTACACATGACCCCCTCGCAACCCCAGCTGCCTCTCATCTAAGTGTAGTAACCCTATCAGAGAGCGACCACAGAGAAACGCTGGTGGTGGAAGTAGGACCAAAGATAATCCAGTGAAAATAAAAAGGAAAGGCCAAACGGAAAACTAGACAAGATGTTACACCCCCCTCCCCCAAGACTATGATAGTATGTTTTTAAGTGTATTTATTTGATTTCCTCCTATGGTAGGAAACATGCATCTGTCTGTCAGGGATTTGGCTCTCTCTCTTCTTTCCTTCCCTTCTGATTACATGTTGTGACATCTAAGCGAAGCGATCCTTAATGATTACTGCTGCTGACCTTGCCGACCTGCCTACATAACTCCTAGGTTGTATTTATTGTTCTTTTTTGATTCCAGCTTATATATTGACAATTTTTTTGTAGTTTATTCGAATTTTGCGAATTTGGTATGGGAGTACGAGGCATACACACATACACGAACCAAGCACTGAAGGATTGTACGCTGAACGGACGAAAAGCGGAGGCAGATGTAGATGCCGTCATTTTAGAAGCTATTGAATTAGTCGTACTGCACGTGTTTGTGATGTAGCACAGGAGGTATTGCACTTAATCAACCTAATCCCCCCCTCCTATTCACTTCCTTCTTTTGACAACACCACCCTTTACTTGTTCTGGACTGGCTTTCACTGGGGGGGGGGGGGGGGGGGGGGGTATGATCACAAAGGGCCACAGAATGATAAGAAGCACACAGAAGAGAACAGATAGTAAACAAGTAATCATTCATGAGACGGAGAGGACAGCTGGCCCTGGTGCTACTAACAGTTAGCCCTGTTGCTAACAGTTATTAGTGTCCCGGTGTTACTGTCTACTGTGTATCGTCAGACCACTGTTATGGCAATATTGTTTTGTTTAACTATTATTTAATCATTTTGAACGTCTTACTGTTGCACATTGAACATTTTAATTTTGTGTCATGTACGACATTTCCTTGATGTTTATACTGCCTTCCCTATTCAAGAACACACAGTGACAGTGTCTTATCTGAAATGAACTGTGTTGAAAAGGGAAGATTCTTGTTGTTCCTCCTCCCACTCGCTCATCCAAGGGCCAAAGGTTGTGTGTGTGTGTGTGTGTGCGTGTGTGTGTGTGTGTGTGTGTGTGTGTGTGTGTGCGCGTGTGTGTGTGTGTGTGTGTGCGTGTGTACGTGCGTGCATAGGAGGTGGGCAGGAGGGGGGGGATAACTTGAGTTATACTGTAACACGGTTCTTAACTGGAATAAGCTCTGTTTTGTTTTTGGACATATCTTGTTTTACCTCATATCCCCCATGTCCATATACATGTCCTTTCCCCCATTTGACCTAAGGGACTCCTCCCCTGGTGGCCATTATGTGTGTCTGCATCGTTTACATGTGGAGACGAGGTGACCAAACCAATGGGACGTTTTTCCTTCTGTATTCGCATAAATCAGAAATGATTTTTTTTTTATCTTTTCGATTTATTATTGGCTTTATGTTGTATTATTGCCTGTATCTTTTTAACACTTTTATGTGACATCAGTTGATTGAATTAGAGTATGCCTTAATACAGATATGTTTCAAAGACGTGTGTATTTTTATTTCCCTACGTGATTTATTTAAAATAACATTTGCTGGATTATGTTATGTTTTTACTTTAAGACATGGGGGAACATTGTCTTCATTTTGTTTTAGACAATTTTTTTGTACTTAAACACTTTATTTCCAGTATTTAACAATGTTCTGTGTAGTGTATGAAATCCATAAATAAACAAGAAGCTGGTGGTAAATATTCTCACCCTACTTCATGTTTCATTTCTTGTACCTGTCAAATATTAACATGAACATATCGCCGACCTTGTGTTTCCAATACTCCCTGTTTTCCTGGAAGGAACCGCAGCCACATCGGTTTGCAATGTGTCACAGTAACCGGGACAATTGGAAACAAACAGAAACATATTTAGAAAGACCTCTTGAGTTTATTGTTAGAACCAAGAGGAGCACATTTCCCTCCATGAACATGACAATTTCCAAGCCCCTGTGATGGACCCTGGGTAACCCTGTACAGTGGCCTAGAACACAAGCAGCAAGCAGAATCCAAAGTAAAGGCTTCAGGCTGAAAGGCAACAACGTCGGAGTCATTTGATGCTTTAAGGTGGGAATCTGTTCTCACTTTACACTGGGGTTGGCATGGGAAGAGTCTGTTCTATGGGTTTCTCTAAGCATTAAATGGCATTTGGAGATTTATTGTCGTTATCAAAACAGTCTGATTCCACAAAATTTCATAACAAAGTACTTCCTTTTTAAATAATTTCACACGTTACGGAAGAGATAATCCTAAGAAGCACACAGAATCATGCATCTGAAATGAATCGTCTGTGTGCTTCCAATTCTCCCCAGGGGTATAACTTATATTTCCTTGCAATAAAACAACAATCCACCATTCCCTCAATGCCTTAACATAAATGGTCATAACATAAAATGTAGTTATGACCCAATAATGTCATAACCTACTAGAATCCAGAGTCCAGACTACTGTGAGTGAGACATTGAATGACCTTATATTTCTGCTATAAAGCTTTGCAATTAATACTTGCATACGTTCTGTCTCCTTTGCATCAATATTAATGTAATTCCTGGAAGAGACAGGAAATTGACTATTTAATGATTACTATGAATAATTATCTCGCGAACCAGCTGGCTGATAACAGAGTGAACAAGGTATGAACTGATGTTAGTAGCTATCCCTATTATCTTCTAGTATAGTAGGTATATAATATCTACTATACAATACTTTAACCCTAATCAATACACAACTATATTCAACTCTAAATGCTTTTACTTCAATATACCCAGTTTAACATTAAGCTAATTCTAGTGTATTATTATACTGTTGGACAAACAAAGGCCTCGTTTGAACTAAAATCGATATATTACATAGATCACTTCCATAACTCGTCAGCAAAATACATATTTTTCCTGAATTGGTCTAAGCCTATTAACACAGTCTGTAAATAATTGAACAAGATTCCAACACATTCATTGAATGTGTGATTTATTTACTGTTTCCTCCTCTTTATAGGTCTGCGTTCATCTAGAAAGCTATACACAAAAGGCTTCTCATTTGCACATTATTCAAGTATAAAAAAATCTGAGTTACCTGACCAGCTCAGTACATGTGACCTAGCTGTTTCTGAACTTTAGAAATAAGAAAGGAGACTCACAGTAGAATGACCGCTGATTCTAGGTAGTATCAAAGATTGACTTTTTGAAATGGAAAGATAATTTTACACTGCGTTTGCAATATTTACAGAGAACATCTGCACATAGTCATGCGTTTGATATTTTTTTTTCTCGTTTTAATTATTTACATTATTTACTGCGTTCGTCCTCCCGTGCACATGGGTTCTCCTGCGTCTGAATGGGAGTGCGTCCTTAACCTAAAACCCAGCGGGACTTCGGTCTCCAGAGTCGGACGAGGAGACGGACAGGGAGCAGCGCCGCCTCTTGGCCGCGCTGGGGCACTGCAGCATGCTTGGCTGGAAGCCCGCGTGCCGCCGGGCGTGCTTCGTCAGGTGGTCGCTCCTCATGAAGCACTTGTCGCACAGCGGACAGTTGAAGCGCTTTTCTCCCGTGTGCGTGCGGTAATGCCGGGTCAGCTCGTCCGACCGCGAAAACTTCTTACCGCAATCTTTCCAGGTGCACTCGAACGGACGCTCCCCTGCAGACAGAACACACACACACACACACACACACACACACACACACACACACACACACACACACACACACACACACACACACACACACACACACACACACACACACACACACACACACACACACACACACACACACATTTTATGGTCAACGATAAGCTTCTTTAACAACAAATAGCCAAAGATAATAAACAAGCTATTGCGATAGATTTAGCTTCCAGGGGTTCCTTGCCATCACGGGCGCGTGTCCTCTGACCACGTGTCTCTTCTTGTTTACAACCTAAGTAGGGGGCGTGACGGGGCGATGACGTATGAGGAAATAACTGCGCAGGGGGCTTATCTCCGGTTAAGAACATGTGGGGACAGCAAAGTCACAGTGACCCACAAATGAGTCAGAGAGCACGTCTCGTTGCCATGCGAACATTGTTGTCCGGATATCTTTACCCTTCACCGTCATTCCGTTAAAGCGTTTTGCCATAAAAGCTCTCGTCAAACGTCTCTATATCCCCATTTAAAAAGCGAATATCACAGAACGGCACAGAGATTGGAAGTCCTGGCATTTAAATCGACGTCATGTATCGCAGACACCCCGACATCGTGAGTCACGGCTCTGCCACAAGCTGCGAAACACATTTCACCACATCTGAACTTCGCCCAAACTATTTACAATGCACCACAAATAAATGGCGGCGGCGGAACGCGCTGTTCCCAGAACAGAACATCAACGCGTATCAACAGCGGGCTGGAGACCACGCCCCCAGGCTGCGGAGAACCGCAGTCACACCCCCCAATCGGGAGACACGCACACACACACACCCCACCCCCACCGAAACACACACACAAGTCAATTCTGTTAAGCCTTATTATTTTATGAAAGGCATACTGCAATGAATAGGCCCAGGGGGACCAGGGACACACCAGTCTAGAGACAACCTCTATGATATCTTCACTCAGTAGTCGTAGTTGGCGTAGATTTGTGAAAGAAATGCCAAAACGCAACTCAAAAGGGCCAACAAGCTTTGTTCTGATGCACATGACCGGGAGGTTTGGTCTGGGGTCGCTTAACACTTACCGGTGTGGACCCTTAAGTGAGCCTTGAGGTGGGACGACTTTCCATACATTTTCCCGCAACCGCTGAACGGGCAGCTGTGCTTCTTCTCGGGAGACTCGTGCCTGATTGCTGATTTTTTATTCCGGTAATGAGTCGGTGCCGGCACCGGGGCCAGAGTGTCCTCGCTGTCCGACCGGCGGTCCACCTTGTCGCGGGTGTTCTCGTCGGCCTGCGCCACAAGACACTTGGCGCCTCCTCCTCCTCCGGGGATACATTTGTTCAAGTCCAGCAGGATCATCGCGACCATCAACAAAGTTCTGTTCTCCTGATTCTCTTTGTGCATGTCCTCTGTGGGCAGCAGCGCGTCGGGACTACCACTACCCGGGGGCCGCTGGGAGGAGACCCGCTCTGCGGCCGGTTCACACTCCGACATCATCGCTTCAGCTCCCCGTGGCACTACGAGGATCCGACTGACGCCAAGAATGAATGATCTCCAATAAATGTCGACTGAATAATGCTAATCACACTCGGCCACAGGAAACATGTGGCTAACAATCCACACGTGTCGTCTTCGATGTGACCATCCTCCTCCGACAGGGGTTGTTGGATACTGAAGCAGGGCGGATCGACACAACCCTATAATAGTATAACGCGTACCTATTATCGATAGTCGGCCTAACTTGCAGATCAATAGCCGCCAATATAATCGATGTTGTTGTTGTCACGATGTGCTCCTTCTCCCCTGGCTTACATGCGTCAACTCGCCTGGTTGAAGCTGTGCGGAGCACTTTTTCTCAACTCCAAGAAACAATTTCGCGGAATCCCACGGTGTCATAATAAAGCAGGGCTGCGATTGGCTAGGAGAAAACGTGACTCGTTTCGTTTACGTTACGCGGAACTGCCGATTATGAAATTGACGGACAGGGATCTGACCGGTGTTGCCAGATTGGGCCGCCAGCGATGCAAGATCGGGCGGGAAATATGTCCCAATCTGGCAACACTGGGCTTGACCCGCTTTATGTGAAGCGATGAATCAAAGAATCAAACCATTAAAGTCAAGACGTTCTTGTACAACCCAGTGCTATGAACTCGCCCTGCTACACAGAACCTGAAATATCAACCAAATTCACGTAAAACACAGGTATACATGGATCGTCTAGCAAAGTAAACAACACATACTGAGGTTTAAAAGTGGATTATAATTTAACATGCACTAATGAACGTTAGCCCTTCCTGACCCACAGCCCGGGGTTATATGTAGGCTATGTCTACATCAGTACTGCCTAGGTCTGCAGGCTTAACAATATCCTGAGTAAACACGTCCTCCTCCTCCCTTCAGGCGCCGGGTGCTGCGAGTTCCGCCCGCGGGTCTCCTCCGGGCTCCACTGGGGGCGCTATGAACCCGCCTACCCCGGTTTGTACACATTATGTTGGCTAAATGAGGTCGTGGCGGGACAATTATGGAGAACATGTTCCTACCCACGGACCGGCCGCAAATACAGTGAAGTACCGGAAGACGACACGTGGTCTGTTCATAGAGGTAACCGCCCAGGGCCGTGGACAGGCCGGCCACTGAAACATGAGGACTGACTCACAAATGGAAAGCAGCTTTAGGGTTGTTGTCTTTTTTTTTTAGCTTACAGACTTCGAGTTTGTAGGATTTAGAGTAAGATTTGGGTTACGAGGGGTAAACAATCTGCACCGGGAAGGTGGAGATGGTTGTGGTGGTGACACGCCCCTTTTGCCAGAACTAGTTCACTCCACTTTTTTGTTTTTCCAAATGTGCTTTTGGGTTTCCAAGAAGGAAATAAAGAGGGGGGTTGCCTTGAGGGGCCGCGTTGCCAGTAGCTGTCGCTCCCTCTCCTCTCCATGGTAAAACACTTTCCTGGAAGGCTGAGGGAGGGGGGAGGGGGATGCACGATGCACCCTAGTTTTCCCCCAAAGTGTAAAAAAAATGCATGTAGGCTTTCACTCCTACTATGTGAATCGGGTTGACTTATGATTGTGTCGGAGATAAAAAACGATCAAACAAGGGCTGTTGGTCGTGGGCATGTGGAAGATGATAAGTGAGGCGTAGGAGGGAGAGTGCGAACGAGAAACGAGGGGGAGGAGGCGGCACGTGTAGAAGAAAAACAGAATGTTCCCTTCCGTGTACTGAGTCTGAACTCACGCGCCACCGATGACCCCCCTCCCCGCCCCAAGTAGGCTACGCATGCATGTGAGGTCCGGGAATCTGCCCTACATATCAAGAGAAAACGGGCTATGCTTTATGTCTAACCCTGTTATGCACCTTGATCCTTTTTGGTTGAAAGATCTTAATGCCATGTACTTCGGCGATTTTATGCCATTATCGGTTTAAGTAGGCTAGAGGGAAGCACAGCACAGCCACCTGTCGCATTCACTTGGTTTTGCTGACATTCCCGACAGCCACAATAGGGAGCCGACTGCCCAGTGACAACTGTTGAACAACTTATTGCACACGCCTCATCTCCTATAGGGCTAAGCACGAGCTTTCGCTGGTGTTTAGAGAAACAACAACCTAATCAGCATACCTATCAGTATTGCCCTGACCCCTTAAACACACATGCAAGCACACAAACTCACTCACACAGCAGTTTCTGTCACGTTTCTTTTTTTTTTTAGAAACGTACAACCCCCAAAAGCATGTGAGGGGAAAGTAAACAAGACACATGTACCAATCTATTCATTTATTTAACAATGCATGCCAGACATGATCCTATTCACATTGAAGAATACAGATTTGTATTTGCATCAAAATACTCACTACTGTGATTTATAATTCCTCTACCTTTCCCATCGTCACCGTTTAAAGGAGGATAGTTTTGTTTGCCCTCAGTGGAAGAACTGCATGCATTTAAAGGACATTTAATTAATTGAGATCTGGAGGAGGAGGGGGATCCTGTTCACTGGGCGAACAACAACAATATCAGCATTTATTGCAGGAAAGGAAAAACAAAAAGAAAACATGTGCATGGATTTCTTAACTAACAATTTCTCGTCCCCGGTTGTGGAGGAAGTCCCCTGTTTGATTAAACGCGTAATTCTCATTTGGTTCCAGAAGAAAAAGTGAAGCAACTGTGTAGGAAAATATAATAGAAATACTGTACATTGGGATCTGGGTGGATTTATGTTGCATCTTCATGCTCATCTGTTAGTGGGTATCGTGTCAAACACACAGGCACACACACACACCGCCTGCACGCACGCACACACATACAAACACACACGTCCCCTAGATTTGCACTGTTCCTCGCATGGCCGCCATGTCAACACACACAAAAGCATAAACATTGAGTCATGCGCACAAGTTGGTTCAGAAAGTGCAATGAAGACGTTTGATATTGTTTATCAAACCTTATGGTTTAGGGGAAAAAATACCTCCCATGTCATTACTATCGCTGTTAAGTGTCTCGTCAAAACTATTTTTGCAATATGGGACTTTAAAATAGTGCATTTCAGCAGTGAACTGAAGTGTTTTGTAAACTACTCAGCTATGCATGTTTGAGAATTGGGTTTTATTCATTATTACGAGTGAGCAGAGGTCGTCACTGCTGGTCTCTTTTGCAAAGGTTTCGATAATGGCTCAGCCAATCAAAGGTTTGGAAAATGGCTCAGCCAATCAAAGGTTTGGATAATGGCTCAGCCAATCAAAGGTTTGGATAATGGCTCAGCCAATCAACTGCCACTCCATTCCAATCGGTTTGGTTAAGTTTTTGAACACAATGTGAAACGGTAAATTTGGATCAAAAGCCCACTGTAGACATATGTAAACCGTAGTTGGTTTGGTTTAGGATTATCTATTATTGTCAATTAGTTGTCCAGAGTTTACTGTTGACAGACATTCCCCTCAATTAAAATTCCATAAAACAATATCAATCGATTTTCTTAAGCATTTTTGTTGTAAAGCATAGTGATTACTGCTAGCCTTTTTACTACAATTCTAAATGTCTTTGTTGGGTTCTTGACATTTCAAATTATATATGAGAGCTAACAGGCTACATCTTCCTTCGTACCTGGGACATTGAGAGTATATTGATCAGCTTTAGGAGCTTATTGGACACCTCCCGTGATGGACAGGGATGAAGCAAATCTGTCTGGCCAATTAGGTGGTATACACATAGCATGACGGAGAGAAGGGCCCGCCTCTTGGAATCCTTTCCCCTTTCCTGTAGTGTGTCATCAGTGTTGTGTTTAAGTAGATACGAACCCAGCCACATCCCAGATTTCATCCGTATTTGAAAAGTACAAAGTGCACCGATTCAAATAAATATTTTAGAATAAGGTCGAATACAGTTGTCATTGAGCCATCAACCCCCCTCATTTTCGATTTTTTTTGTCTTGTTTTGTTTCCACTAGAGATCGATGATGACATGCAATGTCAAAAAACCCTGGTGGTTGTGCTCTAACGTCTGCAGCAGACATGTCAGTGCTGCAGCCCTGTGTTCTAAGTGGAGCCCGGAGTCGCCCAGTGATCCTGTGTTTGGCAACGCAGGGAGCGAGCAGCTCGCCCGGCCGTTGTTACATTACACAGAAAACAGGAACAATAAAAAAGGGATTACACCTTAAATATGATTGAAATGTACAATCTATCATTTATATAACAGATTTTAATCAATCTTTTAATACATCAGCATTCACTGCTTGTATCTCTCCCTTTTTATATTAAATTTGATAATAAACCTTACTTAGAAAATAGTTAAAATTAGAGAAAAATAGCACTGAGAAGATATAAATATTAAATATTCATATTAGTAATTCAAACAGGCATTTAATTATTCATGATAGCCAGAAAATATGTAATTAAATAGAAATAATCTCAAAATAAATGCAATGCATGTGATTGTATTGTATTAATTGGTGCAATATAAATCACAAATATATATATTTATATATATAAAAACTATCAATTAAACTTTTTCAACCTTTCTGCAAAAAGCTATCATAGAAAGTCATTCCCTTCTTTTTAGAACTTTTCATCCAGAGAAACGATGAGGAAACAATCAGATAGTTATAGATGTGCGTGGTGATATGGATTCTATAGGTCAATCAAAATAGCTTTCACACACCTGACTGAACCTAATGCATATACTTAGCAGCAAAAACTATTTCAATGTTTTGCATTCCTTTCTCTCTCCCAGGAAACTAGTGTGCACTTTTTAAATGGATTTAGCAGTCAAAACTTCAGTCAAAATGTTTTCCTTTTTTTTTTTGTCTTAACTGACTATCATGGATTTCATGAAAGAATGATCAAATACATGACAATTCCATAACAGACAAAGGACGGATCCGGTGGTCTTTGACTAGAGTTTGACCATTGAAACATACAGTGAGTGAAAGGATGAAAAGATTTTGGTTCTACATTTGCAGCCAGCCTCTTGTGCAGAGACCGCCCCCTTGTGGCCAACAGGGCGTATTTGCAGACAAAAACTAAATATGTTAAAGAGATGGAACATGTTGTTACTTGTATTTGTGGCTAGCCCTAAAATATTAAACTGTCCATACTGTACTTTCCTGAATGAGATACATCGTCAATATTCATTACAGGGTAGCATAGCTTACTGGACACAGCAATGTACAAGGGATATGCCATCTGGAAGTGCAGTCTGTATTTGTGGCTCTTATCTTTGTTAATGTTTCCCAGACTGGATTCAATATAAACTCGAGATATAATGATGACGATGACTTCCTGATTGTAAAGTCAGACTTATAGTATCTTGAGTAATGTTGGCCTGGCACTCCTTACTCTATCGGGTCTCTCATCTCTTGTAGCTTATTTAATAATCGAAACTGCGACTATGAAGACATTTTCTGTTTGAATGTTGGCTGTTGTGTTATGACTCCTTGAAATAGTTCAGACAAATTAAGATACAATCAATTAAAATTGAATGCCACAGACAAGTTTGACATTTTCCCTCGACAAATACAATTCACATGACTCCCTTTAGAATATTTTACTTTAAAAGACTACTTAATCCCTTCTATTAATTCCCCACATATCACTGACTTTGTAATGCCTCTCTCCATTCACCAGTAATATCACTCCTAGTCACATGACTTATTCCGCCCACACATTTCCACTATCAAAATAAGTATTGCTAGATTTCTTTCCTTTTCATTGGCTCTCGGTCGGTGAAAACACACAAAACTTTATATTAAGGAGCGTCAAATGCTGCTGCCCTTTGAGTCCTGGGGGAAAGGGGACACATTTTTGGCTATATATATATATATTATTCTATGTATATTTAACTCTCCTCTCCCGTTTCTTCCCCTTCTGCTTTGGCGGTTCCTAAGGAATCAATAATCTAGGAGTTACAGTACGTGTTCCTCACCTAGCATCGTGATGGACATGAGATGGAACATAGTGACATAGTAGTGGGTTGGACGTATTGGTGACGGTGGAAGACTGACACGTAGACAGAGACCTTCCAAAGCCTTAACACCCCATGGATAGTTACTGAGCTACAAGAGGAGGTAAAAACTACTGTAGTGTTAATAGCTCTTTGTTTTAGACTGGTGTACAATAGGACCCCCCCCCCCCCCCCCATCCCCTCCTCCCCCCAGCACTGCTGTTTCCGGGTGAGGATGCGTCTCCGGTAGGGCGTCTGCAACATCCTGCCACTTCCTCCACGGTGTACCTCTCTGCTGCTGCCATGGTAAGCGTGGCCCCGCATCCGCCTCCGTAGCAACCCCACCCCGTCACCCCGTCAGCTTCCCCCGCCGTGCCCTCTGACCTTTACCCTCCCTGGTCCTGTGAATGTGTGTATGTGTGTTCCTGCGCTGACCGGCGTTCCCGTTGTCACGTGTAGTTCTGTCTGTCGAAGCTGCGGAACGCCGAGGGCGTGGCCAGCTTCCTCATGGACAGGCTGTCAGTCTTGCCGGGCTCCGGGCGGGCCCCGGACTTGCTCCTGAGGAAGGGGTTCCGGGCCCCCGCCGGCCCCCGGCCCGCGGACCCCCGGTCGGCCCCGGGGCCCGCGCCCCGCTCCATCCTCTCGCTCACCGACAGGCTCTTCCTGTGCTGGGGGGCCAGGCTCAGGGCGGGGTGCGAGTCATCCGAGGAGCAGCTGTTGGCCCGCTCCTGCCGGGAGGAGGGCGGGTAGAGGGGCGACCCACAGGGCCGCCCGGGGCGAGGGGTGGAGGGGACCCCCAACAGCTCCTCGGGGTCCTCGGGGTCAGACTCCGTCTGGCTCAGCTCAGCCTCGCGCTCGGGGTGCGAGGAGCCCCCGTCCGGGGCGGGCTTGTCGAAGGGGAAGGAGGTGGAGACGCCCGGGGAGTGGGCGCGCTCGGCGGGGGCGTAGGGCGAGGAGACGCAGCGCGTGTCGATGCAGTCCGTGATGCTGGTGTACTCGGCCGCCTTCACCTGCACGCCGGCGCCCAGGCCGCCGTACACGCCGCGCGGGTTGAACATAAGGCTGTGGGACTTGACCAGCTGGGGCTCGTCCAGGAAGCCCCCGCCGCCCCCCGCCGACAGGTAGCGGCTGCTCTTGGAGCGCTCCAGCATCCCGGCCGATGGCGGCGGCGACGGGTCCATCTCCCACGGCGGCAGGGAGGAGGAGTCCGGCAGGAGGTGGGCGGAGCTCAGGGACAGGTCGACGGCGGCGCTGTCCTCGAAGGCGGTGCCCGTCCCCGTGGCGACCGTCCCACAGCCGCTGCTGCCGGCCCCGCACTCCGAGGACCTCTCTCCCACGCCGCCGCCGCCGCCGTAGTCACTGCCCCCCGACAACACCGCCTCCATGATCTCGGAGTGGAGGGAGGAGTTCCGGCGGAGGGGCGGGGCCGTCCGCAGGGGGTCCAGGAACACCTCGCCGGGCCCCACCTCCTCCGAGGCCGACACGTAGATGTCGATGCAGGAGGACGGCCGGTGCTGCTGGGACACCGACAGCGTGGCCAGGGGGAGGGGCTTGGAGTCCCTGGGGGCGGTGCCCGAGGACACGGACTGCGAGCTGTTGGCGCGGTGCAGGCTCAGCGAGCGCTCCTTGAAGAAGCCCTCGACGCGCCTTGAGGCCCCGCCCCCGCGGTGCTGCGGCTCGCCACCGCTGCCGCGCCCCCCGCCCACGTAGAAGGAGTGGCTCCGGGTGCGCGTGGCGGCGGCGGTGGGCGAGGGCGGGGACAGGGAGCCCTCGCCGCCGCCCTCCAGCGCCTCCTGCAGGCGGTAGGCGTTGCCGTCCGTGCTGTTGAAGCTGCTCTGCCGCAGGATGTACCCGGTGTCGGGGCCCTCGGCGTGCCGCAGGGCGTAGGCCGAGTCGGTGCAGTCGGACGAGGTGCGGGAGCGCACCTTGTTGACCTCGCCGCGCTCCACGCCTGTCACGCGCTCCAGCGCCACGGCGATGCGCGCGATCAGCTCCTCCATCTGCGCCAGCCGGACGTCCACCGTCTGCAGCGACGCCTTCATGAAGTGCTCGCGCTCGTTCACCTCCTCCAGACGCATTGCCATGTTCTCCACCCTGCCGGGGGGGGGAGAGAGGGTTAAGAGGACAGCCAGCACCGAGGGGGGGCGGAGATAAGGAAGAGTCAGAGATACAAGGTCGTCGTGTGCTCGCGTCTCCCTGCTATGACCCGAGGTTGTCTGGCGTTCCGGTTCAGTGGAGTAAAGCAGAGTCAATATTGAATGTCCCCAGAGAGGCGGTGTGTTTTACAACAGCCGCCCTAGCGCTACAATACCATGAAAAACAAATTATAAAGAGATAACGGGAAGGCCAGCTACAATCCCCCGGGATGGAATTATCGGACGAATCCCCAGCGATAATACCATGACAACGGTATTATTGATAACTAAATTGATAATTATTTTAGATAATTGCGTAATCAGTCTACCTTGTCTTGCCTTCCTCCTATATTTGTCTATGAAACCGTTACCGTATCTTCTCTTTTTACACACCCTTAACACCCTTAGACCTCTAGTCATTTCCCCCACGGTTGCGCTCTGAACAGACCTCGACCCGAGGCCGGTCGCGTCTGACCGTAGCGTCTTCAAGAGGAATGAATGCTTGGTTTAAGGAGGCTCGGTGGTTAAGGAGGCTCGGTGGTTAAGGAGGCTCGTGGTTAAGGAGGCTCGGTGGTTAAGGAGGCTCGGTGGTTAAGGAGGCTCGGTGGTTAAGGAGGCTCGGTGGTTAGGCCACCACAGTGCTGACCTCTCGGAAGTGACTCGGATCCTCTCGTCGTTGGAGGAGTTGAAGCGGTCGTCCTTCTCCCTGAAGTACTCCTCGATGCACTGCTCCTCGAAGTCATGGACCTTCTTCAGCTCGTCCTCCGTGATGAAGAGCTCTGTGAAAACGAGGAGGATGAGGAGGAGGAGCAGGAGGGGCAGAGAAGAGGAGGAGGAGGAGGAATAGGGGGGGCATAGAAGAGGGGCGTGAGGATCGTAATGCCGCATCGCTTTGTGGGAACATTCTGGTACGACAAGATACCAGTAAAATCTCGCCGCACGGAGGAAATAACTATAGAATATACCAATTGAAAAGTTAATGCTGACCAACCCTAACCCTTATCTCAAACACCCTAACTTTGAATTTGTTTCCTCTGACCTTCTTCTGTGTTTAATTAGTAGCTCTGCTATTCTCCTCATGGTAAAATGAACAGTTCTAAACCCTCAGTCGGCAATAATCCTCAATGTCCTGTCCAAAAAGCGGTGATGAAAAACTAAGTTAAACAGTTAAACAAGCTTTGAAGAATTGGCAGAGTAGATAAGCCACAGGTTTGAATTTACCACTCGAAGAAGTAGCTATTCAGGACTGGTGTTAGCGCTAAACATGTGTGGTCCAGTGAGGTCCTTATGTGAGCTTGAATCATATGGTCTAAAAGAAGCATAGACTGAAGTTAGGGTTAGCGGTTAGGGGATGGGTTGGGTTAGGGGTGAGGGTTTGCATTCAGGGTTAAGGGTTTGGGTTAGGGTTAGGGGTTAGGGTTCAGGGTTAGTGGTTAGGGTTAGGGTAAGCGGGACGCCCCCGACTCACTCAGGCCGTAGTCGCGCTCGTCGTCGTCGTGCTTGCGCCAGCGGCAGCACAGGTGCTTGAGTACCATGGTCATGTGACTGAAGATGATGAGCGGTGGGGGCAGGACGGGCCGCTCGTGGAAGGTCATGATCAGCTGGTAGCGCTGGAACTTCCACACCTGGTTGGAGATAGACTTCACTTCGAAGAACGTGTTGCTATGGTGACGGACAAACACAGAAGACAGAGAAAAGAAACACACACACCGACCACAACGAGAGTCTAAATAACCAGAGGGTATTGGTTCAGACGGGCGGCCGGGTGAATCATTGCCGAGCTCAACACGACGGAGTACCCATAACCCGTCCTGCTATTTATTCAATATGCAAAACGTAAACGGGCTGGCAGCTAGTGCGGCCAAATGTTTTATGAGAAGCCGTTGAATGTGTTTGTGTCTCTTCAATCATGCAAATGGCTGTTCACATTCCTAGTTTTAATTTAAGGCAAGATAGGGCAGTTTAATACTGTAATAAAACTTTGACAGAAATAAAGAAAGAAGGAATAATAAATAGAGAATACGAGAATAGATAGTGAGAGAGAGAGAGATGAAGAAAAGAGAGAGAGACAGTCAGAGAAAGAGAGAGGGGGAGAGGGAGAGAGGGAGAGACGAAGACAGACAAAAAGAAAGAGAGAGAGAGAAGAAGGCAGACAGAGACAAAGATATATATATATATATATATATAGATATATAGATAGATAGATAGATAGATAGATAGATAGAGAGATAGAGAGAGAGAGAGAGAGAGAGAGAGAGAGAGAGAGAGAGAGAGAAGAGAGATGAAGAGTGACAGAGAGACAGAGACAGGGAGGGAGAGATGGAGAGAGGGAGGGAGAGAGAGAGCGAGAGCATGCTGTGTTACATACTTGAAGACGGCGATGAGCAGGTTAACCAGCAGTATGTTGGCCACCAGCAGGTAGCAGGCCATGATGGCGGGGACGATCCAGGCGCCCGTCTTACAGGGCGGCAGCCTCACCACCCCGCCGTCGTCCGTTGTGATGTTGATGCCACATGGGGCTGTACGACGCAACAAAAACAAACACACACACACACACACATGAGCACATAGAACTTGTTAACACGTTCGCGATCAATATCAATTGGTAAAAACAAAGATAACCTATGCAAAGTAAGTGTGTAGATGCACCAACAGACATGCACATCAGCAGGCACGCAGCAGCAAAACCGATGGGTTCAAATGGGATAAAAGTCATACCAAAAGATTGAAAAAGCAAACACGTTTGGAAGAGGCATGAACAAAAACAACAAAAGCAGAAAACGAAAGAAACACACAATGATAAAAACCATAATGATAATGAAAATCAAAAGGTCAATATATGTATTGTGCAAGAAGCATGGTCTGCCTGATGCTTCCTCTATAAGGGAGGGAAGCGGGAGGGGGGGGGGGGGGGGGAAACAATGAGTTGGCTCATGTGCTGAAATGTGCATCTGAAAAGCAAACAAGAGCAGTCATACATATGACATGTGTCGTCCCAAGCCTCCCAATATATCCAAACATGTCTAAAATGTTTCAAATATATTGTTTGCATGTGCACCATGTTTGATCGTCTTTGCCTTGTATCGTTGCAGATGTGTTTAGGATACAGAGAGTGTTTTTTCCATCGCTGATGGTTCAGTTGCTGGGGCTTACTGGGGGGAACAGAGAGAGTTTGTCCACAGTTTCTTTGCCGGTAGATATAGTTCATTCTGGCCATGCTCGTATGGGTTTCGCCTTTCTCAATTGTTCACACAACGCAGCCCAAAGATAGAGAGAACTGAAGCAATATTTCTACTTTGTAAAGTAGCTGACCCTCGAAAAAACAATTTGGATAATTACAAAGACTAAAAAACTCTGACAACTGAACCAACGTGAAAAAACAGGTAAGAGATGAGAAAAGCTGGTGAATGTTTAGTGTTTGGTCTCCTTGGTCCTTCAGTGAATATAAATATGTATACATAATATACATGTGTGTTTTCTATCGTTGTAATATCGTTTCATATTATGCATTCCTGATGCATTGTTGTTGTTGTCATGAATACATAATTCATCAGTCATGTTATTCTGCTCATAACAATGTCAGAATGGAGTGTTTATCTTCATGAATGTCGAGTTGGTGCGTAACGTGAGATGTGACTGAATGCTAGCAGATAGTGTTTGCATGGCAGGTTAGCTGCCGGAAACACAGGAAGGAGCTGAAACAAAACATCTAGGGATTAGCAAACGTCATGAGCTCAACTTTGTAACCCCCTGCGATGTTTCATTGTGTGTGGACCTGCATGGAACGTTTCGGCGGTGAGCCAGTGTTTTTAAATCGATCCGGATAAAGTTGCCCTAACTTTTACCTGGCCTTGGGAACAAGCGACTCGTGATCTAAATCGAGTCATAGCTTAAGATGATTACGATTATTTTACATAATCTGGCAGTTTGTTTATTGTGATGGCTTGCATGATTTAGCCATCCCCCAAAGACCAAGTTTGAAAAGGCAACTTTAAAGGAGCACTGTGTAAGATTCGACTGTTGCTGCTAACACCACTGACTCGTACTAACCCTCAGGTCAAGTATTGATCTAGTGTGAATACTTACAAATAAACAGCATCAACTGATAAACAGACAGTGATTTTATCATTGTGTCTTATTGACTTGAATCTTTAGGTTTAACCAAAAAAGATCTATTTTATGAATATATACCGGTACATTTTCTTTTATATCAAATATATACCTATGTATGTTTAAATAATTTCTACAGATAGATTGTGGTCCTTTGACAGAGAGTAAAACGTTTTAAATCTTGCACAGTGCCCCTTTACACCGGAGAGTTTATGGAGCTGCATGCACGCATCCATTTGTAGTTCCTCCTAGTGGTAGGAGTGTGTATGGCATGGCAGTGAGGTTGCGATGATGGCACGAGATGGGGGAGTGTATTGCATAAGTATCTTTATCTATTGGTTCACTGGGATTTGACTGCACTGAGTAGTGGAGTTATGGACCGTTACTACGCCAGGTTCCGTGGGTTCGAAAGTAATTTTCGACCAGCCAGAGTTTTTCAGTCATTCTGCGCTGTAACTTCCTACTATGCATATCTGAAACAAAGAACGAAAGCATTATTTCAGATCTCTTGTCTTTGGGCTACTTAACGCTCATTCTCATTCTCCACATGCATCTCATTTAGACTCCATACAGGTAACACTTTTAACACTTTAAACGGCGCTCAACCAATGAAACAACAACATATTGAGTATTTTTTCTGTAAGATAAAATACAATGGAAAACAATAAAATATTGATAAAATAATTGCAAAAGGTGAAGGATGGTCTATAATAGAGTCAAGTCTATTATCAAAATATATACATTGGCCTCTTCTCAGTTACGGATTGGTTCATGGATGCATTACGATGGGCTCAGTGATGTAGTATGTTGTCAGGGAGTGTACGGTTAACAAAATGCTCTGTGTTCAAGAAAACAAATACAAAAGTATTACCGACTAATCATTTATCCATTCAATGTGTAAACCTGTGTTATGTTACAACTGCAATATCCATTTACGTTCTGACTTAAACCACACAGGCAACAACATGGACGACAACAACGACAAAGAAAACAAAGTGGGAAACAGGAAGCTTATCACTAGGGGAAAGCCCCTGAATCCTCTGAATAAGAACCAAACGTACGGTCAATCTGATCGGCAAACACCTCCCCGTAGATCATCCAGTAGGGCATGAAGAAGATGTTGCGGGCCAGCATCCAGGAGGGGTCCTCGTTGGGGTTTAAGATGGCCTGACGCGCCACCCCGAAACTCATCAGCACCACCAGCATGATGATCACAAAGTACATCATGTCGATCATCTGTGGAGGGGAGAGAGGGGAGAGGAAGAGAGGGTAGAAGGGAGAGGGGAGAGGGGAGAGGGGAGAGGGGGAGAGGGGAGAGGGGGGATGGGAGAGGGGAGAGATGTGGCTGGTTTCAATAGCAAGAAGTGTGATAGTACAGAGATGGCGCAAGGAAGGATTGGAGTGGTTAGAGCCCACAGGGGGCATTAGGGGCTGTGGTAGCTCAGGAGGTTAGCGCAGGTTGCTGGTTCGATTCCCAGCTCCTCTTGGCTCAGTGCCGATGTGTCCCTGAGTGAGTCCCCTGACCCTTACTGCTCCCGAGGAGCTGGCTGTCGTCTTGTGTGGTGTATCAATGCGTTGATGAATGTGTGTCTGAAAGTGAGCCAGTTATTGTGAAGCGCTTTGACCTGGCAAAGGTGTGAAGGGCGCTTTACAAAAATCTACACGTAGCTGTCCTTGAGCAAGATGTCTAACCCCCTGACATGTATCTGTATTCACTGTCTAACCTCCTGCCATGTAACTGCATTAACTGTCTAACCCCCTTACATGTGTCTGCATGCACTGTGTAACCCCCTGACATGTCTCTGCATTTACTGTCTAACCCCCTGACATAGCTCTGCAATCACTGTCTAACTGTGCTGGCTGTTCGGAGTGCAGTTTAAGAGATGATGTGTTGCTCTCATACTTTCAGAACGTGACTAATCCCAATTCAATAAGAAAGTGCGTATTAGAGATAGACCACTCCAGGCATTCACAGTTTTTGATGATGATCACACAATATGCACCAGTGGATGGATCTCAATTCAATTGCCTGAACTTTAAACTAATGAGAACTCAAAATACATTAAACAGAGATTAAATAAATCTCAATAGATTACTCCTCAGTCCCTAATGTCATTTTACTTCTCATTTGTAGAAATGAAGACATTATACCCGGAGCGAACCCACCACTAGTCCGACTGCAACCGAAAAAAACAAAAAAAAACAGAGCTGTTTATGTAAATGAGTCTGTCTACATGGTTTAAAGACAGAGCCCTCTCCTGCTAATTGCTGATTTTCATATCAAAGAGAGCACTCATGACCGGCGGTTCACAGCCCATCTCTGCGATGGTTTGAATGCATTACTGATACCTACTAAGCAGCTTTGATCCCCTAAGTGAACCGGTCTGCATGTTGTTCTGATCAGACAGGCTTGGGACACACTGTCATTACAGGTCGCTGGCAGGACTTTCCAACGGGTTGGTGGGCAATTGATATGCCAAGGTACACCGTGCGGTCCTGTGTTCAGGACAGAACGACTCGGAGAACGCACAGATCGGATAGAAAGCGGAATGAAGGAATGGGATCAGAGAAAACTGCTCAGACTAAGTGGGGGTCGGACAACGGGGTGGAGAGAAGGAACCAGAGGAAGAAACTAGGGAACAGATAGAGAATAAGAAAGTTAGGAAGAAAGAACAGAAGAAATAAGATAGAGAAAATGAAAAAAGGAAGAGAAAGTCAACGAAAGTAAAAATAAGGAAAGGAGCTCAGGAGGTAGAGGCGTTGACTTGTAATCTGAAGTTTTTTCTAGATCGAACCCCGGCTCCCCCTAGCCGAGTGTCGAGGTGTCCCTGAGCAAGGCACCTCCCCCTTACTGCTCCTGATGAGCTGGCTGTCACTCTGCGTGGTTAACACCGCCGTCGGAGTGTGAATGTGTGAATAAATTATTCTAAGTCGCTTTGGATAATAGTGTCAGCAAAATCCCCATATCGTAAATGTGAAAAGAAACAGTGCGACAAAGAAAGACATGCACAACAAAAACACTGCGTCGTCTCACCATCTTGCCGATCATCATGACGTAGGGCCCCAGGTACTTGTTGACCCCGAAGATGTCCAGCAGCCGGATGTACCAGTAGATGATGTTGACGCAGTAGATGACCCGGCCGTAGCTCATGAAGGGCGGCTCCTGCAGCCGCAGCACCATGCCCACGGAGAAGATGAGGATGGCCATGAGGTCGGTGATGTTCCAGTACTCCTGCAGCCACACCTTCACCTTCTGCAGCAGCTTCCCCGGCTCCGACATCAGGATCTGGACCACACACACACACACACATATAGGAGGAGGAGGAGGAGGAGGAGGAGGAGGAGGAGGAGGAGGAGGAGGAGGAAGAGGACGAAGAGTAGGAAGAGGAAGACATTAAGGAAGAGGAGGAGGAGGAGGAGGAGGAGCAGGAGGAGCAGGAGGAGGAGGAGGAGGAAGAGAAGAAGGATGAGGATGAGGAGGAGGATTAGGAGGAAGAGGAGGGGGAGACCAGTAGTAAGCAAAGGAAAGAGAGATAGAGGGGGTTTGTTCATTGGACAATGAGATAGGGAACACAGAAGTTATAACTGCATAGCAGTAGAGGAGAGTAAGTGTGTGTACTACATCAGTCTCGCCTTTGGAGGGCAGTAAAAGATTACGTAATAGACGCTCCAGAGCCCGAAGAGGGTGGGAAATTGATTTGACTAAGGAATGGAATACGGGATTATACAGCCAGGTGTTCTCCTTCCATCTCCTGAAATGATCTGTGGGTCTTATCCTATCTGTCTGTCACCATTCTTCTCACCTGTACACACACTTTTTACTATCATGAGATGTTTGACACACAGATACACAACTACACCCCTCCAAGAACTGCTGTACAATTGGTGTCAGTGTGTAGATTAGCAGCAGCAACAGATGCATGTTGTCTGTAGGTTGTTTGAATAATTATTGTATTTCTATTTTGTGTCTGCAGATGAATTATGCTAATTATGATGAATTACGGTACCATGCATCATTGACTGATCGGAAAATAATGCAATTCACATATATACACACACACACACACACACTCCTCTCGCCTACCTCTCTCATCTTCTCGATGCCGTTGGTGAAGATGTATGCGATGACAATCCATTCCTGGGGAGACGGCCACAGGTCCATCTTCACCAGAACGATGTAGTTGAACAGCATCAGGTAGGCCACGTACGCCATCTGAACAGACACGTTCCTATTGGACTGGGGCTCTACAGGTGTTCTCACACACATGCCAGTGTGTGTGAGAACAATGTAGAAACCCAGTAGAACGCATTTAGAAACACACACTGGCATGTATTCCAGTGTGTGTACGGTCGGTGTGCTTTTGAATGAGTTGTTGAGTAAACCTGCATATGGTTGTGTGTAATCATAATGCAAAGTGTGGTCAATAGATCTGATTATTTATTTGTGTGTGTCTGTGTGTGCATAGGTGTGGGAGTCTGCCCACTTCCTTACTTAGCATATGTCGATATGTCAATCCATTGCAAACCAAATGGCCTGAAGCTGTTAATGTGCAGGGATATTGTGTGAACTCCATCCAATAAGGTGAGGCTCTTCAAATGATTGACTCCAATTAAATTGGATTCTAACGCAGCCTTCAAATACAAACTACAATAAAACGAGGGGATCTCAGGAGGACATGTTGCTCTTACATCCACTCCCGGCCCGGACGGCTCGGTTCTATGCTATAGACTATGTTTAGCAAGCCTTTCCTCAGACTCTTACTCGTTCACAGAAGCAATCACACTCTCTCCTCCTAAGGTGAGAGTGGATTTATTTAGTCGAATGACCTGTGGTCGTGGAGGGAGTCTCCAGATTCATTAAGTCCCTTGTTTCCAGATTCATTTAGTCCCTACTTGTCTCCGGGCTCCTTTGCACTGAAGATTTGACAAATAGAACAGCGATGCGGTCATAGCCCTACAGAGCGAGTCCAACACGAAGAGCACTAATGATGGCCGTTTGACCCGCAAGCACCCCTGCACCACTTCTGGAGGGCGGGGAGATTATCATATTTACAAGGGTTCTCTTTCCGGAAAAAGGCCAGGAATAATGAGGATGATGGGAATGTAAAAGAGAGAAATGTATTAATTTGCGTTAATAAATAATGAGGAGTATTAGGGTGGTTTTATGAAGAAATGTTTTCATTAGCCAACTAAGTGGAAATTTGGGAGATAGAACGGTTGGCTAATTGGATAACATGTGCGCGCACGCACACATCCACACAAAGACACAGGTTCTAAGAATACATCTCAACAAGCCAGTGCCTTCCTAGAATCCAGTGGTACAAACCAAAATGTATTTCTGTTGCTGCAAAAGGCCGTTTATCAATCTCATACATACGTAAGGTATTTAAATATAATGTAACGAACCAAAAATGTAGGAGAGCATTACATCACCTCCATTGACAATGTCAATCAGAAAACATCTAAGTAATACTGTATTTACCTGTGGCCATACTCATTAAGACAGTTGGTTAATTAGGTGGGACATGGAAATGGGTAACCACATTTTGCCCAAATATGTATTATTCACCAATGTCTAAAAATTAGTCACAATCTTCAATGTTATTTCTCCTATAAAAAAACTCACACCTAACAGCTTATTCAAACTATCATTTTGTTCTAAAGCCCAGTTCAGACCAAAGATTCACCTTGCAACGGCTTGCAACGGCTTGCAACGAGACGGTTTTAGAACGTCGCAGGGGCGGTGTGAACGGGTCGTTGCAAGCCGTTGCAAGCCGTTGCAAGGCGTCGCAAGGCGTTGCAAGGAGTCGCCAGAGATTGAACATGTCAAATCGCAAGGTCCAGTTTTAGAACGCGGCGATTTAACTATTCCTCTTCAGCCAATCACAGCAGAGAACAACTTGTACGTCACGGCCTTACTCCGTCCTGGTACCGTACTGTCGTATTTTGTTGATGTATTTGCACTTTTAATCTTGCTGAATTCTACGACGAATAATTGTGTCCAAATACAGATATGAGGACGACAAATGACCTGAAAAGATTTGGTTGGGGTTTGTCTCATTTTTCCTGCATTTACAGTGTGGGCGCAGAATTCGACGGTGCGCTAGATTGATTGTGGCATCATTGATTGCGACCTGCGTTGCTTGTGGACTCTGTGATGATCGCAGACACGAATAATTGTGTCCAAATACAGATATGAGGACGACAAATGACCTGAAAACACTTGGTTGGGGTTTGACTCATTTTCCCCGCATTTACAGTGTGGTCGCAGATTTCGACGGTCTGCTGTCATGAATTGTGACCCATCGGGGATTGCGACCTGCTGCTTGTGGACTCTGTGATGATCGCAGACATGAATAATTGTGTCCAAATACAAATATGAGGACGACAAATGACCTGAAAACATTTGGTTGGAGTTTGACTCATTTTCCCCGCATTTACAGTGTGGTCGCAGATTTCGACGGTCTGCTGTCATGAATTGTGACCCATCGTGAATTGCGACCTGCTGCTTGTGGACTCTGTGATGATCGCAGACATGAATAATTGTGTGCACATACAGATATGAGGACGACAAATGACCGGAAAATGCAATGTATCCAACAACGGGTAATCTAAACTAACTGTAAGCTCCAGCTATTTACTCCAATGCAGATGTAGTGGAGAATGACAAGACATAGTAACTCTAGCCTACTCTCAAGTAAAATAAAAATGAAACTAATTGCAAACCTAACTAATCGCAAACCTAACTAATCTAACCTAACCTACGCAAATGATGATGTTGCGGCTCTCAGCATGTGCCAGAGCGTTCACAGTTGCTATGGAAACCACCTAGCGTCGCAGCCCGTTGCAGCGCGTTGCAGCCAGTGTGAACTGCCCAGTTTTAGAACGTTGCAGCCCGTCTCGTTGCAAGGTGTTGCAAGGCGTTGCAAGGAGTTGCGAGTTGCAAGGAGTTGCGAGTTGCAAGCCGTTGCAAGGTGAATCTTTGGTCTGAACTGGGCTTAAGATCTACAGCTTTGGAACACTGGGAGGTTCCGGTGGCGGTGGCCGGTACTCACCGTGTGGAACCAGAACTTGACGATGGGGGCGTTGTAGAACTCATAGATCTTGCGGCCCATGGGGATAAGCCGATGTCGCTTCTGCACCTCCTCCACGTCCTTCTTCCTCGACGTCTCCGTGGCGACCTTACCCAGCATGGCCTGGGGTGCCGCAAGCCCCCCCCATTACATCGCCGCGAGCCATGAGGGTGAGG
This sequence comes from Gadus morhua, assembly GCF_902167405.1. NCBI lineage: Eukaryota > Metazoa > Chordata > Actinopteri > Gadiformes > Gadidae > Gadus > Gadus morhua. The sequence continues at coordinate 13,678,687 of NC_044053.1, forward strand.
AGGGGGGTGGATGTGATGAAGAGAAGTGTGTGTGTGTGTGTGTGTGTGTGTGTGTGTGTGTGTGTGTGTAGGGGGAGAGAGGGGATAAAAGAGATACAGACGAGAGGAACAGATGTATGTGAAACAAACAGGAGAGAGAGAAAGCGTGGGGAGGAGGATGGAGATGGTTGGATAAGAGGAAGTCATTGAAGACAATGAGGAGGTAGTGCGGAGAAGGGAACAGGGTGGGATGAAGAATGGGTTCAAAGAGGTGAAGAGATAGAGAGGAGAGAGAGCGAGAAAAAAAGAGCAGAAAACAAGGGGAGGGGGGGAAGGGGTCTCATCAAGGGCTGTTCCTGAACGTTACAACACCGTCTTTAGAAAAGCAAGCACAGGCAATGTCATCACTCATCATCATGTGATGTGTGTGCGTGAGTGGGTGGGCTGTGACATGTGAGGTGGTGAGGTCAGGTGGGGCCAGGTGAAGACACTTAGGACAACAGGAGATTCACACTCATGGATAGTGTCTCCAACAACGGCAACAAACAAGACAAAGGGGGAGGAGGGGAGACGGAGGGCTGGACAGAAAAAAGGGGGGGGGGGGGGAGAGAAGGAGACGAAGAAGGAAAGGCAGACACAGATATCTCGTTTGTAACCCGGGACACAGTTCTATATCCATGAGAGAGGGTTTGGGCCCCGGTGTGGTTCGATGAGTCATGAACTGATGTCAGCGCCACGCCAGGACTCTGCGGGGGAGTCGCGTCATTGGATTTATCTCGCTTGCCTGGATGCCTTGAGGCAGACTCAGATTAAAGCCTGAGTGCTGGGAACCTCCAAGCCCTACTCTTATCGATCACACCGTGTCAAAGTCGTTTTGTTTAACATGAGGGACATGTTCAACTGCAGTATTTGCCTGAGTTTGTGTCAAGGCAATCGCAGACAGACAGACAGACTGGTTGTCGTGTACCAAGGCAGATGCTTTACTGTGTGCGCCGTATGATGACTTCACTGGGCTGACATGCAAGCCCTCCCCAGTTCAACTGCAGCGAAGGCAAAACACAACCCACGTGTTTCTGAAAACATCTGAGGCATGGGGGCAATCCAATCGTTCCCCCCGTGGTGTGGCAAGCGGTGTGTGTATATCGATATGAATCTCGGTACGATTCATGTGCTCTCTGGTTATCAGGAGTGCATCTCAACAGCCAAGCAGCCAGCGCAACTGCAGATAAAACGTCCTCCCTTGCGAACGCCTGGCTGGACCGCGTTGTTCTCGCTGGGACAGAACCTTGTGGGTTCCAGGTATCCCGCGGTGGCAGATTCACCACAGTTGCGCTGGCACACCTGTTCGGCCGGACATAATGCACATGCAGGAGGATGGGCGGCGGGATGGGCATGCGTTCCACTGCAATCACTAGATCACTCGCGTGGTCGGGCGAACGTAACGAGAGGCTGCATTGTGGTCGATCCCAGTCTTTCGACGCACGAGGGAGAAGGCGAATCGTGATCTGTCTGTGTGCGAGCGGGGTTTTGGATCGGAGTGGAACGCTGCCCGAATCCCGGCGGCACACATCCGCGTGGTCCGTGCGGACGGACTCGCACCGGGGCTGGCGGTGCCGCTCTGCACTGGGTGAAGAGGGGGGGCTGGCTCAGACCCCTGCATGATTTAAACCCTGCAGCGGCGGCGGTGGCGGCGGCGGGCGCGTTACGTAACGCCAGAGCCGCACGCCACCCCCCCCCCACCTCTTCCTGCAGCGGACATGCTGAGTGTGGCGCTGCAGCAGGCGAGCACGGGACGGGAGACAGAGAGAGAGAGAGTGAGGGGGGGACTGGAATAAAGTGGGAGTGGGAGAGAGCAAGAGAGAGAGAGAGAGAGAGAGAGAGAGAGAGAGAGAGAGAGAGAGAGAGAGAGAGAGAGAGAGAGAGAGAGGGAGAGGGAGGGAGGAAGAGATATGAGTGAAAGACTGGGAGAGAGAGAGACGATGAGATAAGAGCGAGAGGAAGAGAGAGTGAAAGAGAGACTGGGAGAGAGAGAGATAGAGAGAAAGAGGAGACTGGGAGAGAGTGGTAGAGAGATAGAGGAAAAGAGAGACTGGAAGAGAGACTGGGAGAGAGCGACTGGGAGAGAGAGACTGGGAGATAGAGGGGGGAGCGAACGACCATCGAACAGTACTGTACCTCGAGCAGAACTGAGCTAGAGAGAAAGGCAGAAAGACGGAGGGAGAAATACAACAAGAGGGCAGGCGAGATGATGGACAGGGGGGGAGAGCTGAAGCAAACCAAAAGGGAACCCAACAGAAAGACGAACCCAGGTAGCAGCGTAGAGAGCAAAGAATCTCACGTGCAAGACACAGAGAGCGAGAGAGAGAGAGAAAGAGAAAGAAAGAGAGAGACAGACAAATAAAGTGAGAGAGAGAGAGAGAGAGAGAGAGAGAGAGAGAGAGAGAGAGAGAGAGAGAGAGAGAGAGAGAGACAAAAGGAACGTACACACAAGGAGCCACCAGAGGAGGCAACAAAACCGAGACGCTACAACTCCACAACCAACGTCCTCTCTGAGACGACAAGAGACAGGAAAGGTTGTTGCTGGCAGAAAGCCACCAGGGTTTAGTGTGTGTGTGTGTGTGTTTCTACAATCAACGCGATGTGCTTTGGTCGAGGCTCAGTTAGAGCCAAGTGGCAGTCCTAAAGTGTATAAGGCGTCATGTGATGTGGTATATAGTATGTGATGCAGGTCTGAGGTGGGTTCTCTCACCACGGAGTTGTACTGCGCCTCACAGTATGACCTTACTGTGAACTCCATGTCCTCCTCTTCCTTCTCCTTGGCGGGCTTCTCGGGCTCCTCCTCCTCCTTCTCCTGCAGGAAGGACTCCTGCTGGTCCTGGGGCATGTAGGACATCTCGTCCTTGTTCTTGAACTCCAGGCTAAGGATGGACGGCGGCAGCAGCAGGCCCAGGATGACCTGGGCGGGGGGGCACAGGGAGGATGTGTAGATGAAGTGGGGGTGGGTGGTGGAGGGGATGGAGGGGTCGGGTGGGTTGGAGATATTAGACGTGGCAAAGAAATGTATTACTCTTAAATGCGATGGACACAGACACACAAACGTACACCAACACGTGCACGCACACACGCACAAACCCCTACACAAACACACACCACCATATATACAATCCATGAGAAATGATGCACAACACTGAGGTCTGTCTTGGGGCTTTGGGGGGATCATTGTGGACTCAGCTCCAGTGGTATCACAGGCCCAGATGCCCAGACGCTCCCCGCTCCCAGAGAGAAATGAATGATGCAGGACAGGCACTTAGAGCAGATAAAGAAGGCCAGCCGGCTGTAAACACTTCAGAGACATAATCATCAAACTGGAAACGAGAGCGATGGGGAACTTGTGTGTGTGTGTGTGCGGGTGTGTAGTGTGCGGGTGTGTGTGTGAGAGTGTGCGGATGTGTGTGTGTGTGTGCGTGGCAAGCCCGTAGGGGGAATAGAACTACAAGGATATGGTGGAAGATGAGAGTGAAGGGGATGGTTAAGTGTACTTTTTGCTTTACCTTTGCAGTTTTATATTTTTGTAATTTTTGGAAAAAGCAGAAGAATCTGCGAGGTTATGTCTTATTTTCTCTGGCATATGCGTCTGGCCTGCCCCGGTTTAGACAAATGTCCAGCAGACCTGGCCGGGAACGGGTCATTCATAAACATTTATCTGAGACGGGGCGGGTCTAATACGGGGTCTGTACAGATGAGCGCCCAATGGGAGCGCCGTTAGGTCATTTAAATACATGTTTCATTACTCTGATTGGTGATCATCGTTTCTGGCTCCGGACACAGGCCTTTTGGTCTGTGGACGTTGTATAGTGCGAGATGCCGACGCCCACCCCCCCAGGAGGAACAGAACTCTGTGTCTTTAAGTGATCTGTGGTCATTCATCCAAACGCGAACATGTGTGAAGGACACCAATACTCTAACCACTTCCCAGCCCTACTGACCCAGTTTGCAAACTTGTGTATCACTGCCCTGACTACAGTGTATCCTCACGCCGGACTACACGGTCAACTGCGCCTGCGTATCAATCTGAGAATCGGCGTGTTTTATGTGTGGACGCGTTGCGTGTGTGTGAGCTACGTTTGTCGTTGCCATGGAAGCTGGAGGAGAGAGGTCTCCTCGCTCTCCTCCCGTGCGCCCGTTCCCCGCCTGTACCTTCAAGCCCGAGTTCTTGCGCATACGTAGGCGTCCCATCCACATGTCGGTCAGCAGCATCTGGCTGCACGTGTGAGCGATGAAGTCCCGGTGCTTGGCCGCCACCGCCAGCTGCAGGCAGGTGGCGTTGCTCCAGTTCTTCAGCTCGTACGTGAGCAGCTTCATGGCCATCTGCTCGTCCTGCTTGTAGGACTGGTCCAGAAGCTCCACGGCCAGCTGGGCGAACTCTCTGTCGGAGGCACCACCACCGGACAGGAGAGGAGAGGGGGACCACAGACACACAAGTAGAGAGATCCATGACATGTTGATGTAACAGAGGGTTTGGGACTTAGGGAGAGAAAAACAGAGCTTTGGTGATCTATTTGTCTACATTGATACAAGGAGGGACGCGACCCCCATACAAATACCAATGTCCATATGACTAGGTCAAACTATTCAACACAAGGATCACAGATCAACGGAGGATCAACGGACAGATGGCAAGTGCAGGCACAACCAGAATGGTGCTTTATAGGGTTTAATGCGGTAGATCATGAGAGGACACTGTACATTGACTCGAATGTCTTGATCCCTGACATCCAGGAGGTGGCCTGCTATCTACAGGTATGAAGTGAGTGAGTAATGACCACATGAAATACAGACAAACCTGATTATACCCACTACACAAGAGAGTTGGATGGCAAAATACTGTTGACGCTATTGACGTTATAGAAATGCCGTTATAGTGTGTGAATGTGCATGGGTAGGATGAGTGGCTGCTAAATGTTTATTATATTCAATATATGCCTAAAATTAAAACGTATTTCCACTTTTTCAATAGGTTATTGCATTATTCTCACATGTTATTAAGTGGCTGTGCTGCTACTTCTCCTCTATGTATGTCATGCAGCCTACCTTGTGGCTGACTAGAGTTGTGCTATACAGGTCAGACAGCAGCTGAGGAACTAGGTAGGCATATATTTATGTCTGTGCGTGCATGTGTGCATGAGTGTGTTAGTGTAGTTTGCGTGTGCATGTGTGTGTCTGTGTGAATATGAAGTTTGAGCGTTTTATATTTGACTGTGTGTGTGTGTGAATATGAAGTTTGAGTGTGTATGTGTGTATGTCAGAAAGCTAGTGTTTGTGTATGTGTGTGTGTCTATGTGTGTCTGTGTGTGGTGTTTGTTTGCATGCGCATGCCAGCCTATATGGGCTGAGCGGTGTGGTCAGAAGTTGCTAGTCTAGACTCCCAGCACAATTCTTCATTAATCATTTAGCGTGGAGAACTTCACCACTCTGTAGGCCTAGATAGATCTAATCACTCTCTCTACTCTCATCTGAAAGCTAAAGCACAGAACTCGCTGTGATCACATGATCAGACGGAGAGGAACAGAGGGAGGCAGGGAGACGTCTGCACGTGTCTCGTGTATGTATGCGTAATGTCAGCATAAGCTGATTGCTTCCACCTGAGATTAGCACAAAAGCACATGGGGTCTGGAGTATGTGTATTGGTAGAATATGGTGGTGAGGAGACTGTTGTTGCATTCAAAAACTACATGTTCCCCCCCCGTGGGCTTGTTCCTTATCATCGTGAGACCGTCCATATATTGAAGTTTGTGTTTTGCAACAAATATCAGTCTGACCTCGGCTAGGCTGCAATTGATTTTCGCATACAGGCTTGGCATTACATCGTTATCATTACAAAAACAGTACATAACTGAGTGATGACCATGCTCTCTTCGCTTGGTAAAGCAAAAACATCTTCTCCTCCGAGAGAGGTCTTCAATGCAGAGATCTGTTCATATTTTAACATTACTTTTGATCGCTCTGTCGGTTCTCTACACTTTCCTCGAGGTCCACCATGTTTGTTTATTCTGCGGCGTTCCTACCCTTAACGCCGATTGGCCCTGTCTTTGTGATCAGGCCGGCCCGACCTGCAGAGACAACCTGCTACGTGATCTCAAAAGATGGCGGCGGTCTCACTGAGACGTCCCCCCACCTGGAGTTATGGTTGAGCTCCTGGGAGATGTCGTCCACCATGTCGTTCTCCGACGCCTCGTGGGCCATGGCTTTGCACAGCTTGCAGGCCACCAGGGCCTTGGCCATGGCCTCCTCGCCGTGCTGCCAGAAGAAGAGCGCCATCTTCTGGCGCTTCATGAGCACGGCCCACACCATGAGCTCGTGGAAGGGGAAGGGGAAGTGGTTGATCTCCGGGTCGTCCAGGTCGATGTCCACCTCCTCCTCCCGCTTGCGGGTGGTCTTCTGCCGGCCGCGGCGTATCGGCATGTCGTCCTAGCGGAGAGCCAGGATAAGCGATGGAGACTTGGTTAGGCAGAGGGCGGTCTGAGGACTGGGTTAGGCAGAGGGCGGTCTGAGGACTGGGTTAGGCAGAGGGCGGTCTGAGGACTGGGTTAGGCAGAGGGCGGTCTGAGGACTGGGTTCTTAAGGTTATAAACAGACACTGGGATAGCTACTTACTGTAGCAGCAAAGTTCAGAGAGTAAACTGAAAGTTCAAACTAAAATAACCTGCCACTAAAAATAAACTAAATTGCTTTATAATAAGAAGAGTAATTATACAAAGATTTTAATCAAGATAATTATGATACTGGTTTGATGCATTTTCATTTTCTAATGAAACAATTTTCTTATTCAAATTAAATAAGCAACCTGACTTATGAAAGGACTGCGTTGTACATTGATAAACGGGTAAGGGAGTAAATGGCTTCAAACCATTGCGAAAATTTAACAAAGTTAACAAGCTACTACTCAACAAAACAATATAGACAACGAAATGTCAAACAAAACAATCAAATCCAGGGTGGATCTCTCTGGCCACGGTGGGCCTATTCATGAACTAATGGCACTGCAGACTAGCTCTATGTTCCTCAGGAGACATCTGCTGTCAGCTTGTACCACTAATGCCCCCCCCTGCCACAGTTATACTGATGATGGGGTCCTCAGAGGAACAATCACACAGACAACTGAGGAACGCGTTGGTGAAAAGTGCATTTCTTTTTGATTCCTGACAAGTGACATTATAATTAGTGAACTCTCGTGGAACATATTGAAGAGTAATTGCAACCTTCGTTGTTTTAGCAAAAAACATGAAGGGCATCACATTTGACATTTGAGAAGCGGAAAATCTATTTATTTAAAGTTAATGGCAGTCACTTGTACATTTAGAGCTGCATTTAGGACTTAGAAGGACTACCAGAGGAGAAAGAGGGTTAGGCAGATAGGAAAGAGGCATAAGGGTAGGAATGGACAGGTATGCGCACACACACACACAAAAGACAAAGTTTTGACCAAGGTCAGACAAACGCTTTTAACATAAAGGAAACACAGATGTCTCAGAGATGAATTGCAATCACACGCTGTGATTCCAGCTTTTATGATACTGGCAGTTTTGCTTACGATGTGTATACTGTGATAAACCACACCCACACACACACATGAGTATAGAGATCATGAGGCCGTTTTGGATCACTGATTATCTATTGGGCTGAATCGACCGGCGTGCTCCGCTGGGGGTCATTCCATGAGTCGTACACAAGCCGTTAAAACAGGTCTCTGGAGTCAACCCGTATGCATGTGGTTGTAACTAGGGATGTCCGATATTGGCTTTTTTGCCGATATCCGATATGCGATATTGTCCAACTCTAAATTTTCGATTCCGATATCAGCCGATACCGATGTCGATATTTGGGTTATTTTTCCTCAAACATAATTTAGGTAACATTACATATCTCCTGTTGTGGAATTAACACAACATGCTTAATGTTATTGTGATGCCCCACTGGATGCATTCTTGAATGCAACAAGGCTTTCCAAACGTTAATATTGTCTGTGCAAAATAAGAAAAATACTTCGACTTAATTTAAGGGAAAAGTGCCATGTTTTTTTTTGTTTGTTTTTTTTGTTTTTTTCAAAAAAAATCCGATACCGATATTGACCGATATTACATTTTTATGCTAATATCGGGCCGATAATATCGGTGGGCCGATAATATCGGACATCTCTAGTTATAACCTTCAACATTCACATCCCAAACTTACAGAGTGAGGTGTATGTGTTAGTGTGCGGCACGGTGTAAGCGTGTGCACACTTTAGAAAGTTATATGTATGCCACACACAACACACACATACAGAGTGATTGACTCAGAGCTGTTTTAAAGCATTTGACGCTCATATCATGACGAGACGGACACTTTGTAGACAAAGGACAAGAACAACACTGACGCAACGATATAGCCGCCATGGTATTGACACTCACCTCCATCCCCAGCAGTTTCAGGGCTTTGGGCTGGAAAAGCAACAAACAAGAACATACACAGAACAAGAGCTGGTCGGGTGGGATTGATAAGAGTGATCGTCTCCGTTAGCAGAGAGCAAATGACGGACAGACTGACATGCTGATGCCTAGAGATGGGACAACCTTATACACAATATGCTGTCACCTCTTCTTCCCATACTTATCTTGTACATTTCAATGCGTGGGCTGCTTTCTACACAGGTGGCGTTTGTGTATCCGAAAGAGCACTTTGCAGACATCAGGGATTTAGTTTTTCCCCTGTTTAACATGTGCCTGTTGGTAATGTTGAACCAGTGCTCTGGTAACTGTATTGAGGCAGGAGGCATGTATGAATTATGTATTCATGAACCATCATCTGGGAGGATAAAAATAGCACAGGTCTCCTGTAGGGATGTTGATATTCGCATCAATTTCGAGGCTTTGTTTTTAGTGCACGTGTGTGTGTGTGTGTGTGTGATAGAGAGGGAGAGCAATAGAAAGAGGGAGAGCACGAGAGAGAGAGAGAGGGAGAGAGAGAGAGGGAAAGAGAGAGATAGAGGGAGAGGGAGGGAGGGAAGGAGGGAGAGAGGGAGACACAGAGAGAGAGAGGGAGAGCACAAGAGAGAGAGAGAGGGAGAGAGAGAGAAGGAGGGACCGAGGGAGAGGGAGGATGGGAGAGAGGGAGAGAGAGAGGGAGAGGGAGGGAGGGAGGGAGAGGGAGAGAATGAGAGAGAGAGAGAGAGAGAGAGAGAGAGAGAGGGAGAGAGATAGCGTGGAATAGCACGAAAGAGAGAAAGAGCGAGAGGGAGCGAGAGAAAGAGAGAAAGGTAGTGTGGGAGAACTAACATGGACCCATTTCATCTGGAAAAAGGTGGATAATAAACTCAAATTATTTGAGGGGTCTCTCGCTCTCTTTGTTCATCTCTCAATCAGTTTTTTTTCTTCACATTTTCCTCCCCACTTTGTTTTCCCTCCCGCTGTCACTCCCCCACACACTCACACACGTTTGCATGCACACAACACAAGTATGTGTGTGGCCGCCCACACGCACATCGTGCACAGACACACACACACACACACAAGCACACACACAACACATACGCAGACACAGTGCATTTTCGAGCAGAGATACAATGTCCCGGACACAGCTGTGCACAATTCTATTTCCATCACACATGTGGCAGTGTTGGGTGGCGTAAGGGAATCAGACTCTGCAGCCACAGAAAAGCATATGAGACCTTATCAAAGATAAACCCAAAAAGAATGGTTGCATCGTTAGAGGGCTGGCGAATGGAGAATTATGTGATTGCGTAAGTCACGGTTCAAAGCTTAAATCAACAAGAAATGTACGATTTATCACGGTGCATAGTGGCGTCAGCGATGAATAATAATGAATGAATCTGATTCTGATGTGAGGGAGATAGTTCTGTCAGCTATCAATATGGAGCCAGAGGAACCAGATGCTCCAGCTTTAGCAGCTGAGGCGTTTGTTATTGTTTTTGAGTTTGTGCTTCAGGGGAAAGGCATACAATATGCTCAGGAAAACCTTGGTTCTCACGAGCTTGACATCCACTGTTTATTGAAAGTGCATTTCAGTGTCAATGTTTTGCTGCTGTGCACCGTTTCCAAAATATCAAATAAACCGTTAACTTGCTTGCAGAATGTGGTAAATGGTACAGCCTCTTACGCTGTTACCTTTACGATACACATTATGTGCAAGCCGGCACCCAATTACATCCAATGTCAATATTCAGTCTGTGTATCGCCACACATTATGCACAGACACAGGAACATAACCGCGATGCAGTACAAATGCATTCATGGCTATTTTACTAACATGAATATCTTTGTTGTGCTCGAATCAATACGTGTTGCCGTGGTATGTCAGAGCAGTGAGAACAATAATGGGATTAAGGATGATCCACCTACTCTCTTGGGACCAAACAGATTGTGGTACAGAGTCCTGAACCTCTTCCTGGTGTAGTTGCAGCGGTAAGCTCCGCCCATTAGGTATTCAATCACCAGGCCGATGTCGATGAGGCTGATGCGGTAGTCCGGGGGCAGGTTTCCCTGGAACATGAACACACACCTCGTCAGATCAGACCCGGGTAATCGCTTGAACAGACAAAACACAAACACAAAGGTAAACCACACGCACCATACACACTCTCACACACACACACACGCACAACCGCACACCAAAATCCACACACGTTTTTGTTTGTTTTTTTGGCTATGAAAGAAATCATGATTAGCGGATTCACCTTGAAGTAGATCCAACTGAACCCTGGGTATTCTCGCTTGGAAAGAGCACACAAGGTCAGTGAGTATGCTGCGTTGTATGCAGTGGACACTAGGACCATGGGGAATGATGCAACACACGGAACCCCTGGGAGAAGACCTCTCATCTCTCTCTCTCTCTCTCTCTCTCTCTTTGTTTGGTCTTGAATTGAGACCTCACATTTCCAAAGCGGTTGCGTTGGGATCTTTACGTTTGGATGCTGTTAAAGGTGTTCCGCTCGCCCTGATATTCATTTCAAACCGCTCGTTCTGTCTTTTCCTGAGACCTTTGTTCAGCGGCTTATTGTGGCTTGGAAAACTTGCCTCAAATCGTATCTTATATTATCTGTGTGGGGAAAAAGTGGTGAAGGGAAGGAAAGACTGAAAGCCGGGGTTCAAGATGAGGGTATATTTATATGTGGGGGAAAGGATAAGGTGACCTTGTTTACAGTGAGGGAAAGAACAAGATCTTGTCAGAGAGGTTCAGTGCAGTTTGGGGTGTCGTGAATAGGGGGAGATAAAAGGTGATACAAGAAAAAATGGGGTAAAGGATAGAAAATGAAGAAATGAAGAGAATAAAGGAGTGGTAAGTGAATATTAATCCTAAAGGAGGAGGGGGCAAGACGGAGGGGAAGATGAACAGATAACAACAACTCTATAAGAGGTGGAGGAAGATCACCTGTGACTGGAAACACATTGCCTCTTCCCCACTCTAGACACCGACCACCAAAATAAACCATTATTACGCCACCACACCAATAGTCACCTAACATGCACCCAGAAGACCTGGGCACTCCCCCACCCCCCACCCCAGTCCACCCACATTTACAACTAGCTTGCCTTAATGAATCACAGACTCAGTACAGACTCAGGGGAGTATGGTCTGGATGTCTCAATTGAAAAGGGTGTAATTTTTTTAGTTTGTATTTTTGCTGTATTTTCCTTCAGAGAAGCCTTGGTGCTCCAAGGCCACATTGACCACAAGGCCACAGGCCTTTGCCATACAGATCTCCGATATCGTTCTACATATGTCAACTAATTAAAACAGGATTCCCTCCATCTCTGTGTGTAAGTGTTAGGCATGCTGCGTATGTACAGACGCCCGTGGCCCCGGTTACTCTGTGTCACGGTGATTGGCGTCCTGTACTGTGGTGTGACTGCCAGGTCAATCTCAGCGTGAACAGGCATTCCACTCACCTCACACCCTGAGATCTGACAACTCCAACATGGTCCAGTGTTGCTGTTGTGTGAATGTTCTCTGCATTGTATGAATGGTGCTGTAGCTCAGGTATTGCTATACACGTCCTCGGTCTCATGCTGTTTCTTGGGAATGTCGAAATTTATTTGCTTCCATTGTAGCATTCCCGTCATTGCAGGGAGTTAAGTTAACTGATTTCATAGTTTTTAAAACTAAAGATGTCTGGGTCTTTTGCTTGTGAGGGACATGAAGAAGTACTAGTATTAGTCCACACTATTCCTCAAACATTAACACATTACGTCCCTACCTTGAGATAAAACACATACAAACGACAAATGGCTTGAAAATGAACCAGCTTGTGTTTTTCTATTTGGAAAGAGAGTGATAAAGAGCGGAAATGCTGGTTGTGTGTAGATTTAGCCTCGGTGAGAAGCAATGGAATAGTATCTGAATCACACCGGGATACTATCAACATAACACTCACAACGTCACTAGAGAATACTTGCACCAAGCACTCGTCCATGGGTATTTGTGGCTCCTTCGCTGTGTAGACATGCAACGTTTTCCAATGTTTTGGTTGCCAGAAACAATCCCTTCCATAGCAGCTTGAGACCCAACTCAAGTGTTTCTCTACTGCAGGGACATTAGGGCTTATTCTCCAAGTGGCCATCTCAATTCTAAACGCCTGCTGGGTGGGTGGGGGGGTCGGGGGGGGACTGAATGCAGGTTTCCACATTCACGATGGGTGGGACAATGAGGGCTTACACCAGCGAGGCTCCGTAGGAGCGGGCTGTAGCGGTGTCAAACACACGGTAATTAATGGACCCATCTCCACGTTAATGGTGGTCACCCTGACCTCGCCACACCGCCCCTCAGCCAGTGTGCCGGCGGCCGTCGAGGGCAGAGGATGTGGACATGCGCTGAATTTAAAAACCATCCTTATGCACAGCAGCAACACAGACCGGATTAGATGTCAGCAGTCAGGCCGCGGGAGTTATTTTGAAATGATGCAAGCTTCACATGATCATCTGTAACACTTTCACTGTACATCGCCGAATATATATAGATATATATTTTAATATATACACGACAATTGTATACACACATCAAGGTTGAAACGGAGATCCGACAGTGAATAATGTGAACAGCGATACATGAGACTTCACGGGATTTCATTCCAGTGCCGTCGGTTGGTTTGATGGCTTTTTTTACAGTCTTGTTGATGAGACAGCATCTGTGGTGCTTTTGGTACTACAAGGGTAGTGAGCATGTACATGCATTAGAGGGGGGGAAGCGAGAGAAGCCGCTAACACGTTGAGTGTTACACAGCCACGGCAGACGGCAGCTTCTGCTGAAAGACGAGAGCCAGTCTCTATGTGCCATCAGCACACACGCCCGCACACACACACACAGGCACACACACACACACACACACACACACACACACACACACACACACACACACACACAGGCATACGTAAAGTCAAACAAACACACAAACACACAAACACATACAGAGGCATAGGCATACGCACACACACATACACACAAACACACCCACAGGCATACGCACTCGCACAAACAAACACACACCGCAGCCAAAGGCAGAAGACACATGATACACCATCTGTAAATGTCTCCCACCAAAACTTGACACATTCTGCACACGCACTTGAAGCGCACTTACCCTATTTACACTAGGTACACACACACACAGACTCTCACACATACGCACACACACATCCAGACAGACCATTTTACTTTCGCGCACACACAGAAGAAGCCGATGGTTGTGTGTACTTTGTGTGTCTACACAGCCACAGTTTCAGCGTGGGCACTACGTTGGCATGGCGTCGTCCTACCTTTTTGACATCTCTGACGAGGTGGGAGAGTGTGTTGGATGGTCCGTGTCTCTGGAGGAACAAAAACAGACCCCATCAGAACAGAACTGAGCTCCATCAGATCAGAACTCTGCTCTAAACAGACCCTGGCCTTCCAACAGAACAGAACTGAGCTCCATCAGATCAGAACTCTGCTCTAAACAGACCCTGGCCTTCCAACAGAACAGAACTGAGCTCCATCAGATCAGAACTCTGCTCTAAACAGACCCTGGCCTTCCAACAGAACAGAACTGAGCTCCATCAGAACTGAGCTCAATCAGAACAGAACTCTGCTCTAAACAGACCCTGGCCTTCCAACAGAACAGAACTGAGCTCCATCAGAACTGAGCTCCATCAGATCAGAACTCTGCTCTAAACAGACCCTGGCCTTCCAACAGAACAGAACTGAGCTCCATCAGAACTGAGCTCAATCAGAACAGAACTGAGATCTATACAGACCCAGGCCTTCAAACAGAAGACAACTGAGCTCCATCAGAACACAACTGAGCTCCATCAGAACACAACTGAGCTCTATACAGACCCAGGCCTTCAAACAGAACGTAACTCAGCTCTATGCAGATCCAGACCTTCCAACAGAACACAACGTAGGTTTTAACAGTCCCAGGCCATCCAACAGAACACAACTCAGCTCCATCAGAACCCAACTCAGCTCCATGTAGACCAAGGCCGTCTTTCCTGCAGAAAGGTACACCGAGGCCGACGGGAATCGAACCAGGAACCTGAGCCATCAGACACGGAGTAAAACACCATCGGCAGTACAACACTTTTCTGCCTCTACTCGTCGTCTCCTAATAGGAAACAACGTGCGCCATGTTCTGCCATGATAAGAGAAATCATCAGGAGGTATGTCATGTACCAGCGCGCTGTGATGAGTATTTAAGAGGTGTGCATGGCTTAATGTAGTGAGCACTAGCAGAGGGCCGGGGGTGTGTGCATAGGGCTCTGATGGGAGTGTGTGCATCTTTAAAGACAGGGCTGCTGGCCACACTCTATTACACGACCTATAACAGGTCCCCACCCCCACCCCACCCCCCGGTCGGAGGATAAAGAGTTTATGGAGCCCATCGTCGGGATATAGACTATCTTAGACAGCGCGCCATCCGTTTCCCTGATCTCTCTTGTGAGACACGGCCTACGATGTAATTACTAACCGCCCCGCCCGGTTTGTCTCACTTCCTGCCAACTGCTCTGTCGTTGTGCCCTCTGTCTAGCTAATGGAGGCCAGTTTGCAGTACTAGCAGTGTCGTTCTCTGGAGAGGGATCCTTATCCAGTGCTTTCACCAGGTTACTCTCGGTTTGTATACACAGCGCTTCTCCTTAAGCAAAAAAGGCACATTTCTTAATTTTTTTTATTATGGATTTGATGTTATCGACGCTTTTTCTTTTGTTTACTTTGTTTAGTTTGAAACTTGTATGATGCCACCCTCACCTTTAGCAAAATAATGGAAAGAGTGTTGGATGGTTCGTGTTTCTGAAGGACCAACAACAGATCGTGTCTATCGGAACACAAATAAGCTCCATACAGAGCCAGGTCCTCTATCAGAACAGAACTCAGCTCCACAGAGACCCATACCGCCTATCACAACAGAACTCAGCTCCACAGAGACCCAAACCGCCTATCAGAACAGAACTCAGCTCCACAGAGACCCAAACCGCCTATCAGAACAGAAATCAGAGCTCCATGGAGATCCATACCGCCTATCAGAACAGAACTCAGAGCTCCATGGAGACCCATACCGCCTATCACAACAGAACTCAGAGCTCCACCACACCAGTTTATAAACAGGCAGCAGAGTGAACAATTTCTTTCATTCGCCACCTTCGAGTTGGTTTTTGCCAAAGCGACTTACAGGTTAAGCTGAGAGGAACTCAAGCACACACAGTCAATATTGAGGTTCAGAGGTGCCTGATGCCCAGTTCTTTGTGTTTGAGTGCAGAGAAGTGTAGAGTGTGTGTGTATGGGTGGGCCTGTGTGTGTGTGCGCGCATGTATGTGTATGTATGCTTGAATGTGTGCGTGCGTGTGTTTGTGTGTGTCTGTGTGTATATGTGTGTGTGTGTGTGTGTGTGTGACCATGCGTCTATGGGTGTGCGTGTGTGTTTGCGTGTGTGTCTGTCTGTGTGTGTATGTGTGTGTGTGTGTGTGTGTGTGTGTGAGTGTGTGTGTATGGATGGGCATATGTGTTTTTGCGCACCTTTGTGTATGTGTATGAAAGTGTGCGTGTGTGTGTGTGTGTGTGTGTGTGTGTGTGTGTGTGTGTGTGTGTGTGTGTGTGTGTGTGTGTGTGTGTGTCTGTGTGTGTGTGTGTGTGTGTGTGTGTGTGTGTGTGTGTGTGTGTGTGTGTGTGTGTGTGTGTGTGTGTGTCTGTGTCTGTGTCTGTGTGTATGTGTGAGCCTGTGTGTGTGTGCGTGTGTGATTCTCATTACCGTGTTGTAGAGCTCCTCCAGGCGGGACAGGGTGAGGAAGCGGTGCATGCTGACTCCGTTCTCGATCAGCAGCTTGACAAAGTCCACTCTGTCCAGCACCAGGGCATCCAGCATGGACTGCTCCAGGGAGCCCACCTGCAAGCACGCCACAGCACCACACACATGCACACACTGTCATCCAAATGGTACGGTTTGTATGCTGTGTTTACAGGGGCCGAGCCCTTATACTGCGGCACCAGAATAAAAAGAGAAACAAATTGTTGTATTAATAGACTGTAAGAGTCTCACAGTATTCAAACTGTTGTAACATCACTCCTTTAACTATTGTGCCAAAGTCTGTTTCTTTGTCATTGATATCTGACTTATGTAAAATCCATCCATCCACCGCAACAAAGAAATCTAATTTTGTTCCCGGACCTGTGATTCAGATAAGGTCATGACCAAATATGGATGTTTGTTCGTGGATCACCACAAACACAAACTCCTTAGTAATAACTGGCATTTGTGGTACCTTAATTTAGACTTTTCTTTTGCATTTTGGGTGACTTAGTGAATCACGCAATGCAAACCTACTCAAAGGCAATGTAAGAGGTTTTTTTTATTTTTCTATTAATGTTAAACCACGAGCCATCACTGATATTTGGTCAGAAACAGTAACATTGGTCTCCCAGAATAGTAAGTAAAAAAGTAATAATATTGAAAAAACAAAAATCATGGCCCGGTACCGTTCGCGACCCGGTGGTTGAGAACCGCTGTTATAGATAGATTACTAATATACGTTCGTAGTAACTATGGGAACAATAGATATCACAAGCACAGCTATTAAAATACCCTGCTTCGGTTGGCCTATAAAATGTCAAAGAAGATGAGGAAGGAAGACATTTGGAAAAAAACTCACAAGAAATCCCTCAAAGAAAATACACAGAAGAGGAAGGTATGCGAGATGCTTACTGGCCACTGTTGTCCGTAGATGAAGATCTGGCTGCGGGCGATGTCCACCCGGTTCCAGGCCAGAGCCAGACTCAGCTGGTCCGGGGCCGACGCATTAGCACCTGGGAGACAGGAGGGAACCGACGGAGGAGATATGGAGGTTATGGACTGTTGTTAATGAGCTCTGGTTTGAAAGGCTCATTAATGTTAGTACACTGTCCTATCCACTTGGTGGTGATTGCGACACTGCACTGAAGAGGTTTTTATCTCCTCTTTCATCTAGAATCAGTTGGTTCCTCACAGCGTTGTCAGGACTAGGGATGTTTGCACAGGGTTGAGACTAAGTGGATTAATTTTAGATGCTGCAGCCACTGGGGGCAACTCAAAAAGTCCTCAAATGGGGACAGTGAAGGGCTTGCACTAGCCATAAATTAACACGCCGACCCAGCGTCAGAATAGCACAATATTTTGCTTCTAAAAAACCTTGGCCCCAGAGAAATGATTTGTTAAAGGATTTCAAGCTCATTAGCAGTATTGAATCTTCATTACTATTAAAGCTTATTCTTTTGTTCGGACTTGGGAAGCTTAAAATCTCAACAATAAAAACAAAATATGAATTCCAATAAATACACACTAAGAGACCCCCCTTCAATATCTAGTGATATAGGAGTAACGTTTACATAAGCCACCCTTACAGTGAATACAGATACTTCAACAGCAGGTTGCTGCAGGATACAAAAGGTTACGCTGAGGACGATGGGAATCAAACCCAGAACTCGCACCATGCAACACAGAGTTAAACACCCCCACCAGTACTTCACTTTTCTGCCTCTGCTCATCATCTCCTCATTTTAATCAACAATCACCAAATTCCAATATTAACTGAGGTTCAACTTATCCCAATATTAACTGACGCTCAACATATTCCTATATGACAACGTTTACCGTATCACAATGTTAAGGAACGGTTCCCACATTCCAATATTAATCAACCAGCACCGTATTCCCACATGAATCAACGTTCATCATACTCTATTTTGTAATGAATAAGTTAAAGCGTATGGCGGCCCATCGTGTACCGCGTTGAGATGTGTATTTAAGAGGTTTGCATGGCTTAATGAAGAGAGCACTAACAGAGGCCCCTTGAAGCGTGCAGAGCACTCTAATGGGGGAGTGTGTGCGTCCTTAAAGGCAGGGCAGCCCTCCCCTAAGGTCCCGGTGTCTATTTTTCCCTGTGTCTCGCTGTTACGTTGCTGATATGCAGTACTGGCAGCATCTTTCTCTAGAGAGAGAGCATTAAAGGTTGTATCGGCGATGTTGGGTGACGTCACTTTTGTTGGTAGTTGAAGCGAGATCCCAAACAAACAGAGCCAGCTCGCCCCTCCCTTCCGGGTTTCGTGCATCCAGAAAAAACTATCATGAACGCAGCGCATATCCCACAACACCCACCCCATGTCTGTGATTTGTTGGAATACTATTTATTTTGGTTTTGAGTGGTTGGTAGTACCATTTGTTTTTGTGTACAATCTTGGAGCATAGGCTGCCTACAGAGACGCCTTTTTTTGATGGCCTGCTTCTGGGGGGGGGGGGCAGCTAGTGGATCGTGAGGAAAGATCAGATGGATATGATAATTTATGGTTCAGCCTAGCAACGCTGATGCAACCTTTAATTCCGTGGTATTATCAAGTGACTCTCTGTTTGAATGCAGCACCGCATCTCTCTCTGCCATAAAGGTCAACTCCTTAATGTTTTAGCATTTCTATCAGGTGGATTTTATGTTAGGGCCGCTATGTCTTTTGTTTGTTTGGTTTCAAACTCGTGAAATGCTACTAAGGAAGGGAAGGAAGGACAATAGGAAGGAAATGAGGACGGACGGGTGGGAGGGAGGATGTAAGGAAGGAAGGGAATAAGGGAGTGAGGGAGGAAAGAAGGAATGAAGGAAATCAAGAAGGAAAGAAAAAAGAAAGAAAAAAACATGAAAATGTCAGACTACGTTAAATAAGGGTCAATCATGAAGACAAGATGAAAAACGCAATATAGCAAATTGCGAAATGAACAAAGGAACGAGAATTGGATGCAAAACATGGGCATTATCTTCCATCTCTCGATGCTGCGGCATATGAATAATGTAGAATGTATCCTCCCCTCGTTCTCTATGTCATAGCACCCTCTCTAACTTCTAGATTTATTCCCTTTTTTCCTCCTTAATCGCGCTCATAATCGCCCTGCTTTCCTCTTTCCCATACACCCAGGAGGTTTTTTTCCCCTAAGAGCAGAAAACTGCCGCCTTAGCAGAATAGCAGGGACTGTATATCTGGTGGCAGACTTAAGGCGACAGGAGAAGAAGCTGCCGCAGGGAAATGCTCTGTGTACTCTCAGAAACCAGAGGAAGAAGAGGGAGCAGGCAAGGAGCACGCAGCCCGTCTCCAGAAGAACATGCAACCATGAAACAGTGTTGCATGGTTGTGATCAGTTTTAGAGTGATGCAGACACCGGTGGCTTCCCGGATGCTTCTGGAAGCTGGTTGCTTTGACTGCCTTACTATTCTGCTCTGGCTGCAGTCTTGCAGGCTTAATCCCTCATTTTCAGCATTTTTTCCTTGGCAACAGTAATATCCTACCTAATTTGTAGAAGCTACTCTGCAGGTGTTGCATCCATTCTTTATGCAACAGATAGTCCAGGTCCTTGATTCTTATCGGCTCTAAGCCGTTAAAGGGGCCCTATTATGCCATTTTTTACTGTTTATTATTTAATTTGTTTGACCTCATAGAATTGATTTACAACAATAAAGGGTTGTCTAGCGCATTATTTTTTCTCCTAGTATCCGAGTATTACAACCCCTATGTGAAACACCCTGTTGCTTAGAATTTTGAGGCATTTAGAATCTTGGTGCTGACGTCATTTCAGGCAATCTGTCACTCTGTCTACTATGGCTTCGGTGCTACCTTACCAATTATATATTATAATTAACAGATATATTATAACTCACCAATTATATATTATAACTCACCTTACCAATTATATATATTGATACAAAGGGGGGCCTAAATCCAGCGATCTGATTGATTCATAACTGTTGTATAATGAGCGTATACATAACTGCTATGACGCCCGATCATTTTGTGAAAGTTTTCATATCACTCCGCGCCTGGAAGTAGAAACGGTTACAAAGTAAAACATATGTTGGATGATGGAGAGGGTGTAAATGTTGTTACTCCGGGAGTGAGCAAGGCGATGGAGAGACTAACGAAAGCTTAGGCACACGGCGAGTGAACTGCTCAATAGGATAAATTGCCGGCGAACCGCTCTAGCCGAGCCTTCTCTCGGAGGGACGCTAAAGTGTGTTGCATAGCGACCGTCGTGCATTTGGAAGGCAGCCAGGAGGGACTACTTTTTTGTATTCTTTAATAAAACGGCTACTTTGACTTTCTTGGTTTCTTTTTAAATGTAGTGTGTCTGTGACTTTCGTTTTGCCATAATAGTAACCGTTGTATAAAAGCAATAGATAACTTCAGTCAGTGGTATGTGCTATTTGGGCGTCGGGGCCGGACAACGCCCCTTAACAGTGGTATAATGAGCACATACCACAGCCTGTCGTGATCTATTGCTTAAATATATATATATATATATAATTTATGTATAATTTATATATATTAGGGGTGTGACGATACACTCAGCTCACGAGACGAGACGAGACACGATATTCGGTTCACGAGAACGAGACGAGACGAGATTTTAAGAAAACTACAATGACAAAATATATGACTGGACCAACAGACTTTTATTTAACCGAGTTACGCATTCATTTTGAAATGTTTTATTATAACTCTTTACATGCATGAAATTGAAACTAAAACTAAAATTTATAAAAGTTGATGTAAAATAAATAATTCTATTTTTTTCAATTGCAAACAATATTATGTGCAAAACCAAAAAATCAAAATTCTACTCCGTCAATACAGAGTGCAAATAGTGCAAACAGAGTCTGATCAAGTATGTCACTGACAACTTCGTGTCTTATCAGTCACTCTACTGCCATTCATCATTTCCGCCGGGTACCCAAAGTGCTGCCAAACAAATGATTTAAAAGTGGCGGGGGGGTCTTCGATGGTAATACGGGTATTTTCCGACGTCATTCTGGCTGCCTATGCCTGCTTCCCCTGCTTCCCCTCCTTCTCCTCCTCTTCTTCTTTTCCTTCTCCTACGTCTAGGCAGGCTAGACGTAGCAAAGGCGCATTACTGCCCCTTGAGGCCACAAATAGAAGTTTAGATAGCTCACAAATCTCGCGAAACAGATTTTTAACCCGACGGGTGATATCGAGTTTAATCTTGCGAGATCTCGTGGCACGAGATCTCGTCACACCCCTAATATATATACATAATTTATATATAATATATAAATAGTATTATGTCTTTCTGTCCATTTACTTCCCTACTCAAACTCTGTTTTGCAATCTGATCCATTCCCCCCGACCCAGCGTGTCCAGGAACGCAGCAAAAGTTGATGACGCTCTCCCATTGACTCCCAGCAAAAGTACATGCTTACGTCACCATGTACCGGAAGTAAAAGAAAGCCGCGGAGAGAATCCCAACGAGCCGTTTCTAGGCAGCTCGGTAACAGTGATTTGCGGTAGTCATTTACTCACCCTTCTGGGAATTTTATGGTATTGTAACTTTGCCAACCATTTATATACCCCAAAACATATGTAAAGCGCAATAGGAGACGGAAAAAACGGAAAAGCATAATAGGACCCCTTTAAGTACTCAAAGCAAACACCTGTGACCGCATAACAATTCATTTTTGGTATTAATGAACCTGTATGCTAGCCTGTGTTGCTTAGCATCCATTTTGCTGTCTTGAGCAACTACATCGCTTGGTGGAGCAGGGATGATTGGTTTCCAGTACATGATAACACATTAGGTTGCTTTGTTTATTTGTGAAACCTTTTTATGTCTATCTTAACCTTTTTATAATAGTTTTATAACTCTGCATCGTGATGTGCCAAGCAATGCGAAGCGGGGGCTTATTGCTTAATCATATTATTAGATCTGTAAACACAGAAGATACGGCTCGGGGGGAAACGGCCTTCTGAGTTATTAAAGCTGACTTCTCAGGTATTAAAGCCACTTATCACTGGAGTTTAGCTCATATTGTGACGTGGGAAACAGCATCACTGCTTCTGAATTCCATTGGGTTACCAGGTAGACAAATGTGTATGAAAATTGAATGTACAAGAAAGAAGGTATATATATTGAGGATCAGTGATCATGTACTGCTCTCTCTCTCTCTCTCTCTCTCTCTCTCTCTCTCTCTCTCTCTCTCTCTCTCTCTCTCTCTCACTTCCTCTCTCTCTCTCTCTCCCTCCCTCCCCCCACTCTCTCCCTCCCCCTACCTTCCTCTCTCTCTCTCTCTCTCTCTCTCTCTCTTTCTCCCCCTGTCCCCTCTCCCTCTCCCCCTCTTTCCCTCTCTCTCTCGCTCTCCCTCTCCGCCCCACTCACCCTCTCTTCAATATGTTATGTTAATGTAGTGCGGACGGACACACTGATTGATTATTCTGCAGACTTTGCACTGCAGTGAGGAGCGTTTAGCAGCTACACACTCTGTGGACCTCCCTCCACTCTGAGACAGAATGCATACACATTGTTTTAACCACGGCACTGGAGGGACACAACACTATAAATATCAGAGACAGAACCGAGGGGCGGACGGCAGCGATGGGTTTTTCACAACTTGTTTTTCCTCGAGGGGCTGTGCAGAAATGAGGAAGAAGAGTTTCCAGATTGGGATGAACCACATGTGGTGCGGGGAGAGGGGAATGTTTTATTAGATCTCTTTATGTTCTCTCCAAGCGAACAACAAAGAGAGCGTCTCGGGAGGGAGACCGTGAGGGTGAACTAATGGTAGCCGCTAAGCACACACACACACACACACATACACACATCAAAAAACACACCCGCACAGGTGAGTATACTACTGGAGATACACACAAACACACAAAGAAACCAAAACCAAACATAAAACATAAAACCCTCACAGCGTTGAGGAGAGCAGTGCGCTGAGGGGTTCAGCAAACACACAAACACATAACTAAAGCTCCAACACACACACACACACACACACACACACACACACACACACACACACACACACACACACACACACACACACACACACACACACACACACACACACACACACACACACTACGCTTACCTTTGAGCAGTGCAGTGAGGATAGCAAGGTCAATATCTTGATGACCATCGGACCCCATTCTGAAAACAGTTATCTGAGAGAGAGAGAGAGAGAGAGAGAGAGAGAGAGAGGGGGAGAGGGGGAGAGAGAGAGAGAGAGAGAGAGAGTTTAAGAAGAAAACAAGCCTGTGATAAAGGTCAGTTCTGTACTCAAGCAGCCGAGTGGCCCTCCTGTCACTGGGGTCAATCAACTTAATAAGTCACAGCCTGAACGAGGGCCATTTCATTTTCTGGATTAGATCGCATGACTGGACCTCTTAACTACTGCTTTAAGTGCTAAGTGGAGAGGAAAAAGAGAAGCTGGAGCCAAATGAGATGAGATGAGGGACGAGATGGATAAAGGGGGGGGGGGGGGACATGAAAAGAGAGGACCGGGAAAAATGAGGAAAGGCAAGGAGAGAGGGATGGAGAAGAAAACTTTGGCCTTAAAAATGTGTTCCGTCACATGACAAACACGGAGCAGGTCAAGTGATATCAGAGAAAAAAATAGCTTTTTGGTATTTTTTACGATCTGAGACACACGTCAAATAAATCTGGTGTGTGCCTTTCCGGCCATGTGGGCATAGATGCACATAAGTAGCGTGTGTGTGTGTGTGTGTGTGTGTGTGTGTGTGTGTGTGTGTGTGTGTGTGTGAAGGGCACCTTGGGGAGGGAGGGAGAGTGCATGTGCGTGTTTGGAATGCTTGAGAAGCTAAAGACCCCCGGACGAGAAGTGATAAATCTATTTCTTTAATCCCCCCCCACTCCCCCCAGCTCCCCCCATTCCATCTATGCCTACCCTCCCACTCGCCCTCTCCACCCCTCCGCCCACCTCCCATCTCCCCCCTAAATGGCTTCATTTGGTGGAGGCTGTGGGAATCTGCTGGCTCTGCTGCACCGCCACCTCCCCCCTCAGGGCTATGATGCATTGGGGTAGGCCAGCCTCTCAGGCTCTTTGTCTCTCTCTCTCTCCCTTTGCCTGTCTCTCCCCATATATCCTGTCCGTCTGTCTATCTGTCTGTTTGTCCGTCGGTCTCTCTCCCTCTCTCTCTCTCTCTCTCTCTCTCTCTCTCTCTCTCTCTCTCTCTCTCTCTCTCTCTCTCTCTCTCTCTCTCTCTCTCTCTCTCTCTCTCTCTCTCTCTCTCTCTCTCTCTCTCTCTCTCTCTCTCTCTCTCTCTCTCTCTCTCCCTCACTCTCTCCCTCTCTCTCGTAGTCTATATCTTCTTCATACCATTTTTTCTGGATCTCCTTTTTTTCCAGCTCTGTTGCCTTGCCTCTCACTCTCTATTATCTCACACATACACACACTTTCAATACCACACTCTCTATATCTCTCTCCTACACACACACACACACACACACACACACACACACACACACACACACACACACACACACACACACACACACACACACACACACACACACACACACACACACACACACACACACACAAAGCTAAAGACAAATGATAATCCTCAGTGATTGATGGTAAAAATAGTTACGGCAGTTCATCAGTCAAGGGGGAGTTGGGGACTTGCTGATAAAAAAAAAGAAGTCAAAAACAAGAAAACAAAGAAACGATGATTGTGTACATTTGTGTGTGTGTGTGTGTGTGTGTGTGTGTGTGTGTGTGTGTGTGTGTGTGTGTGTGTGTGTGTGTGTGTGTGTGTGTGTGTGTGTGTGTGTGTGTGTTTCCTCGAGGTGGGTTGGAGGTGTAATGGGATGAAGGAGTATTGATCACCTGATTGATCACTGAACTAATGAGGGATGAGCACCATGTGGTCATCACATGGGTCTCGGGTTGCTAACCAGTATAATGTGATTAAGGTGTGCGTGTATGTGTGTGTGTGTGAGTTAGGTGTGTGTAAAACCATGTTGAACACGCTGCAAGTGTATGTTCCAGTCTGTGTGTTGCAATGTACTCACCTTCAAGGTATAATTAATAGATTCATATAACCCATTTTTCAATCAGTGAGTGAAAGAGAGAGATTGATAGAGCAATTGGAAGGACACGACTTGGACGCAAACAGGAATTGAGACAAAAACAGGAGCTATTTGTGTTGTGGGCGTATGTGACCATAATTTGAGCCAATCAGTTCGGAATCGTTGATGGCCATGCTGCTCATCAAACCCGGTACTTATCATTAAGAGCTCAGATGGACACACACACATAGGCACAACCAAACACACCCAGGCACGCACACACAGGCATGCACACACCAAAACACGCACGCTAATGACTCATACACGCACAAACACACACATACAAACACACACACAGACACACACACACTACCAACCGACGCGTTTCCTCTCATTCCTCCACTAATGAAATTCCACAAGGTCACCCCGCGCCGATCGGAGGTGCGGTTGAACCGGGGCGGTGCCTCCATCATTAGCAGGGCGGTGGTTGAGTCGGAAGCGTCCTACAGAAGGAGCGATCTATTAGTGATCTGCTTCTGATGGAATAACCAGAGGACTGCAGTGCACAGATTCGAGTGCAGAAGACAAGATACCGGCACAATGGCACTGGGCTGAGCGTGGCTAACAATGCCCGCTAAAGGTCAACAACGACAGGGTTATTATATCGGGGTCTTTGTCGCTCTCTCTTTTCCGTCACGCTGACACACACGCTCCATGTTTTTCTTTATAAGTTATGGCCGGTATGACAAAAAGGAAAAGGCAAGAGGCTTTGCTGGAACATTCCTCCGTCTCAGCTGGGTATCCAGCGCTGACCTTCTCCTTACCTCGTTGCCGATACTTAGCACTTCAGGGTGGGGGGTTAGTGGGTGGGTGGGGGAAGGAGGAGGGTTGACGCGAGTAGAGACAGCAGGGCTTTGACTCATGTCTGTTTCACACCCTGATGCTGGTTGGGTAAGACGAAGAAGCGATTGACAAGGGGCCGGTGGCGGGGGGAGGGGGTTGGGAGGACATGGGGTGTAGAGAGAGGGGAGAGGGGAGACAGAGGGGAAATAGAGGTGATGAGCGAGATAGGAGTGGAAAGATGGAGAGAGTAAGATAAAGGTAAGGAGAGAGAGAGAGAGAGAGAGCGAGAAAGAGAGAGCTAGAGAGAGAGGGACAGAGAGACAGAGAGATAAAGAGAGAGAGAGAGAGAGGGAGAGAGAGAGAGAGAGAGAGAGAGAGAGAGAGAGAGAGAGAGAGAGAGAGAGAAAGAGAGACAGAGAGAAGGAGATAGAGGGACAGAGAGACAGAGAGATAGAGACATGGAGAGAGAGCAAGGAATATTTAAAATCTGGGAATGGGAATTTAAGGGGTTTGAAGTAGATATATGGAAGTCCAGGCGTGTTTCAAGAACAACGTGCTTTGAACGCTGTTTCAACATGGCTGCCGTGCAGGAGGAGAGGAGATACACTCCATGGCCAGAGGAGCCACAATATTCTGGAGAAAAAAAATAAATAAATAAATGAATATCGCTTCACGCTGCAGTGGCCCAAGCTGATTAGAGAACATTCATCTTCATTTTCCAGCAGAAGAACCCCCATCATCACATGCACACACTCTTACACACACACACACACACACACACACACACACACACACACACACACACACACACACACACACACACACACACACACACACACACACACACACACACACACACACACACACACACACACACATTCACTCACATGCTTTCACATAGGTAATGACACACTCTCTCTCTCTCTCTCTCACTCTCTTTCTCTCTCTCTCTGTCTCTCTCTCTTTCTCTCGTTCTCTCTCTCTCACTCTGTCTCCCCCTCTCTCTGTCTCTCTCGTTCTCTCTCTCTCTCTCTCTCTTTCTCTCTCTCTCTCTCTCTCTCTCTCTCTCTCCCTGTCTCTCTCTTTCTCTCTCATTTCCTGTCTCTCTCTCTCTAGCTCTCTCTCTCTGTCACTCTCTCTCTTTCTCTCTCATTCTCTGTCTCTCTCTCTCTGTCTCTCTCTCTCTCTCTCTCATTCTCTCTTTCTCTCTCTCTCTCTCTCCCCCCTTCCCTCATGCTTCCACATGAATTATGAGACACATAAAAACAGGCATCCCTCTAAATCACACACACAAGCAGTTTTCCTCCATCCATCACTATGAATAAACCCAAGTTGCCTCAGATAGAAAAGAGATAAATTCCTAAAAGCTCAAACATGTATTCATATTAATATTAATATTTGACTGGAGGTAAATCCCATCATGGAGCGGAACAAGTTGACTAGACTATAACTCTGGTGATACAAAGCAGTATCAGAACCTCAGTCCAGTTGGTTTATTGATTCCTTTGACCTTCAGGTAAGAGGGCGACTAAATGCTTTCCTGTCTATGAGGAATTACGACAGATAGTTCATAAATCTTTAGGCCCGAACGACCGACAAACCAACAATGTTGAAGGCAAAAATACAATGGTTAGCCGAGTCAAAGTTTGTCAGTGTTTAATAATAGAAGCCCAGGATTTGAACTTCGTTCATTCAAGACAGTTCTTTCAGGGCCTTATGTTTCTCTCCCTGGTCCGATTCAGTGTTTTATCGGATCAGAAATAGTGTTTCAATTGGTGGCTTTGTTCCTCAATATTGAACGGAACCAAAGCAATTAAGGCATTATAATATCAATAATTTAGTAGCCCTGAATGAGACATTTAACCTGCCCACACCTGGACAGAGAGCACCTCTACACTTCCAATCAGGTTTGACGCATGTAAAGCAATGACAATTGTGAGTTTGACACACACTAAGCCCTGTGGAAAGCCCTCTGAAGTTTAAGCCACGATTATTCCAGAAACATCCAATTGTTTCAGTGTGCTTTGATTGGCATGTCGCAGCGATAGAGCGATAAAGCTATCCATTATTCATACACTGAAGATAACCCTTTCAAATCCATTAGGGTGGAAGCCTCTATGCTTAAGGTATATGTATACGGTGTATAAAGGACAGGGTTTCTATATCTCATAGTAGTATAAGTAGAACTAGTACATTAACATTTACATTCAGGGCATTTAGCCGAAGCTTTCATCCAAAGCGACTTACATTTGCTAGAAGAAAGAGAAACAACAGCATACATCATCGGTACAGAAAGGAAGTTCATAGAGTGCTAAGCACTAACAATTCTAGGTCGACCCATTCCCCCCTCACAATAAGATAGCTAGGATAAGATAATACACAATGCTAAGTACTATTTTTAAGTGCAAGCTAGTATAACCCAGGCGTTACCCCTTTAACATTGTATATTGTTGAACAACGCAGCCCACCGTTTTGTGTGGTATTTCACTCTCCACTGTCTTATCCGGGGTCCTGTAGACGCTAGTTTGTCACACGGAGACATTGCTGCAGTGGTAACGATGGGGTTTCATAAGAGAGTATGTCTTCCAATCGCTGCAGCATCAACCAGAAGCATCAGATATTCGTTTCTTTCCCATATGACAGCCCCCCAGGGGTTCTGTCTCTCTACCTATCACATATTCAATCTTTGCATGCTGCTATGCGGAGCAATCAGTAATTTAGGAAGAGGACCAACACATTTTTGCCCCGCCAGCAGGCCAATCAGCAGTGCGGTCCAGGGGTGTTGCCCTGACCGAGCCCTGAGGCTCGGTCTCCTTCGAAGAGGAGAATGCCTGGTAGTCACTGTTCACCCGGCCTACTGGGTCTGTTCTGACAGCGGGGGACCAGATACGGTTGTTTCCACTCATGGTCCCAGACCATTTTATCTTTGAGCATAAATTTGCTAGTCTCAGCAATAGCCGCTTATGTAAAGTTCCTTTTCCTAAAAGCAAGGGCTAGGCCTGACTCACCGAAATTCTGTAATGAAAAACTGTTATCGAGGGTGCTAGAAATGTACCCCTGGCCTAGCTAAAGTTAGCCGTGGATAGCTCAGCTATGGCTAGACCTCCAAGCAGAGTTACCAGCTCTCATCCAGCGTCTGTTTTCACAAGGAAAGGCCGAAACTGTATCGCCCGCGTGGCATATTGTATCATAGTGTACTGCCAAATGTCTATCTAGCTTCCACGTTTGATCAATTTATTCAAGGTATCAATTTGAGGTTTGCAGAATGTTGCCCCTTGAAATCTGGGTAATGTAGGAAAGGAGTGTAATGGAGCAGATAGCGGGAAGCCTCACACAACAGCCAGTGACAAATTGCAAATAATGATGAGGTATGATATTACACATATCGTAAGAAAGAAACCCTGGAATTTATAGGAAGTCAACGATCGATTCTTTACATCTATGCTTTACGTGTTTTGGCTTGTGATATTCCGATACTCTTTAGATCTCATATGTATACTCATTAGCATTAATATTATTAACAATATATAAATTATTAATAACAAATATACATTATATTATGATACATTAATAGCATAAATTCCTAATGTCCTAATGGTTTCAAAGAGTGCAGATCTATGTGAAACATGTCATTCATGGGGCTGGATGAAGGTGACACTCACATAGCTCCGGTAGCAGACCTATGAGGTGACAGGACAACTGAACCCTACTTGAGGGGAGAATCAGTGTTGATCTCAGGTTCTGTGAAACAGCAACCTTTATCTCTCTTACATCACAGCGAAATAACAGCCCTTCTGAGTGCAGAGAGCAAAGCTAGGCCACTCAAGGGGGTTTCACACATTTAAGGTTCAACATCCCTGTTTGGGGATTTAACACTCAATGTGAACATTGATCAGACATCCGACCCTCCGAGGATCAGAGGTACTCTTTACTCTTCCTACTATGAAATACCGCTCAGTTATACCACGTTTTGTTTTGGGACACATGTAATTATTGTGTAGTATGGCGACCTTATGCCTCTGAATGATATCATTCAGTCGACAATGACAACCAAGAAGATCCATACAAACCCATGCAGGTCCCATTGCCAAATCAATTTACTGCTACTTAAAGAGGAGCCAATCCCCATCACCGACCTTTGGCAATATAAAATGCCTCGATGCATCCAGGAAATTACATTTTCATTAGAAAAATGAGTGCGAGCAGCTAACACAGAGTTGCTCCAAGCCGTCACTGATCTGGCGAGGGCCTGGCTTATTTAGAAAATGTTATTTGTGTGTTTGAACAGAGTTGATGCCTGACCGACCAAGTGTTAAATGAGCTAATGATGCCAAGCTACGCTAGGCGGTACAAGCTGAATTTGTGGTTCACTGAGAAGTCCCGTTCATAGCAGTAATTAAAGAGAGTGTTATGACCTCCCCCTCTGTTGTGGAGTCGAGTTTGATTTTGTGCCTGTGTGTGGTAAGTGTGCACGTGGTGTTGTTTAGGTCCTTTGTTCAAAGCAGGACTAATCAATCATACCTGTGGCAGTTGTGTGTGGGTTTCTGTGTATATGTGTGTGCATACATCTGTGTGTGTGTGTGTGTGAATGCGTATGCATGTTCATACGCTTTCATGTGTGTATTATTTAAGACTGTCAGTAACACCTGTGTTTCTGTACCATACTTCCTGTGGTTTCCTGACATGGTGAGTAATGGTTTCACATCTTGCAAATTTGCCTTTCACAACCATGTACACGTAAACACACGTATGCACACACACACACACACACACACACACACACACACACACACACACACACACACACACACACACACACACACACACACACACACACACACACACGTGTCAATAATAGGTCAACACCTTGTGAGGGCCCGAGACGAGCCACTCCCCAGGGACCGGTGCAGGTTGTGTGTGTGTGTGTGTGTCTGTGTGTGTGTCTATGTGTGTGTGTGTCTATGTGTGCGTGTATGTGTGTGTGTGTGTGTGTGTGTGTGTGTGTCTGTGTCTGTGTGTGTGTGTGTGTGTGTGTGTGTGTGTGTGTGTGTGTGTGTGTGTGTGTGTGTGTGTGTGTGCGACGGTCACCGCTGCGCTGTGCATTAACCATCGCCGTAGGGTTGGGGTGCTGGAGGCAGGCGGCCCTCGTTGGAATACATTTACATTCACTTAGTAGAAAATGTCATGCATTAAACATGCGGGGGGGGGCAATCGTATCACTAAATGTGGCCTCGCAACCAAGCGGAATTCACCAAATCTATCTGGGGCTCTTTGATTGCAAAGTCTCATACTGTGCAGCGCTGTATGTGTGTTGTGTGTGTTTCAGAGAAGGAATAGGGGAAGAGAGAGAGACAGAGCGAGAGCGAATGAGAGAGAGAGAGAGAGAGAGGGACCTACCAGCTCCTTCTTCTTCATACACTCCATGAGGATGATGAAGAGGTGCTGTGCCTGCGTCCGGCTGTAGGTGAAGGTTTTCTGGATGGTCACCAGCAACTGGTCTCTCAGAGACTCATTAATTAGGCTGGGAAGAGAAAGAGAAAGGGGAGCATTGGGAAACATTTGATATACTATATTATAGTATATCACTACTACCACTACTACAACCAAGTTAAAAGACAATCAATTGAGGGGAAACTGAACAGGGTATTAAAAACCTAAATAATACCTTGTTGATATAGTGTTAATCAGTTAATGAGCGAATATACCTACACACCAATTAGTCTCAGCATAAAGGTGTCTCTTTTAAGTTAGTACAAATCTGATAATTTCACCGAAGGGAATGTTTGTCTATTCCTAGTTGTTAGCTTGATGGATAGATCTCCTTGGCAATCATAAATACATATAATATAGTTATGTTACAAATGGGGGGCTAGATTGGTGCGTCCATAAACAAAATGCAAATGGAAGCAAACCCTAAAAGGACAACAATGGGAGAGATTCAGCAGATTTGGGCAATTATTGTGAGAGGTTATAAGACGGACATAACGTCAGAGCCCTGTATAAAACGTCTGTCTCCTCTGTTTCAACAGGTGTCAGAGTTTCAGAGGGACTGGACGTTTAATCCAGCCAATTTCAGCAGTTTACAAAAATGTTCTGCTGTTCTTCCCCATTGCGCTCTTCAATCTTAAAAAGAGGAAATCACTTAAACTGCCTCTTGCTTAATCGGTGCGGTTATAACTAAAACGATTCAAATAGTTTGACAGAACAGGTCAATCATAATCAACAAAAACAAACTGAGTGACTTATTTTGAAAAGTTTCATGAAAATATTATCTTCAGACGATTGTGTTTTTCTTCCCAATGTGCTGTGGGTTCCATCACCTCCCTGAGCTGTGGCTGCCCTTCCCCACTCGCTCCTCCCAGTCGCTCCTCCACAGTCGCTCCTCCCCAGTATCTCCTCCCAGTCACTCCTTCCCAGTCGCTCCTCCCCAGTATCTCCTCCCAGTCGCTCCTCCCAGTCACTCCTTCCCAGTCACTCCTTCCCAGTCGCTCCTTCCCAGTCTCTCCTTCCCACTCGCTCCTTCCCAGTTGCTCCTTCCCAGTCGCGCCTCCCCAGTGTGTGGGGTTGAGTTCGATTTTGTGCCTGTGTGTGGTAAGTGTGCACCCGATGTGTGTGTATGTGTTGTTTGGGTCTTTCCTTCAAAGCAGGACTAATCAATCATACCTGTGGCAGTTGTGTGTGTGTGCTTGTGTGTATATGTGTGTGTGTGTGTGTGTGTGTATGTGTGTGTGTGTGTGTGTGTGTGTGTGTGTGTGTGTGTGTGTGTGTGTGTGTGTGTGTGTGTCTGTGTGTGTGGGTGTGTGTGTGTGTGTGTGTGTGTGTGTGTGTGTGTGTGTGTGTGTGTGTGTGTGTGTGTGTGTGTGTGTGTGTGTTTGCCGGTGCTCTGCCACCTACCCTCCCTCCTCTGAGTACTTGTGTCCGAAGGCCAGGATGTCGGAGGCCCGGCCGCTGCCATCGCACACCACCACGGGCACCGGGGGCGTGTCCCGCAGGTACTCCAGCACGATGGAGATCACGTTGGGGCCCCCCTCCACGATGAGGGCCACCACCGGCACGCCCTGCCCGATCCCTGGAGACACACACACACACACACACACACACACACACACACACACACACACACACACACACACACACACACACACACACACACACACACACACACACACACACACACACACACACACACTCACGTTTGATTCCTGTGCCAATAGCGGCTGTATTGAGACAGAGATACAGAGAGACAATGATCGAGGGACACAGGGAAAGAGAGCAAGACGTTTGTTTCATTAGTGGATTAAAGCTCCTTACTTGTTTTGTTTGTAACTATTTTGAAACTGATGCATGAATGTTCCCGCAATGTATAAAAGGAAAAACGCTTTAAGAAGAGAGGCTATGATCAAAGTTTGAAATTGTACAGTGAGAATATGACTAATACAGAAATAGAACTGGATTTATTTATTTTTCACAAACCCTCACTCTGCTAACATAGATGCCTTGAATTAATTTGGCACCTGAAATGTCAGCGGGCTGAAGTTATTTTTACACACTATTTCTAGAAAGCATGCCCAAGCTAAGAAATAACCTGCCCACGCTGGCATCTGTGTGTGTGTGTGTGTGTGTGTGTGTGTGTGTGTGTGTGTGTGTGTGTGTGTGTGTGTGTGTGTGTGTGTGTGTGTGTGTGTGTGTGTGTGTGTGTGTGTGTGTTTGCATGTGTGTGTTTGCATGTGTGTGTGTGTGTGTGTGTGTGCGCATATTTGTGTTTGAAGTTGTGTGTTAATGTGTGAATATGTGTTTGAGCGCCCTGTACGTGCAATTTCAGGCACGCTGCGATTAAACCTGCTAATCACAAAGCTCTCGGAATAATTATGGCCAATTAGCGGGCCGGTGTTCCTGCACATGGACAGTTAAATACAACCTCACCTAATCGCTGTCTAATGACAACCTTCTCCCAGGGAAGCCCTACATCTCCTGCCTCCCTGCCACCTCCTGCCTTACCGCACACGCTGCTGGCTGGTCTAATTAACATGCCCGACGCTATACTTTCTTCTCTTTTTTCTAGGAGCATCGGGCCTGTATAAGCTCTGAGGACATGTTTCCACTTGTTCTCCAAGCTGAGCCTCATCCCTTCTAGTTCACCTCCTGTCAACCAATCAGCTCCATCCTGCTGCACAAGCAGGTAAGATGCTACCATCAGCTGCTGCTACACTAGCAGGTAAAATGCTACCATCAGCTGCGGCTACATTAGCAGGTAAGACGCTACCATCAGCTGCTGCTACACTAGCAGGTAAGATGCTATCATCAGCTGCTGCTACACTAGCAGGTAAGATGCTATCATCAGCTGCTGCTACACTAGCAGGTAAGATGCTACCATCAGCTGCTGCTACACTAGCAGGTAAGATGCTATCATCAGCTGCTGCTACACTAGCAGGTAAGATGCTATCATCAGCTGCTGCTGCTACACTAGCAGGTAAGATACTACCATCCTTGCTTTTTAAATTTATGGAATCCCCATCAACCCCATATTAAGTCGACTGCTACCCTTGGCATTTTCAAGTCTAATTTAAAAACCTACCTTTTCTCTCTTGCTTTTAAGAACCTTTAACCTTTAACTTTCTTACTGTTTTTATTTTGTTTACTGTATTTTACTTGCTCTTCATTTCACCATGTAAAGCGCTTTGGGTCAGCTCCTTTATGTAAATGTGCTATATAAATAAAAGTGACTTGACAAAGTAAATATCCCTCTGTTGTGGGTTTTTGTCAGTGTCTATGGCAGGCTTTGCGGGAACCGGATCAGAGGCCCCTCCTAAACTGTGTGACCATGGCTGCCTGTGTGAATTCCTTAGCTGTCACACAAGCCCACATATGCACCTATGCGCACACAGACACAGACGCGCACATATACACGCACGCACACTCGTGGTGCCTTGCCCTGCCTTGAACGGCCTTGCAGCAGGGACAGTTACATAAGGAGAGGGTATTGAGGGGCCTCGCCTACTTCAGAGAGATGACGCACCACCAGGCAGGCACATGGCCTTGAATCCACTGAGCTCAACGTGAGCGTGAGCAAGAAACCGTGTCACTCCGTTCATTCATTTCATATGCCCTATTGTTATGAGTGTACACTGGTAATGCTGTGGTGTGTGTGTGTGTGTGTGTGTGTGTGTGTGTGTGTGTGTGTGTGTGTGTGTGTGTGTGTGTGTGTGTGTGTGTGTGTCTGTGTGTGTTTCGTTGTGCCTAATATAAAGGCTTGACAGCAGCTCCATCTTGCCTTTAGAGGAACTGGTGTGATTTAGAAAGCAAATTATAATTCAGGTAAAAACTCATCAAGGAGTGGAGGAGAGTTTACGTTGTGTAACTGTCTCACAGTCTTGCACAAACAGACACATACATACACACGCACACACAACCTCCCTAAGAGCATCATCATCTGCAATTTATGGAGCTCATACTCAAGTGCGATCCTCCTAATAGCTTGAATGTGTTTGAACGTTCTAAAACCTCATCATTGTCAGTCAACTCTCTGGTATTCAGAGAGCGATAACACTACAGAGCTCTCTTGAATCACCAAAAATGTGTTTGTGAACCTGACATTGCTACGAATTGTCTGACGAAAAAAACATTGACGCCTGAAGTTGGTTAAAAGCATATTTACAAGAGAGTACACAAAGAAGAGGCACGATTAAAAAGCCAGCCCCTTGTTGTCGCAAGTATTCCTAACTGCTAACAGACAAAGAATGGAGATAATGTGTTTGTTGGAGGGACCGATGCGGGGGGAGGGATGGATTCCATTTTGCATGACGAAAACATTGTGGATCTCGTCCCTGATTGTTAAATCACCCCGTCAAGACGGCACACAATGCGAACTACTGCCGTTTCGCCCCATCCTTAACGGGGGTCTCAGGCCACTTGTAATACAGGTATTACGTGCTCCGCCTGTCTCTCCTGTTTGTCTTGCGGAGCCTCCGTGATGCCTTTGTTCTTTATCCTCTAAAGTATCTATTGATCCGCCCATTTCTCTTCCCAGATTAGCTCTGTCGCTCCCAATCCCCCTACCTGTCTCATTGGTCACGTCTGTGTCTTTCCACAAATGCACACCTACAGAAGAGAGAGACACAAGCACATAGATATTGACACAGCTCCCTGGAAGATTCAGCTCCCCGTTATTGTTCCCTTGTATCTGTCATGTTTGGAATGGAAGTGTGCCATTGGGAAGATGCTTTCTTCCAAAGTGTGTCACGATACGCTATGAGTGCACACGTTTCCCAGCAAAGGATGGCTCCAGTGGGAATTCAACATCCAATATGAAGTGGCAACTGGCAACTTTGTGATGCTGTTATGGAATTAACCAAAACACCTACATTTATGAGGTGTGCCTGAATGTGTGCCTGTCCATTGCACATGCTCTAGCGCCAAGAACGTCTGCACACATTTGTTTAAACTCACATTACATCGTCTTGCCTCTCAACTCTACTCTACTCCAACTCACTGTGTCGGTGTCTTCTTGAAAGAAAATCCCTAAAGACAAGAGAAAACGAAAATATAGAGAGTGGTGGATGGAAATATAACTGAGGGTTTATAGGAAAACTGAGTGTTTGAGGTAAACGGAATGAGGAGAAGATGAGGAGAGAATGGAGGAGAGGAGTGGATGAAAATAGAAAGAGGAGAAGAAGGGTGGATAGAAAGAGGAGGAGAGGCGTAGTGGATAGGAAGAGGAGTAGGAGAGGAGAGTGGATGATTCCCAGCAGACAACACTTTCTATATTTATCCCGCCTGGAGGAGTTGGGAGTATGGTGTGAAGTAAGGATTTAGATAAGGAGGGGGATAGAAAGAAAGAGAGTCAGACAGACGGAGGGACAGAAAGAGAGAGAGGGAGGCAGGGAAGGCGGGAGAGTCACAGAGAGGGAGAGAGGAACATAGGGTGGCTGAGCAGGACACACGTAACATGCTTAAATGGTCCTCATTAGAGCCCTGCTGTTGACTCACTGCATGTGTGTGTGTGTGTGTGTGTGTGTGTGTGTGTGTGTGTGTGTGTGTGTGTGTGTGTGTGTGTGTGTGTGTGTGCGTGTGTGTGCGTGTGTATGTGTGTGTGTGTGTGTGTGTGTATTTGTGTGTGTGTGTGTGTGTGTATGTGAATGTGTGATTGCGTGCATGTGTTTGTGTCTGTTAGTGTGTGTGTATGTGTGTGCTTGCATGGGAGTGTGAGAGAGTGCGTGTATAAGCATCTCAAAACTACATAAATAGAAATGTGTGTTTGTGTGTGTTAATATGGGAAGTTGGGTTCAAACCTTCAGCACATACTCATATATTTCCGCATGTATGTGTGTTTAAATCTATGTGAGTGCCTGCGCACATGAACGCCTACAGTGGGTACATGTATGTAAGGGTGGATGGGTGGGAAAATGGCCACGGTGATTGGAATTGAACGTTGTCCTGTGTGTCAATGTCCCCTTGTGTCCAACTGGTGTGTGAGTAATTGGAGATGCACTATGTGGGTCATCTGCCCTCCCCCCACCCCACCACCTCCAAGTCTTACACCAAATTATGCTCACACCTTGTAGATGCTGTCAACCACTGTTGGACAGGGGGTGCGGTGAGGTGAGAATGTAATGCATCCTGAGGGGCTTGCCTACGCGGGCTAGCATCACAGCTATAACTTGTGCCCCGGTGCACTCGTAAAGCCTGACCTTTATCCATTATTCGTCATGCTTCTGCTATTTTGGAATATTGTTTGGTTTGGTTTTCGCTTTTGTTGTATTGGAGGTTATGCCAGTTGATATTTGTGTTTTGCTGAAGGGACCTATCTCTGGACCCAGTCCACGGCGCATGTTTGACTGCAGCCGAGTTAAGTCGTTATCGGGCACAAGTGAACCACAGAGAATCGATCAGGGCATGGGCCTTTCTCCCGGAAAGGACACAGCGGTCGGGAAATTGGGGTTAAAGGAACACCCCATCCATTTGTAAGAGAATGTAGTGTGTGTGCGTGTGTGTCTGTGTGCCTGTATGTCTAAAAGAAAAAAAACGAAATACAAATAATGATAGGTTGAATAAAAATAACGCCTCAATGCCTAGATGATCCAAGTGTTTCTTTGGCCTTTTGTTATTTTACATAAATCTAGCCATGACTGGCTTTTTTTCTGTCCAAAACATCATCATACCCTCATATTTACACTTCCATGCATCCATACATCTCCAGTCTACATCAAGACGCCAACTTTCTACCAATCCACTCCACTGTGTTACGCTGCTATTACTTCTGTTATGTCTTACTGATGTGCAGGGGGAAGTTGTGCTACTAATTTGCTTAATCAACCCGAACGAAAGACATGCTTACCCTTTAGCCTTTTATTACCGGTCCTTTTATTACCGGGATGTTTAAAATCATATTCACTCTCGCAATATTGCAAATGATAGCATTTTGTTTGGCTTAGGGGTCCTAAATTATCAATGAGAGGCAGTGTGCGACTCTGATTTTAAGTTAGGAGTTCTAGCATCAGCTATTTTGTGACCAATGAAAAAGATGTGTTGCTTTGAATGTTTAGACTGGCATAGACAAAGTCCCGCCGGGGGGAAAACAAACGGGAGCCATCTGATACTTCACTGCATCCTATGGGTCGGGGTCAGGCCGCCACAGAGGACAGAATACATGTGCGGGAAACAGCTCCTTCTTTTAGACCAAACAAGCATGTTTACTCCACATGTTGCTCCACTCCTATTGTCTTGTTTTCCCCCTGCTCTGTTTGTTTTGGCGGTGTTGTCCACCTCTTGCCTAATTCAACAGAGCCGTCCAGGTCTTTTCTCTACTCCACAAGGTCTCGTGTCTCGTGATGTCATCGATCTCGCTTCCTTCCCTCGTCCCCGCTCCTAGTCCTTGTCCCCTTCCTTGTTATCCAATTAACTGCTTCCTCTCAGCGCCTCAGTGTAACCTTGTATCTCCTTTCTCCCTCTCCACTCCTCGTCCTTTCAGACACTCAAACACTAACAATATTCCGCAGGCAAAAAAAACGCAATCATTTTAAACTGTGTACCCCTTTATTCCTGCATTACAATGTATGAACACAATGGCCTCTGGTTTCTGGGTATAAGCAAAAGGAAAGGGGCAAATTGCTATTTTGATAGTGCTTAAATAATTATATGGGATGCATGTGGATTTCTGCCATGGGTATCAATGCAAGGAAGTAGAAAAATAGAACAGCATGTTGGCGACATGGCCCAACAGTCACTTTCAGTCATATTGAAATGACTGTTGCCATGCCAGTTGAGGCTGAGAGGCGTATGAAGGAGAGGCGTTGCATCATTTCTAAAGACGGCTGGGCGTGCTCACTCGCGTGCCAAAAAACCACAGGCCCCAGTCTCATTCCCTAGTAGTACTACAACTCATTGGTTCATACAGCATTCATTCACTTCCTCACGCCATCTGTGGAGAGGAAACAGCAGCGAGTGACACTGTCCATTAAAACACAGAGTGAGGACTTGGGGGAGAAAGCGTGTAGAAGAAAGAAACACATTCCTTGGCTTTGGGAAAGGAAGATAAGTGACTCTAGGGACCACAGAAGCCTGCTCTGCAGATGAGATATGACAGGTGCCAGTAGAGCTGCCAGGATGGCTAATGGACGCCAGAGAATGACAACAAATAAGCGAAACCAAAGGAAATCGCTACCGCTATTCATGA
Organism: Gadus morhua; assembly: GCF_902167405.1. Taxonomy (NCBI): domain Eukaryota; kingdom Metazoa; phylum Chordata; class Actinopteri; order Gadiformes; family Gadidae; genus Gadus; species Gadus morhua. The sequence goes on from NC_044053.1 coordinate 13,718,541, forward strand.
CCACCATTATTATATGAACATACAAATCAGAATGTGTGACCGTATGAACATCATGATAACCCTTACACAGTTGTAATAATAATAGTAATAATAAAAAAATAATGTGGCAAGAGGACATTACAAGTTAATTGGATTTCTGTCAGTAACATGCTGAGTGGAAACGCTGCACCAAGGCACAGCAGGATTAGCTTGAGTACTGCTGGAACACATCACAGAGCAAGCACTGGAATCGATTACCCCCGATCTTCTCCGTACATATTCCTCAAAAACATGTATGTGCTCACTCAGTGTACATGAAGCAAGGATTTGGAGAAGAGTCTTGGAACAATTGATTCTAAACTCAATGCCACCTCTCTCTCTCTCTCTCTCTCTCTCTCTCTCTCTCTCTCTCTCTCTCTCTCTCTCTCTCTCTCTCTCTCTCTCTCTCTCTCTCTCTCTCTCTCTCTCTCTCTCTCTCTCTCTCTCTCTCTCTCTCTCTCACCTATCTTTCTCTCTCTGTATGTTTTATTTTTTCTTTTCCACTGGACCCTAGCCTGCAGACGGGTTCTGTGGGAAGGCTGTGAATAATATTTAAAATGAGAAATGCTCTTTGTCTGTCTAGCCTGGAAGTGAATGAGTGAACCAAATACAAACAGACACACACTGTATATTATTCTCAGACTGACAAACAAGAGAGCATTTACTTGTCATTTCTTTGACTCAAAGGTAATTAATACCCTTGCAAGTTTCACTTCATTTAAATCATGTAACATCTATTTCAGGTCCGGCTGAAGGAAAGTATTTGGCAAGAAAGCTGCCCTAGTTTTTTAAATGATTTATTCATTCTGTACAGATAAAAAAGTACTAATTCCCATTGCATACAAACTCACACATGTGTACACATTGAATCACATATCGGACAAAAATAACTTATGCTGGTGAGTCAAATTACAATCACTATGTGCATTTTTCTCAGTAGCACGCTCTAGGGGCCGGAGTTATAGCAAATAATTCTTCGAACAGCAGCTATGTTCGAAGAATTATATATAAGAAAAGGTTTAATATGTATACCATGCCAACTTCTGGAAGGATGGTTGAAAGCTGAAGAAAGCGCAGAAGCATGTATGGTCTCAAGCACATTTTGGCGGCAGATTTATACCTGTGAAGCAGTAACCACATGATACCAGAAACCATATAAGCGATTGATTCCTAAACAGTCGGATCCCAGGTGAACCCGCCTTCACCCCTTGCCGGCGGTGGCGAATCCAGCCAATGGTTAACCAGGAGCTTTTCAAGTAGCATAGAATCATGTACTTATAGCGTAGGACCCAGTGGGTTAGCATGAGGACGTTTGTTGGGGGGGATGCTGGGGGGATGCTGGTGTGACGACTGGGCGTCCCTTGGCCTCCCCAGCCTCTTTAGTATGAGCCCAGGCATAGGATGACAAAGGGAAGGCCATTGGTCACAGGACTCCAATGAACCTCTTGGCTGGTAGTAAGCATGCTTTGCTAATAGTTACTACACATGCGCGTCTCTGTTCAGTATTTCCAGGTCTTGTGGTAGGAAGTGTTGAAGTTTAGACTGTGTAAGGCAACATTGCTGCATCGTCTACCAAAATGAAGGAGGTCAAAAAACAATGTAATCTCAAAATCTAATAAAAACACAGATTATTAAAGAGAGAACATAAATATGAAGAAAGATATCAAATCTTGATTTATAAATCTTGATTTATTTATTTATTCATTTAAAATAACTAATTTAGGAAGATGACCCTGCTATCATAATCACCTTAAGATGACACTCCCTTAATAACAAAATCCTGCTTATCTGTAGCTTACAATTTTAAATAGCAATAACGATGTCACGTCCTGATTTAGTAGTTAAAAGGTGTGATTCATTACGAGGGGCCAGAAGCCAATGTTTGAAAGCAGCACATTCTATCTTCATTGCACAGGAAGGCCAGTGAGAATCAGCCCTGGGATGTAGCAGGTGGATTTACAACAGTGTTTACTACTAGCTAAGGACATAAATCAGATCTTTATGACTTCTATGGACAGTTGCGGTAGACTCCATGAGAAGAGATGAAAGCATGAATCACTCTCTCAAGAGTGTACAAGGCTACGCATACAACCCGCACTTAGATGAAATAGGGGCATAGGTCTTCTCCTTCTCCTATTTTTTGTATGTTATTAGCCCTGCCTGGACTATAACACAAATTATAATATGTTATCAATTAAATGTAAATGTTGGAAATATCTGTTAAATCTGTTATCATTTAAATTAAAAAATTTCACGAGCAATGCTGTTATACTACCACAATCATTCGAACATCTTTTATAGGGATAAGGACTTGCACCTGGTGCATTGGAAGCTATCCCATACACAAAGGATTTTACTGAAAATTGTTTTCAGAAAGAGAGCACAGTGTGTCTGTGTATGTGTGGGTAAGTGTGTTAGTGCATGCATGCACGCGTATATGAAAAGGAAAGAGAGAGAGAGAGAGAGAACCCAGTAGAGAGAATTTCGTTCTTAATGCAAATCCAATTGGTTCTCTGGCTAAGAGGTACACTGGAAACTGAGATCATTGTATTGCATTGTGACAGGTTGTGGAAAAAGCCTTTCGACAAGCAAACACTGGCATAAACACAAAGTTCAAAAATAACTTAATGTGCACACACAAGTGTAGATCTACACATGTCGTTGTTTCAACCATGTGTTCATTTGGTTGAATGTGTTTGCTTCAGGCCCTGGGTTGCATGGCGATATGTGACACAGAGAGAGATGGTGTCGTCAGGTGTCTTCTGAAGACCTATGGGAACCAGGGAACCATTCCCACGCACCCAGAGCCTAGGGTCCTGGTGGTCTACACTCCAGAGACAGACAGCCTGGGTTCCTAATTCTGAGAAGATAGAGAGAATGTCCCCCCCCCCCCCCCCCCCCCCTCTCTGTTTGGGGCCGCAAATAAAGAGTTGAACCCAATTAACCCCTTATCGAACCACTAATAAAGCACAAGGTGTGTGTGTGTGTTTGTGTACGTGTATACGTACCAGTTATGTGTGTGCGTGTGGGTTTGTGTGTGTGTGCGTATGTGTACGTGTGTGTGTATATACCAGTTATGCATGTGTGTGTGGGTTTGTGCGTGTGTGTGTGCGTGTGTATCTGTTTATATACCATTTGTGTGTGGGTTTGAGTGTGTGCGTGTGTGTGTGTGTGTGTCCCAGTTGTGTGTGCCAGCTTGTGCATGCGAATGCATTGTATGATCGCGTCCCGCAAACTGCCAATTGTCGTTCAAAAACAAGGACGGCGTCGGCCTTATCGACTCTGCGCCCGGCAACCGCCGTGGGCATGATTGCTGATTGGTCCTCGTGAACTTAAAGCATCACTCACGCGTGTTGATCTTCTGCAGGGAGATGTGCTTCTCCAGCTGCCGCCTTAGCTTCACCTCGGCGCCGTACTTCCCCGTGGTGCCGTTGTCCGCCAGGATGAAGTGGGAGTGGAGGCTGTTGAGCACTGTCAGCTTGCTCAGGGGGTTGGACATGGTCTGGTACGGCCGCACCACCTGGGACCCGCCACCGGATGACAGACAACAGGAGGAGAGGACAGAGGGAAGGACAGAGGGGAGGTTTTTAAATCAATTACATTGTGGTGAATGCAGGCCTCTGAAGACCATCTCCGTGGATGGAGCCATGTCTTCTATATTATCCGACTCACTGATTTTTAATGGAGATAGGGTTAGAAAGTGTTCAGCCAAGCCGAGGTGATTAAGGAGGGATTCATTAAGCATCGGACGGTAGATGCCCAACTCATGAACACACTTACCCACTTAATACCCACACTTTAGCACTTTAGGATTCAACTTCTAGTGAACTAAAAAAGCATTCTTCTTCCGGACTTGAATGAGCCCGCGTCTGTGTGCCGTTAATGGTGCTGGGTTTGTAACAGCATCTGTTTCATTTACTTCTACGCAGTGTCGTAATCGCACAATAGATTCTGCTTACTCAGCATGACAGCTAATAGGCTGTCAACAGAAATGTAGCAGCCAGCGAGCTGTGTCCTGCAAGATGCATTACTAATAGACTCGCAGGCCATCATGTAACTAGGCACACACACACACACACACACACACACACACACACACATGCACACACTGGATCATGTAAGGCACACACACTGACACATGCACACAAACACATGCACACATACAAGCAAACAAACACACAAACACCAACACACAAACGGGCACACACACAGACACACATACACACACACTAGGCTTTCTGGAAGCAGAATCCAATTAACTGTCTATGCTATTTACTCAGTCAGTTCTCCCATAGACACAAAGCAGACCGAAACACACCCACACACACACACACCAACCTACATCTTTCCCCACTAGATCCTCCTGGTTCTCGACTATCCCCCAGGGAGCGATGCCGATGGTACAGATCTTGCCCCTCGACTTGGAGGCGTGGTCTTTCAGCGCATCCCCCACATGGCGTATCACTCCTTTTGTTGGGAGGGAGAGGGAAGGCCGTTACAGGGTGCGTTGTCGGGTAGAATAACAAGCAGACGTTTAATTGAAAATGTTTGTGTGCACGAATGTGTCGACACAAGTAAGTGCACAGATGTATTTGTGTTAGCGCACACGCACACATGCGCGTTTAAATGCACACACACGCTCAGACTATCACACACACACACACACACACACACAGAATGGGTGGTTCCTGGGAATTTGTATGCGGTCCCTAGAGGCGTGACAATTATACCTAGAAGCCATCTTATCCCCTCGCTTTCTCTCTCACCTCCTGACACTTATTCCATTTTCACCTGACAACAAGGCATTCCTCTATCTATCTCCCTCTCCCCCTTTCCCTTTCTCTCTCTCTCTCTCTCTCCTCTTTTCTCTCTGGCTCTCTCTCTCTCTCTTTCCCTCTCCCTTTCTCTCTTTCTCTCACTCAGCCTCTTTTCTCTCCGTCTCTCTCTCTGTCCCTCTCCCATTCTCTCCCTCTCTCTCTCTCAATCTCTCTCTCCTCATGACACTGTGGCATTCATTCGCCCCTCTCTCTCTCCTCCTGACACCATGACATTCCTACCTCTCTCTATCACCCCCATCTATTATTCAACTCTCAGGCTCTAGCGAGCCCCCTTTTGTACCCATTCTGTCACCCAAGCACTACACTGTATCTCCCCGGATGACAGGTATTGTGGTTTTAAAGTGAATCATTCATTCATTCATAACATTTAAAGATTGATGTTTTCATGTGTTCAAAGCTATGTTGCTTTTATGATGTAAAAGACACATGCATACAATAGTAATACAGGCAGTGCCAATGTTTTAAGAATTCAATTAAACGCTTGGGAGGCACTGCAGTGTTCAGAGACATCGGTAGTAAAACGCGGCTCCCCATCCAGTAGCCTTTGCAATAGACGACGATGGATGACAATGAGGGGAATCTTGTTCAGAAATAACATGAGAAATCACAGATGATTAAACAAATATACATAATATAAATGGACAAACTATATTTTTAATCATTTGAAAGATCGAAAGGTGTACTTGTGTACTGTCTGGTGTAAGGGACGCAGACAAAATAATTCATAACAATATTATTTCCAATACAAAGCAAGCAGAAGAATATAGCCCTGCTCCATTCCTGCTCTTCCATCGTTTAAGGTGCCACTGCTTCCCTATAAAACCCTGCGCACTTTAGCCCCTACCTGAAGGACCGTATTCTTCTTTAGTTTCTTCCTCTGCCCCTCCGGTCTTAAAAGCTTGACTTCTTTCAATTCCAAAAGTTGAAAAGAAATCAACATGACACGGAGCGTTCGTTATCAAGCGTTCTTTCGGCGGGATAGACTTCCACCTGTAATCAGGGAAGTCAATCTTGCTGCGAAATTCAAATCCAAACTTAAAACCTACCTTTCTGCCCTCTCATTTGGCTCCTCCCGCAGCTCTCATTACAGCTCAATCGACCGGTTAGCCAGCACTAGTCTACCCCTGCTCCCCGTAGGAGCTAGATTTCATCCTTTTTTCTTCCTTCATGTTCCTTGTCCACCCTGCCCCATCTGACCGTAAAGCAGTCTCTGCTTTAGTGTGCTGAGGAAATCACGACTGGATGGCCGCTGAAAGCTACCAGCCTGCTCACCAGTCAGCACCCTATTTTTGTCACACTGCTTTTAAGTTTGCTTGTACGTTTTTGGACGTCAATTTTGGCATCTTTCACACTCCTTACCATCCCTGGAAGGAGGGATCCCCACTTACAAATATTTATTCAGCCTTTCCCAGAATAAATACAGGTTTAATAATAATAATATGCATAATGAACCAACCATTCATGCTCCATGTGCTTTGGGCATTACCCTTGAACACTATAAGTCAATATTGTTAGGGGTAGAAGTAGGACTTAGTGGAGAGGCCCACACGTGTGAGGTTCCCCTCCGGCTGCCCACCTGTGTTGACCCCTCCGGTGAAGATCCAGGCTCCGGTGGTCATCGCTGCCTTGATGAGGCCCTTGCCGAAGACCTGCTTGAGCTTGGGCTGCAGCTCGAAGTTCTGGAGGCCCCCGTGGACGGAGATGAGCAGCTTGGGGAGCTCCAGCTGCCACTCCTTGGTCATGAGGTGGAGCAGCAGGTCTGGCTTGGTGTCGTAAGACACCCGCACGTACTGGAGGAGGAAGGGGGGTGCAGGGGGAAGGAGATGGGGTTATGGAGGCACATACACAGGCATTAGAGCAGTCCGCTGAGCATGACCATTGGGATGGTACTGCAGTCAGGCTTTTAGCTTTTAAGGGTACCCTACCCCCCCCACACACACACACACACGCCCACATGCGTGTGCACACAAACACACACAGATATTATTATATGAACACACACTGACACATGGACACATGCATACACACTTAGACACACACACACACACTCTTTCCACGTGCACTGTTAACATTTAGCGTTTGCGTATTTTTTTTACACACAAGAGCACACACAAAGGGCACACACACACGTGCGCGCAAACATGAATCTTTCCATGCACTTTCATTGTAACTTTGAGCATTTGCAGCTTTCTAGACAAAAAATTCAAATGGTGGGCTTCATAAAGGTACCATGGTTTGTTCTCATTATCTTGATTAAACCACTAACAGGGTGTTTGTGTTATACTGGCAGCACATTTAGTCAATGAGCATGATTAATGTTTAATACAAACGAACTGGAGATAAACTGTGTCTGAACCCATTAATCATTCAAACCATGCATCAAGACATATTAACTGTGATGGATTTCTATTAAGGTAACCACCTATTTGACTGCAATTTTACCATGCAATATTTATGCCTGGGACATTTATGATTCTTTCAAATTCAGAAAAGGTGAGAGAGCACACACACCCTAACGATAGAGGGAGATAAATATAATCGGTTGGGGGCTGAGATGGTGTTTGTGGAGGGCCATTTGGCCCAAACAGCACCCCAACGATTCTCTTCCTGCAACAACCTGGCCCTTTTCTCCTAAACTGAAATCGTTCAAAATACAATCAGTACATATTGAACATCGATGAAGCCCCATTTGGGAATAGGGAAAGAATTGTCTGACCGGATAGGCTTTGCTGACCAGAGTAGGAAGGGAAAATAGGGCACAAAATCAGGCAAAAAATTCTCTAGCGTGAACCCCATATCAAAACTCAATCACTGAATAACATGCATGGACATGGCGACTTGCAGGTGTGTGGGAACATGATGAGATGTATTTAATAGTCTTAGAGGTGAATGTGAACCATGAGATCTTCTACAGTGAGGTGCCTATAACTGTCTATCATTAAATTCCCATTTGGCTCAAATAGTCCTAATGTATCCCATAGCTTCACTGAGTCACTGAGGCGATGTTTCCATGGGGATGGCGGAGGTCAAAATTACATAGAGGGACATGATATCACATGGACCATTGGCACACCTACTTTGGGAATGGCCTCCTTCATCACTCAAATAGATGATAGGCAACTTCTAGTCCCATCCAAGACAAGCAGTCTACCAGGTTACAACTGTTTGCATGTGTGATATTCCTAACACCTTTCCTATGGTAGCCCCCTTCCTTTGTTCAGGGAGTTTTCACCCATCCGGGCCTCTGCATGTGTTTCTGCTTCAACTTTGGTGTAATTTAGCCCAGGGCAGTATGACACGGTGCTGAAGGAACAAGGTTCCCCTCAGGGTACAATACCGAGACACAAGGTCTTGGGGGGAGATTCTGAAACTCGGCTGTTTCTCTCCACTCTCTTCCTGCTGTGGACTTCAGTGCATTTAAGAAGCAGACACACTGACAATTCCACGTGGATTGCCATGTATGTAAAGAAGGCACCGTGCACAATTCGAGCCGTCCGGTCTGGGTTTATAATCCGATTGAATATTCACCATGGCTTTGTTGGAGTGTCCCCCCCCCTGGAACTCGATGGTGCCGAAGGCGTCCGTGGGGCTGAGCTGTGTGTGCTTGCTGATGGACCATTTCTCTGATAGGCTGTCATTTTTGGCAAGGCGCTCCGCCTTGTCGTTCTGACTGGACGAGATGCCCGGCGGCAGGCCCACATGCTGGCCTATCAGACGGCCGCAATAGCACCTAAAAGAAGGGAGGGACAAAGAGTGAGACGAGCAGAGTGTGCAAGAGAGAGATACAAATAAATAGGGTCAACGTTTTAAATAGGCTGATTTATCACACCAATATATTCAAATTGCTGTGGAGGCCTCGGAGGAAATACAAAGAGTGATGTGTGGGGAGGGATAAATGTATAAAGAAAGAGAGAGAACAAGAGAGAGAGAGAGAACAAGAGAGAGAGAGAGAACAAGAGAGAGAGAGAGAGAGAGAGAGAGAGAGAGAGAGAGAGAGAGAGAGAGAGAGAGAGAGAGAGAGAGAGAGAGAGAGAGAGATGCCCCAAATTGTACAAACACTTTTCTTTTTGGAATTTTACTTTTGACTTTTTTTTTTTATTCTTTTTTTTATTGTCAATGTTGACATTGAGCGTTCTTCTCCAAGTAGAGACGAGCAGTGAGACCGACTCTGGAGTGCGGGCAGCTCTCAGTGTGCGCGTGTCTCCTGTGAACATCACTGTCTGCCTTCAGCCTTACTTGGATACCTTTCACCCTCCTCTGTGTCAACAGAGGATCTGAGTGACACGGTGCCATGTGGTTTCTGGTGTTCTGCCGGAGAATACACAGAAACCTTCTGTCAGGTGAGACAGTTGGAGTTATAAGAACCCCCTGACAACCGTCGTCGAGGACTCTTTGATTCCGTCCAGTTGAAGTTTCCCGCTTTTAGACGAAAGGTAAACCAAAATGCACATCGTGCCGTCTCACAGCTGCATTTCCCACGGGAGAACCCGCCAGTGTTGTGTGAATGTGTTGGTTTAACTCTGTATTTGAATTAATTTGCACGTTCGAAAACGCCCCCTATCCCCATGTGCATGCGTGTGTTTCCTGGACTTTATTGGCCATGCTCGTGTGTAATTGCAAACATGCATCTGCTTTGCCTGCTGACGTGCCTAAGTACTTGTTCTTTGTGTGTTTGCATTGTGGCGTTGTGTGAGTGAGTGTGGGTGTATTTGTGCGTGTGTAAATGACACATACGCTACAGTCCTCAACGTGCTTTCACAGAACATTCGCACAAACACTGTTTGTAAGACGATTTGTAATGGAGAGACTGCTTTCGGTGTAACCTTTTAAATGATGAGCGTTAAAAATATAATTGGCTTATATCCCCTCTCCTTAAATGCTACTATGTCCGTCAGACTGCTATTTGTGATATTTAACTGGTAGGCAGTGGGTGGTTGTTTGCATTTTCCCCTCATTAGGGCCGATGGCCACCTGTGATGCAAATGAAGGTCAACGTGATGTTACTTCGAGGCGTGTTTTCAAAGGTCACCAGTGTGCATATCACCGCTGATCTTACTCACTCGCCTGCTCCCCTGCATGAAACAGGACACGCCATTAGCTGACTCACATGTTATGCCTTCTAAAGTCTTCCATGATATAATTGAATTAATACAAAGCAGTTTACATGAATAGCCACGTCTCCCTAATATCCCCTGTTGGAAACAACCAGACAATTATTTCTACAATGCTAAACAAGGGCTGCTTTTATCTTTGAAATCATGTCCTTTTATTTACATATGTTCTGGTAAATTGGCCGATAATTGGGACCTTGCTCTATAATAATTTCCAATAACAGTAACAGTAGCACTTACAGTACCAGAACTGCAAATTACAGTTCCAGCATAAGTACCAGTACCAGTTACAGTACCAGTTCCAATAAATGTTAACAATTACCAGTAACATAACCAGCAAAAGTAACAGTTACAATACCAATAGAATTAGCAGTAACATTATCAGTAACAGTACCAGATCAATTACCAGTCCACTTACCAGTACCAATACCAGTACCATCACGATTACCAGTTAGATTACCAGTAACAGTACCAGTACAATGAACAGTATAATTACCAGTGACATAACCAGTACAAGTACACGTATCAGTTAGATCAGTTACATAATCAGTACCAGTAAACAATAACAGTAACAGAAACAGTATTCTGCTCAGTGCATTAACAGGGTGTGTGTATGTACTCACCTATGGTGGTCTTTGGCGCTCACTATGATATGAACACATTCTCGTTTGCTGAACACTCTCTCTATCCATGATTTCTGTGCCTGTGGAAACAAGCGAGAGAGAGAGAGAGAGAGAGAGAGAGAGAGAGAGAGAGAGAGAGAGAGAGAGAGAGAGAGAGAGAAGAAGGAGAAGAAGAAGAAACCAGTCAGTATTGTCCACAGACGTCCTGGGCTGACCCCTGAATACCAGAGTGAAGGAACACACACAGAGGAATACTGATGACCTGCTCCTCCAGAGCACTCTCCTGTAAAGAAGCACTTTCACCCCATGGAGAGGTTCAACTCTACTTCATAGCAACGGCTGCCTGGCGACACACGTTCGGAATCCCAGCGTCAAAAGACCTGGAAGTATCTGTGCTTGGACATTGAGCCTTTTGGATTCATCTGATTGGATCCAAATGCGATTTTCCATCCAGAGCGGGACAGAAATCAATGGAGATCTTTGTGACGGAGGGATTTGTTCTGCTACTGTGTGTTGCTTAAGGGATGGCCGGGAGTCAGGGGAGTTACAAGCATAACACTCAACAATTAACAGCAGAAAACATGGTATAACCGGCATAGAATAGCCGTTAAGATGTATACAGATGTGAGTAGAGACAAGCACAGATACCCACGCACGCACATACACACGCACACACAAACATTTACGTGTTTACTCAGTTGCACACATGAGTACACATTGATCAGTGTGTAAGTGTGATTGCGTGTGCGTGTGTTACTTAATGTACTGTATGTATGTATCTAGGAATTTATTTGACAGTCCACCACCATGTAACCAGGAGGTGTTAGATGAAGACACCTTTGGCTCTGAGAGAGTGACATGACAAGTTTGTGGTTCTTAATACTGCTCCTTCCCATCCACTTGATTGACACACTTCAAGCAATTACCAAACAGACAGAGGCTTGGACACATGGGCAAGTTATGGAGTCTGTCTGGTGGCTATCGAGGTGGGGGTAACACACAGACATGCAGCATTAAGAGGAATTCCTGGTAAGCTTCTTTGATATCTTTCTTGTTAAAATCTGCAGATAAAGTAGAGGAGAAGGAGGTGTCCTAGTCATTTTCTTCAAGGTATTCCTCTCAGGGAGCACAGGAATGAGAATAGGAGTTAGGAACCCAATGGATAACAAAATGCTTTAGTTAAGCATAAGCTAAAGCTGGCAGAATAATTAAAAATACGTTTAAAACAAACATGTTCTTATCGCCTACTCAATGCATTTTCTTCACTTCATTCAGAGTGTGGAAATAAAACAACATCAAATCCTGCCCGCCCCTGAATTTCTGATCAATCACACACAATGTAGAGATTGCTGTCATCTTCAGAGATTTTGGCAAGTTAATAAATCTTTTAGGTGCAAGAGGTACCTAAAAGATAAGTTCAGAGAGTGATGTGTGTTCTATCATGCAATATTTTCTTGTGACAGAGACCACCGGAGACCACACGACGAAGCCCAATTATCGGGACAGGACCCGATAGGGACAGGACCCTGTTTGGTTTGGGTTCCCGACGCGAGCTTAGATCGGAACGCGGCAGTGACTAAAGAAGAGACGAAAAGTTGTTTGTTTTTCCTCTTTTTCTGCCGTGGCTGGGACAGTGCCTGGGGCTTCCCTTCCCAGCAGCCGGGCCAGGGGCTGCTTTTACAGGGGCTGTCTGCCTCCGCTGCGCTACCAAAACACCCACCGTACGCCTCACTGAAGGCTGTCAGCTCGCGGCACGCCAAACCCCACCGCTGGATAAATACTCCAGCACACACACACACATTCCCACACACGCACACACAAAACCGGGCCAGGCCCCGCACACATGCCCACTTACCCCGACACCCGACTTGCTGCGATTAACCATTACTCCGGGGGGGGAGGGGGGGATGAAGCCTCGGGGGAAGTTGGGGGGAGGGGGGATGGGACGAGGGGTGGCGTGTGGGGGGGGGGGGGGGGGGGGGGGGCTTCTATAACAGGTCGCACTCAGTCTCAACTCAGTCTGAGTCAGCGGGGTCCACATCGACTCACATCCACCCCCCCGTACCCTCTCGCTGACCTCGCGGACACCGTGCTCATCCGCCGGCTCACTGCAGCACAAAGTAGATCCCCATCGCCATGCGTTCACCGGAGAGCTAACTGTGGTGTTCTGCCCGATCCCATCCAGCATGGCTAGGTCCGATGACACAAAATAAAACTCTGTTAAATGTGTGTGTTACAGTGGTAAAGTTTAAATGTGTGTGCTACAGTGGTGAAGTTTCTACCCACCCCCCAAAGTTTAATTTCCTTGTATTTGTTGTTTTTAACATTTCTGCTCTCCGACCAGATAACTTGAATATGTGTGGGAGGGTCTTTGTTGCATATCTGTGTGTATCCCCCTAATATCCTCTCCCTCTCGGTCTCGGTGTCTCCACCTCTCTCTGCCGGTGCCTATTGTCCCCCGTGAGGCCCGACACGGGGGCCTGATGAGATGCACGGCCGCCCGGCAGACCTGCCCGTAATTAAGATTTATCACCGTGCCAAACAAACACAGCAGCTGGGTGGCAAAGCATCTGTGTGGAGACAAGGAGAATGCCCAGTGTGTGCGTGTGGTCATATTTGAGTCTGTAAATGTAGGAGTGTTGATTTGTGTCTGTGTGTGTGTGCCAGGAGTTTGTGTGTGTTAGGAGTCTGTGTGTATTTGTGTCTGAATGTGTCAATGTGTTAGGTGGTGTGTGTATGTGTGTGTTTTTGTTTGTGTGTGCGTGAATGCATGTATGTGTGTGAGTATGTGTATTTGGAGAATAAATTGGTTTGGTGTGCGTGTGATTGTGTAGGAGTTTGTATGCGTTAGGATTCTATGTGTATTTGGAGCCTGCGTGCGTAGATGTGGTAGGTGTGTGTGTGTGTGTGTGTGTGTGTGTGTGTGTGTGTGTGTGTGTGTGTGTGTGTGTGTGTGTGTGTGTGTGTGTGTGTGTGTGTGTGTGTGTGTGTGTGTATATTTGTGTGTAGTGTGTGTGTTAGTAAGAGGCTGGGCTGACATATAAATTGTCCTTAAAGGCTGTTGGCAGTCAAGAACCCTTCAGAACCCCCGCCACCTCCAATCGCTTCCCCTCTTTATTGGAACTGGTGTTCTGCACTAAACACCATGTCCCGAGGGCCCTCTCTTGCCAAGGCTTGGGATGGGACCTCTTTGTAGATTGAATGGATGTATTTAGAAATGATTCTGCTGACGCTAAAGCATTCTGTTCTGTTTTTGGCTTTGATAAATATGAAGTTATGATTTTCCGTAGTAGAAAGCAACATCAATATATCTTGTAGATTATCGACGTTGCAACTCGCCTAGATCTTTTTTGCAGATCGTGTGATTTGCCCGGAAGCTTGGTAATTTCATTTTAAATTATCATAAAAACTTATTTTTGTATTTGTCTTCTATTTCCTTAGAACACTGTGAGCTTTCTTATGTTAAATGTGAAGGTTTCTAGCAAGCATGCCTAAAAGACAAATAATTAACTGCTCACCCTAAACATCACTCCGTAATTGACTTGAATTTTGTATTGTTTACCAAACTTAATTTGACATATATTTAATTAAAGATGCACACAAGTAAGGTTTAAGTGAAAAGTAAGAAACCCCTGTTTTGGTCTCTTACTAATTTGCAGTAAAGTCATTTTAGGATAATTAAATTCAACACTAAAGATGTCCTTCGATGCACTTCCACTTCATCTGGAGGGAAAATAAACTTCCTATGCATTATCCTGACCTAAAAACATAACCACTTGATAAACAAAAGACGGTG
>NC_044053.1:13737926-13790426 GCF_902167405.1 Gadus morhua
ACAACTTTCCCGGATTCAACCAACGGATGTGGGGGTAAAGAAATATTATTTAGTCAGACCAGGCTGAGGAGAACAGCAATTCGCCAAGAACCCAAATGGAATGTAACATTGCAAAACTTAAAATAAATTCCTTAAAAGTAAATTGGTGAAGACGAAGAGTTGAAGTGACATGGAAAAGGACATGAGTTTAATAAAAATAACCTGACGTGTTCCACCCGGCTCAAACTGACTGGCAGCCCTAGGCGGCGGCCCCCCCCACATCTATAATTCACCGCTGCTAATCTGTATTTTGAAGAGGGGCTTTGCTTCACACAAAATGCATTGTTGTGCTTATCAAGAAGTGCTGTCGTCAGTGCTATGTGCAGGGTAATTCACAAGAATCCAATAAGTATCCAATGCATCTCATTTGTGCAGAAAACACGCATACATGAATCCTACCGTCACCTGTACTGGTGACGGCAATGAGGATCCTCTTATGATGCAGCACAGCACATCAAATGAAAACCCAGAGAAATTAAATCTGCCTATTCGAAGCAGGTGTTCATTTGGCTTTCATAAGTGTGTGTGCGTGTGTGTGTCCGTCTGAATGTGTGCAGTGTCCGTGTCAGTCTGCACATGTGCATGAGTGCGTGCGAGCGAGCATGTGTGTTGATGGTTTTTATTTTTTCATACATGTGAGTATAATGGAAGAATGCTTGCTTGTTTTAGCCGCCGTCGTTTCCAATCCATCTCCCGAAAAGCCAAAAATAAGCAGCTCTGTTTCCCACAGGCCTCCGGTAAGCCTGGCTGTTTGTCTGGCCATGCAGACTCTAATCATCCCTGGCACGGCCATTCTGCCCCTGACAGCGCCGGGGCCTCACACTACACACTCTTTTAGGTAGCAGACAATGGGGAAGTCGGGAGACCTACAGCTGGGGTGAGATCAGTTGGGCATCGGGAAGAAAGAGAGAGAGAGAGAGAGAGAGAGAGAGAGAGAGAGAGAGAGAGAGAGAGAGAGAGAGTGAGAGAGAGAGAGAGAGAGAGAGAGAGAGAGAGAGAGAGAGAGAGAGAGAGAGAGAGACCCACACACACACAGAAAGAGAAGGAATCTTAAAAGAAAGACAGATAACGAGGAAGGAAGGGAGGAAGGGCGGATAACAAAGGAGTGATACAAGTATGTGACTAGGGAAAAGGGAGGAAGGGGGAAAGGTTGTTCCGGATGGAAGGGTGGGGGAGTCACGGAGGAATGGGATCAAAGGGGAGGCATGGTCTGTCACAGAGGGAGCAGGGGTCCACGAGGAGACAATGGTAAAGGTAACACAGGGGTGTCTGGGCTCCATGGCTCATCCTGGCTCCTCACACTCAGGGTTAGACATTCTTAGGGCAACAGTTAGCAGGGGGGTTCGGGTAAGGGTGAGGGTAAAGGTAAGGGACAGGTTTAAGGGCTAACCTTCATGGGCAGGGCCAGGTGTTAGGGTTAGACAATGATTTAGACAATGAACAAACAGCATCAAGAAAGGAAAGGTAGATGTAGGAACATCCACCGCAGACAGAAGATGGAGGTGAGAAGAGAACGTCAATCGCAGAATAGTGTTTGTGATGGAGAGAGATTGAAGGAGAGAGATAAATGGGGAGGGATGGGTGTAAGGTTAACCGAAGGGGACCTGAGTGGTCAGATAATATGGGGAGAAAAGAGGAGCTGGGTTAGAATTGCAAAGGACAGAAAGTCAATGTGCCGCGACAGACCAAAGTAAACAGATTAAACTACTCTCACAAGTGTAATACATGTCTCCTGGCTGGGAGCAAGGGAGCATGAGAGAAGGAGGGTGAGAGAGCCTGACGAATAAGAGTGAGCTACTGGGAGAGGGAGACAGGCAGGCAGAGAGGTAGTGGGTGGTTGAGGGTGGAGGGGCAGGTACTTTTTTTGAATGACAGGTGGATTGGCAAGGTCAGGAGCTGTGGCTATCGCATGACAACGGCTGTTTGATTGATGGCTGTGATGGATGTAAAGAGGGCATTGGAATAAGAGGGCGATCTCAAACATGAAGCGCTGGGACCATGTCTCGTTTGTTTGTGCTGTAATGAATAATGTAAATACTTCATCGTTTTATAGTGCAGTGTGAAGTGTTGCAATGTCTGCTGCAGTGTTTAGTATGCATTGTGTCTCCCCATCTTCTCCTTCCTCTTAATATCTCCAGGCTAGTTTATTTTTTTTCAAACATCTAAGTTGCTGTTCAATGAACAACTGAGAAGTACACTCTGCATACATTTGTGTCGTAGTTAATAAGGCGTATTTTTTTTATTTTTTTTAAGTGGACCGCAGTCGCGCTATAGGGGGATTATTTGTTTATCAACACAGCGGATGCGCGAGCAAAATGATCGCAAAAAGAAAATTTGTTTGACCGGTTGCCATGGTTATCTCTGTATGGTTAATTAGCAGTTGCTGTGTTAATTAGGATGTTGTCAGCTTACTGTTACATTGAACTGTAATCAGAAAATTCAGTTATATGCTATAGACCCTAGAGTATCTGTGGTACAAAGGCTGGGACGAATTTCGAATTATAAATATGTACACTTTATGTTGGAAGTATAGACCGTCGCTATTCCCATTGAAACGAATGGTGCGGTGATTATTCTTCAAAACGAGGGCTGATAAATTGTGAAAAATGAATTAAACTGTAATCAGACAACGCGGTTATATGCTATAGACCCTAGAGTATCTGTGGTACAAAGGCTGGGACGAATTTCGTATTATAAATATGTGTGTGTGTGTGTGTGTGTGTGTGTGTGTGTGTGTGTGTGTGTGTGTGTGTGTGTTTGTGTGTGTGTGTGTGTGAGAGAGTGTGATTGTTTTATTCCACTTCATGAACCCCAAAGAAAACTTATGTTTCAATTAAAAGCCAACATGGAAACACAGGCTTACCATTCTGCTAACACGCATACTCCATCACCCGTGAAGGGGGAAACACAACACCCAATCCAAAACACATGAGAACTCAGATAAATATTCAAAAGCATCCCACAACGACTCGTGTTTCTCCATTTTAGTTGTAAACCAGAGCTTCTGTTTTTTTTTTTTAATCCATGAATCAGCAACAGGCTCACGGAGGCTGAACTGTCTGTTACACATGGTCGCCCGTCCACAGAAACGTACTCCCACGCCTCCCCGACATCACAGCATGGCTGCTTTACTTGGAATCAACAAACAGACTCGGAACAGCCGCAATATGGTCTCACATCATGTACCTGACTGTTGAATGAGCAACACTAGGCTCTCCTCCTTGGCAGCGCGGGAGCACCACATCTGTGGCTGCTTTCACCTGATGTTACAAAGTCATTAATCGTAGGGAAGTACGGAGCAGGAGAAGGAGAGGAGGAGCAGGCAGAGGGTGAGTATATAGTGTGCTATTACCATAGCCTTACAGTATTCTGCATCTCATTATATTTAGAAGAAAATTGGGGGGAAGTATATGAAGACGAGGGTGAGGAAGAGTAGCGTAGACGTTAGGAATGGGACCTCTCTAGTCTTTTTTTTTTTTTAAAACATGGTCTGTCCCTGATCAAATTTTGCTCACAAATACAGTCTCTCTCTCTCTCTCTCTCTCTCTCTCTCTCTCTCTCTCTCTCTCTCTCTCTCTCTCTCTCTCTCTCTCTCTCTCTCTCTCTCTCTCTCTTTCTCGCACACTCTCGCACACTCTCTCTCTCTCTCTCTCTCTCTCTCTCTCTCGCACACTCTCTCTCTCTCTCTCTCTCTCTCTCTCTCTCTCTCTCTCTCTCTCTCTCTCTCTCTCTCTCTCTCTCTCTCTCTCTCTCTCTCTCTCTCTCTCTCTCTCTCTCTCTCTCTCGCACACTCTCTCTCTCCTGTCAGTTGTCAGTTCCAGCACTGTGAGAACAGCTGATGAATTCCTCTGCTGGCACTCTATCAATATCACCTCTTTCACTATCTCTCACTCTCACACACAAACAAACACACACGCACGCACACAAACAAACACACATGCCGTTACAAATCTACAGCAGCCTATAATACCCAGACTTAAAAGCAAAAACACACACACACAAACCACGTTGAAATCAGCCAATGAAAATCATAAGACTGTCAGTGGGATATAGATCTGTCCTCGCGAAGGAACCTGCAACCAATCAATGAAGAGTTTGGCTGCTTAATAAACTAAATCTGCCACCAGGTCTGATCAGCCACCGGTTGACCTCAACTCGATCAAAATCCAATTGCGTCACCTGTGTAAGTGTGCGATTGTGTCTGCGTGTGTGTGTTTGTCGGTCTGTATCTCTGTGTGTGATACAGATAGCTAGAGACAGACACAGATAGAAAGAGCTAAATAGATTAGACAAGGTGGAAGGTAGGACAGGAAATAGAAGCGTCTTAGTTCTTATCTGCTTCCTTGTTCTATATCCAGGCCTGGGAAAGAGACAGAATATCACACACAATCAAACCCATCTTTTCTAACTGAGCAATTCAATTCAAACCAACTAGGCAGAAACAAGCTTTTTATCAACCAATATGAAGGTATTGTATAAGATGTCATCCTGATAATGTGGCAATGTCTTATGTTACTGTAACTCAGGCAATGTAGATCTTACCAATTATTGAAGCAACCCAGAAACCATTACCCAAAACAAATGTGAGCCATGCTCCTCCAACTTCCAACACACCATCACTCCTTTCATTTTTCTGCATCCCATCTCTCTCTCTCTCTCTCTCTCTCTCTCTCTCTCTCTCTCTCTCTCTCTCTCTCTCTCTCTCTCTCTCTCTCTCTCTCTCTCTCTCTCTCTCTCTCTCTCTCTCTCTCTCTCTCTCTCTCTCTCTCTCTGTCATCTCGTCACATCTGAGCACCGCTGGCACCTACGGCTCCTCCCGGCCTGCCGCCATTCACCCGCGTTACCATGGTTACCGGAAAAAATAGAAGAGGCCCACCTCCTCCCCTATAGCTTCCCCAGGAGTAGCCGGGAATGGGGGCAGTGATCTCTGGAGCATGGCCACGTGCGTTTGCACACGGATGTGATGCATTGCACGTACACGTTCACAGACACATACACACACAAACACGCACACGCACACACACACACACACATGCAACCACACACACAGGAATAACAGCTAAGGATCACATGCAAACGCAGACTCCCATATAAAGGTGCATTAGCTGATATACTGCCTTCACATTTTCTGATTAATTTCCTTCCTCCAAAAGGGTGATTCTTAACGTCATGGGACAGGCTTGTTATCCAGCTGTCAGATGAGCTGTCAGGGCAGCTATGATGCTGTCATTCAGAGGTGAGATCCCGACCACGTAAATATGAACATATCTATACTTTATCGGTTTTCTGTCACACTTGCACTTTCGCCCGATATTTTCTACAAATGCTAATGTTCAAATCATAGGCTAGCTCTGATCCTAGGAGGAGATGATATTTGAAAGGGACACAATCCTGACATCATTCCCACTACAGTAAATAATTATATTTTGTGCACATGGGCATCCGTGTACATTGTGCATGTTGATGTTCACGTGGGCACATAGAAAGCCATTTGTCTCAGAAGCAAAACAACCCAGAGGAAGAGTGACCATAATAACAATGGGATGAATTAAAGGAGGTGTGAGGTGCGATGAAGGAGCTAATTTGTGAGTCGGCCGGTCTGCTATCAATCAGCCCCTCATCCGTCTTCATCCATTCTAGGCTTTCAGTCCCTGGTTGGGATTGGATATGATAGTTATACGCCATCAAAAAACGGAGGCGTAGGCTTTGTACCAGGGGCCTATTCTCTAGAGGAGACTGCATTTTCCAAGAGCCACCAGCCTGTCAGGGTTCCATGAGAATATTGTTAAGAGGGAATGCACAATGATGATATAAGAGATAGAGAGAGAGAGAGAGAGAGAGAGAGAGAGAGAGAGAGAGAGAGAGAGAGAGAGAGAGAGAGAGAGAGAGAGAGAGAGAGAGAGGAAATGATAGGGAGATGAGAGAGAAACTTAAACAGAGAAAGAGGGAGAGAGAACAATGAGGTATAGAGAAAAACAAGAGAGAGAAATTACTGAGAAATGAGAGCGCGAGACGGAGATAGAGAGAGACATTGTAATTAATACAGTGTTAAAGCAGGGATCGCTATAACAGCATGTGAATGGCAACATTGTAGGCTTTAATAAATTAATTTAAGAATGAAATGAGGAGCGAGAGAACAGCTTTGCCCCAAAATTTTAGTTCAGGAGAAAGAAAGAAAAAAAGGAAGAAAGAAAGAGAGACACAGAGATTATTCGTGTACAAGCACGGCCATGGCTAAAATACAAATGTTTGTGTGTCTTATGTGGAGGTTGGTTCGGTACATGTGTTTAGCATGTGGTGAGGACTGTTTCTAGAGGTTGGAATCGATACATGAAGCTCTTTCAGCATGTTAGAAAACGCACCATTAGCGGCAGGATCCGGGGCCTCACCGCCGCAGAGTTCACTCCCTCGTGGAGGTAAGTGCGTGACTCAGCGCCATTTATCACTCACACAAGGTTAAATCAATAAAACGAAGAAGAAGGAAAAAGAGGGGAAAACTAATGACATTCTGCTGTTAGCTCGATCAAAATAGCTACACAGCAGAGACAATAAGACGGCTGAGACAATGTGGTTTTGGAAGGCCTCAACGCATCTTAGATAAGCGCTTGCATGGAGGTGTCAGGCAGTGTACAGACGATGTTGCGTTTGCTGCTTTTGACTCATTTTTTTAATCGTTACACAAGGCAGTGTTGCTCTTATTCTTCATTTAGCCTTGCCATGTGCTAAGTGTGATAATCAAGTATTCATAAAGAGGTTGGAGCCACGATTTAAGCCTTCTTGCACACAAGCCTGCTGCCACTGTGAATGCTCAATGTCTTGCAGCTCACTCTTACCACACCATTTTGTTTTTTACAACAGAAACCATTAAGTGCATTCATTAAATAAAACAACCCAAATAAGGGAATTTAACACCTCTTTACAGTTGTTAAGGAAAACAAATCCGCTGTCACAGAAAATTCAGATATTACTGTTACCTACTCCATCCCCTGTGAAGTGATTTGATTAAAACCTCTTCTTTAAGATTTGTACTTACAATGATCAAAACAAGGTTTGACTCACAGTAGAAATGTACTGGGTTTGTAGAAATAGTCTTTCAGCAGATGAGCTCAAATCTATGTGAATGGGGTGTTTCACTTTCTTTTGCTGCACATTTTCTTTGACCAATCATGTAGATGACTGTTACATGGAGTACAATCTCGGAAACCGTTGGCTATCTGAAGATAATTTACCTCTAAGGACCTGGGAATATTACTGGTGTTCCGGTGCAGTTGGGATATACAGGCAAAGATTTCAAATCATCAGTCATTGTTTTCTATGTTTTTTCGTAGCTGTTTCGGCTAATCTCTACAGAACAGATATGAACACCAATAAAAAGTAATAAATTGTCATCTGATGCATTCCGAGATTGTTGCACTCCCCTTGAACTGTTTACCTGCATGCAACTTATGCTCGCTCAAACGTGATTGGTTAATACCATCTGACAACAAACGGCATACACACGGAAACCAGGGCTTCTGATCCGAATATCTTGTCCCATTGCCTACAGATTCTGCATTCATATGCATATATCTTTTTGTAGAGATCACAGGGAACGAGTCTCCACGGGAAACAATGTAACCGGTGGAACGAACGTGATATGGTAGAAAACTTCAAAAGGTTAAATGTCGGTCGATTATGCATTCATGGCTTCAACTTTTCAAAAACTCTAAGAAGGCTTCCTAGGCCAAACTTTGGCGTGAAACTGGCGAGCACTCGCTTCCCCCCCGCAATTTAATTAGACCTTCAATATGATCAGTGCAGCACTAGGGTGATAACGCTGTAGAAGAGCCAACGGCACCTGTTGGTATAAGCGATGAACTGAAGCCACAGTTGCGTAGCCGGATTGTATGACTTTTTTACAACGCTATCACAACAGTGCTGCACTGCTCGTATTGGAGGCCTAATTAAAATATGTCATCCTAAGCTCACAAAAAAGTGCCATCCCCGGTGTGATGACTAAAAGGTCCTGTCTGGACACCAATGTCCTGAGACAAAGTGCCTGTAGGGGTTTAAAATAAGCCTGTCCACTTTAGAAGACTGGCCACTTTAGAAATACAATTGTTAAATTCGTCGTCTGACAACACCATCTTGTCACTCCTAAATGAGTTTCTCTACGTACAAGAAACGACGGGAAAAAAAACAACATAGACCAAAACAGAAAGCCTGCATAGCTCCACTCCTGGCTCTTGCAGGTTTCCCAGCATAGCCGCTGTGTAAGTCTCCCCCCAGAGGTCTGGCTACAGCATGGTTTAACCTCTGGATCCGCGCTTAGAGCCCTGATGTCCCCACTCAACCTGCTTTCCCCTTGAGATGCCTGGAGGCCTAACCTAAGTCTGCTCCTTAATGTGTCCTCACTGAAAGGAGCGGTTTGAGTGCAGCCAGGATAGTTACTGTCACAGTAACGATGGTTTAATCACCCAGAGTGATAATGTCCTTTAAACATTCATATACCTAACACATTTTTCTAAAGCTTAGTCCTGGGAGAAAAGCTTAAGGTTGATTCCAGAAGTTTCTGCATTTCGTTTTTTTGTTAAAGGATCTAACATAAAGATTCTGTCAGATCAATTAATTCTAACTTTTAAAAAGAACAATTGGACCATCTGCTTTAATAGTCCACAATTTAGAGACCGAACATTTCTTTGTCTGGTAACCAATTATAATATACCGTCGTTTCACTAGTGGGCTGAGTGTGAATATTACCTCGCTGTCAAAGCCAGACGCCAGACAATAATCTATTCCAGGAAGAGAGGTGGACATCCTTTCTACCCTTGTTGCCATCCTTGGATCTCTTAGAAGTTTGGTTTAAAATAACTTATATATGAAATATGAGAAAAATTACAACTATTTAACCGCCACAGTTGGACGGGATCTTCCATCATGATGAGATGGAAACCCCCCATAGCCTATCACATCTCTCTCCAGCCTGTCCCTCTCATTTCACTTGTTATCTCTCCCTCTCCTTTCACTACCTCTCTCCATCCTATCGCTCTCCCTCGCTGTCTGCATCTCTCTCTCTTCCCTCTCTCCCTATTCCCTTTCTCTCTTGTTAGCTGTGGGTGTTTTGTGTGTGCGTGCGTGTGTGTTCATTTTTCTCCTGTTTGTGTTAACACTAGGGCCCGACCGATATTGATTTTTGAGTGCCGATGCCGATGCCGATTATTTTCAGAGAAAAATTACGATTACGATTTAATCGGCCGATTAAAAACAAAACAAAAAAAAGCATATAAAACGTAGTTTTTGATACCTTAAATATACTTTAAACACTTTTGACGAATATGTGAATTGAATGCAGAACCTTTGAGTGTTTTAAATACATTTACAGTCAAAAATGAGTGTAATGTAAAATGTACAATAAATAACTAACTCCCAATGTGCTGCGCTCGTGAGCAGTGACTAACACGTGCGTGCTGAGCAGTATGGTCTCACCGTTAGAGTCTACAGCATAACAAATTAACATGGCCTGGGACCTAAAGAAAAACAGGCACAACATGCTCAAACAACGCGTCTTGTGTACATTGGTGAGGTGAGCGCGCAGCTGCCTGAGCTAGCGTGCTTTCATGTTGTACGGTAAAATTCAATCTCCTCTTTTTTACTCCAGCCAAAGTTGTTAGTTAGCAAGGCGAGTAGGAGCGCAATCTGCAGGATACTAAGCGCAATAACATTTAAAAAAATAATAATAATAATAATAATAATAATAATAATCGGTTATAATCTGCGTCTTTTTGGCAGATGTTGATTATTTTCAAAAAGGCTATAATCGGCAGATTAAATCGGCAGGCCGATGAATTGGTCGGGCCCTAGTTAACACAGAGCATCCATAGCTCTGTGCTTCGCCACACACGCCCTGTCAGCTAAAAATAGATGAATCCTGGCCCCCCCCGAAGACGAAGTTGTGAGTGGGAGGAGAAGGAGGAGGAGGAGGAGGGAAAGGAGGGAGAGAAAACGGGGCTCATTAAAATGATGCGTATACCTCCCACACTTTAGCACATCAACCCGCTAGAACACACTAGTAAACTAAACAAGGTGTGGGGGGGGTGAAGGAGGGATACATGAAGGCGGAAGGAAGAAGATGAAGGGCGAAGGGAGCAAGGCAGGGTAATGGAGCCAAATATGCTGTCGCTTGTTGCTTTCCTCTGGCCAAAAAAAAAAGTGCAGCGAGAGAAGAACAAATAGGCAGAATAAAGACGGCTACCGGGTGAAACATGTTTGTGACGGTTTTCTCTCCATTGACATGTTGGGCTACAGCCACTGTGCATGTATTTGTTTTCATGTTTGTGTATATGTGTGGCTTGTGTAGGCAGGAATGTTTGTGAGTGAGTATGTGCATATGTGTGTGTAAGTGTGTTTGTGTGTGTGTGTTTGTGTGTGAAAATGAAAAACAAACACCAGAGGTGCGTTCAAGTTCAGCGAACATAGGCGAACGTTCGAGAATTTATATCCTAGATTATAATTGTTTTATCTTAGGTTGAACAGAACAATCAGTGTGAGAGTGTTGGCCAACATAATAATCTAAATAAACAAGAACCTGGATTCGGGGATTCAGTCTGTATCTGGGGGACGAGACAGACGAACAGCAAAACACCAATGGAAACAAAGGTGTTTATATGGTTGCAACCAAGCAAGCTAGAAACATACAGGGCTCACAACAAAACGGTCGAGAAAACAATTTTTACAGGGCTCACAACAAAATGGTTGAGCAAACACATTTGTACAGAGACTATCAACATCAAGAATACCACGAGGACAAAGTTCACCCAAGGGTACTTTCAATTTCAAAAGCAACACGGCCAAGTCAGAGTCTGATTTGAAGTCTTCTTTTTCTTTCAGTTCACGCTATTCCTGAAAAGCTTGCCCAACGTTTACTCGTGTCTGGCCTCTCTGTCGGTCAGTCTCCCTTTTCTCTTCTTCTGTTCCTCCGACATTGGGTTTCTCTGTCTCTTTTTAGTCGGCTGATCTATGATGAATGTAACAATCCCTTAGTTACTTGTGTTTATATCGAGCCGGTTCCGTGTTTGGGGGTCTGTGCCGCATAGCAATTCGTTACTTCGCGAGACCCGAGGCTCCCGCGAGAGTGGGTGGCGGGTCGCCGGCAGAAACATATTCATTTTCTCCGCCAAGATGCGCAAGGGGGAGTTGAAACAACGAACAATCGAACAAAAATGTATAATGGAACCATCGCAATGACTCCTAACCTGTTATATTAAGGTAAATCAAGCCAAAAAAGTTGCATAGTTCCCCTTTCACTCGTGTCTGATCTCTTTTCTGGTCCATTCTTCTTTTGTTCCACCGACAGTCGCCTCTTGGGTCCCTTATCCGTCGATTGATCCAGGATGAATGCAACAATTGCCTCGCAACTGGCTGTTTATATCTAGCCGGTGCCATGTTTGGGTGTGTGTCTGTGCCGTAAAGCATTTTCGAAACTACAATCTGACTACATTTTTGAGGATACTTCCGCTGCGTCACATCCGGATTGGCTCGGTCTGAACAGATCAAGTTGCATATGCGCTTTTTCACTGGAGAGGTGAAATGGGTAAATGACAAACCCACCAATCGACCCAGAAATGGATGCAGAACCATCAGCATAACTCTCAACCTGCATACTTAATGTAATTTTGGCTAAAAAAGTTGCATAGTGGGCCTTTAACCATTTAATTTTGAACGATTTTTGAACACCGTTCTAAACAAAGTGTAAACGAAAAAAATGGATACGAAGGCCATGGTATTAGCGGCAGCCTCCATGTTAATGGAAGAGTTTACAGAAGAGGGTTTGCAAGTGGTCGACCTCGTTGAAAGCCTACTGCAGACAACCAGTACGGAAAATTCAAGAATAGAGGGCTACGTCACCGAAGTTGTACCCACTTACTGCGATATAACGTTCAAATCGCATTTTAGGATGCAAAAGACAACAGTTGAAGTAAGGGTGTAGATAGGCTATATGAAACGTTTTATCTATTGCTTTCTGTGTAGGAAAGGAGTAAATGATTTCAATATAGTTTAGTTTAATGCCATGGCAACGAATGTCACGTAGCCGAAGTGTTTGTGGAGAACTACCTCTTCAGACAGTTTGCCTATGTTCGTAAACGTTTGCTTGCTTATGTTCGTTTAACGGAAAATTTTTAAAATCGTTCGCGAAAGTTCGCCTATGTTTGCGATTCTGAACGCACCTCAGGTCAGGCATTTTCATTAAGGGCATGTCTTTGTTTGTCTGTTTCTGTGTGTGGCTGCTTGGGAACACGTGCATGTGTATGTGTATGTGTGTGTCTGTGTGCGTGTGCGTGTGCGTGTGCGTGTGTGTGTGTGTGTGTGTGTGTATATATAGGTGTGTGCACCTGTATGCCCATACGTGCATGCATGCTCGTTCCCCAAACAGTTATTGCTTTTCCGCTCCTCTGGGCGATTTACGAGCACACATGAAAGCCAATCGAGTGAAACATTATGTAAAAAACACGCTGCAGGCCTCAAACAAACAAAGCTTGCGGCTGATGCCTCATGTGCCGGTGCCGTGTCAGGGGCTAGAAGTACCGCTGTGGACGCCTGACCGCCAACCCTCTTAAGTAAAGCTCTGCATCCTGCCTTCATCTACATGAGGCTGAGCGGTGCGTCTGTACTCCTGTGCTCTGCTTTCCCTCACATCTAAAGAGGTTTATTCGGATTGGAAGGTGCGAAGGCTGTGCCCAGCTCTCATAAACATGCATATGGCAACCGCTTTAACATGTAATACGTTAGGACGAACTAGTCACTCATTTTTAGTCAGTAGCACTTATTTCTTGGTTACTACTGTCTGTTTGATTGGATACTAGTGTTGATACGGCTTGCCATACACATAACACATATTTAACCAGAGGATTAAAAGCTATCCTCAGCAAGAGTTCTGGTTCTCTGTCATTGAAGAGAATAATTACTTCGGCTCTCTATGTATGAAAATCATCACGACTTAGAGGTTGTTCGAACAGGTAGATCCGTATTTGACTTATTTTGAACATGAAGCACCTGTTGCTGTAAGACCCATTCTCATTTCACTAATGCAGCCCCAGCTTTAATGTTTGGTCTCTTTATATCATGTTTCTTCACGTCGCAGTACTGGCTGTTATCAAACGGCCATCTTTATCTCCCTCGCTCTTCTAGCATCGCAATGCTCAATGAGGGTGTCACATTACCGTGCATGTTTGGCCTATTGGCCCCCTTGGATTGTGCCAAAATAAATGTGGTTGTTGTAGCAAAAAAATATGCATGCTACTTTTATCATTGATATCTGTGCAATGGTATAAACCTACTAGAGGGGAATATATTTATAACATTTGTTAAATGTTATCTCCCATTAGCCTTTCTCTCCGCCTTCATTAGGAAGCATTACCTATGGCTGTTTGTCGTCCTCGTTTGATGGATATGATTTCACTTTGCAAGTGAGACTTGACAACTGCAACAGATGAGGAGCTTGTATTATTCTTATCAATCCTCTATGCACTTATTAAAGGAATACGCCTCAGTCAGAGCAAAGAACGCAGCACGATCAATATTTCATAGCAGACAGAGGCACAGATAGATGTGACAATATGATATGAAGAAGACTGTTGACTGAAAGAAGGCTGGGTAGCATTAGGTGTGGTGATAACATTCAGTGGAGCATGGCAGCTATGATTAGCCTAGCTTGGTTTGGTTGTCATGTGTGGAAATTGTATGAAACTGGTAAGATGGGGATTGAAAGAAAGAGGCCCTCTGAAGGGTCCTTGCCTCTGTGTGTGTGTGTGTGTGTGTGTGTGTGTGTGTGTGTGTGTGTGTGTGTGTGTGTGTGTGTGTGTGTGTGTGTGTGTGTGTGTGTGTGTGTGTGTGTGTGTGTGTGTGTTTGTGTGTATGTTTGTGTGTGTGTGTGTGTGTGTGTGTGACTGTGTGTGTGTATGTGTGTGATTTCATGTTTGTTGGGATTACTGGTGTCAAGCTAAAACCATGTCCGGTGAAATTAAGTGTCAGGCTAGCTGTGACTGGGGAGGACAGCGGCAGCCCCGCACAATCAGTGCAGCCTTCACATGCATGCACAGCACACACAAGCACACACGTACACAGCCACACATGCACAATTAGATATGCACACACAAACACACGCACACACACATGGAAACACATGTGTGCGTGTCTCTGTTTGTTTAGGCCACATTCTTTGGCCCAATACAGTTTCGACGAACAGTTCACTTCATCTGGTTTCGGATGTCAGATTTCTCTCAGATGACTTGGCTTCACATCACAGGTGAGCAGTGCCGCTGCCGTAGCAGCGTTTGAAGTGTGTGTGTGAGCGTGGGGACGTCCTAATGGGACCTGAATCCATGACCTTGATAGACTCCCCCAGCTGAGCTCCATAGAATCAGCTGTGTGTGGAGGACGGGGTTTAGAACACATCCTTCAGTAGACTCATCACAGACAGAGTATTTTAGGACTGTGATTTTAGCACAACATCAAACTGATGACTGCCTGCCCAGTGACTTACTGGGAAACATCCCAGCACAACACAATTATTATCGAAACAAACGGTGCGATGCCGTTCCACCTTAATTATAGATTGTAATTTTCAAAACAAAGACGACGCCATAGGGATTATAATCATTGCATAAGTTTACATCTGATAGTGGTTCGTTAAATGTAAATTAAACTTGCAAACAACTTGCAATGTCACGATGCCTATAGCAAGCATTATACAAGCCTTGTCGACTTTCATTAAAGTATTTACTTTTGACCTTTCTGGACCTTCTGCACCTAAATATACCTTGTCGTCTCTCATACCGAGATGTACTAGATACCACACTAACACCCCCCACTGCATCTGTCTGCTGACGGATCGCATTGAGTTTGCATGGGGCGATCCTGAAATGCTTTGTGGGTACGTCCGTTCCGTCGGCTCCGTCTCTTGCATTCAGAAGTTGAGAAAATGTTAACTTTTCAGGCTGCAACGGATCCGGCAGCCAATTAGATCGTGGCTCCGTCGGCAAATACCACTCCCCCATCCGTCAGACACGCCTTCCGTCGTCCGCAAACGGACGGATGCAATGGGCAAGCTGGGTTAGAAACAGATTGGAGGAATTCCAGCTATGCCCTGTGACTGTAAAATAAGTAGTTCTATTGAGTTATATCTGATTGGACAGTAGCTCTTTATTTGTTTGATGCTGCAAAGGATTGTTCCAACAAACGGCCGGCCAGCCTCTACTCTCCTCCTGGCTCACCAGCTGGATTCAGTTCTTTTATCGCAGTCAATAAAAGACACAAACACTATCCACCGTAGTTAATGGTCAAACATAACAGAGCCTGGCTTGATGACAGCCTTTGAATATTAGATGTTTTTTTTCGTCCGTCGAAGCCCAGAACGTTTATAACTGTCAATCGGTCCCGTGGTCCACGATAGGTATGTTTTGACCTTTTCCTGTTTGGGATGCGGTGCCGTCTGTTTGCCATGACGAGTGTGTATCAAGCAGGTGTGGCAGGGGTCAGCGCCATGGGAACAGCCCCGTTGTGTGTGTTCGCCTGGGCCCGAAGAAGCAGGTTAATCTGGAGCAGATGGTCTGGGAGCTACAGGGCGCAGCCACCCGCCCAGACGAGAACTCATTTGCAACAAACATCCGAGTACAAAAACGGATGTGTGTGTGTGGCGTTAGTGTGTGTGTGTGTGTGCGCGTTTGTGTTTGTCTGTGTGTGTGCCTGTGTGTGTTTCAGCATTTGTGCGTGTGTATGTGTGTGTGTTCGCATTTGTGAATGTTAGTCTATGTGCATGCCTGTGTGCCGCATTATGCATTCCATGAAGATAAATACTACAAGTACTTGGGTTGACTACAAATCCTGGGGGACATATGCTGCATATGGTTATGTTCACAGAGCACTTCATTGGAAACAATGAGGTGGACTGCAGAGGTCTGTTTGTGTTCCCAATGCCAACTGGCCTTGCCTCCGTGAAGCATGAAGGCTCCCGCTTTCTGCATGACAATTTGCCTTCACGCTAAGGATTGGAGAATCTCATCTCCTCCCTCCATGTAATTTCCACGGGGAGTTTTAACACACTGCATTCACATCCTATAACGCTGAAGCCTTTATCTCTCTTCTCGGTCCATGCCCCTCCCCTCCCTTATTGCGTTCTTGCTGCCTCTCTCTGTCCCCTCCTCCCTTTCTTTCTCCCTCTCTCTCTCTCCCCCTCTCTTCCAATTTTATCCTTCCCTCCTCATAACTAATTTCAAATGGAGTGAGAGATTTGAGAGACCTTTATGATGATTTTCCACGCCGAAATGACATCACACACCCGGTCAGCTTGCCCCCTTCAGACGCGGGAAATGGCCTTGCAAACTCATCAGCCAACTCATCAATGACAGAGTCACACTCACTAAGCCTTGAACCGGACTTGATGGCACATCGCAACAGTCTCTCACACACAAACAGACACACACACGCACGCACGCACGCACACGCACACACACACAGGTCACAGATATACACACACACACACTTCACACGTACACACACACACACACACACACACACACACTCACACTTTGAGACCAATACACACACACACACACACACACACACACACACACACACACACACACACACACACACACACACACACACACACACAAACACCAACTGAGTGGACCTTGGTTTGATGCAGTCTACATGATAGCATCGTGTCTAAATGCAAATAACTATTTGAGGTCATCTGTTTTTCAAAGGATATCTGCCCAGTGCCCATCATGACCCATCAGATTGTTAGGACCAAAAAGTAGAAGGTTATTCATAAAACATATCAAAGCCATCGGTATATGAGCTGCAAATGTAGTAGCATTAGTTGTTTAGCGTGCGTTCGTGTGTGTCGTGTGCATGCATGCCATTACACTCGTGTCTGTATTCGCCCCTAGGGCAGTGATGCAACCAACAGTAACTATATTTGTTTCCCAGATTTGTCTGAGCTATTAGGCCATGTCTCGAGCCCGTTTGTCTGTGTTCGGCCGTCTGTCGGTGAACTGTGTAATTCTGGACCCAATAGGCAACGGAACCACCGGTGTAGAAAGCTGACCTACCCCCAAGCTACTAACACATACAATCAAGGGTTTTTTCCAGGAGGATGGCAAAAAGTTGTGATGCATTGTGGGTAAATGCTTGTCTGCCACACATGTCTGGACAAGACTGATAAGGCAGTGGGGGCTGGCACAGGATCAGAATTGGTTCACGCTCCCTCTCTATCCACTTGCCATTTTCCGTCTCTCTTTCTCTCACCCTCGCTTATTATCAGGATTCGGCTACCCATTTCTGACGCCTCTCTCTCTGTCTGATCTGCTCCCTGCCTCTGCCCTACAATGGCAGCGGTGTCTCTCACACCCATTTAGGTGTTCTATTCCTGATTCCAACTGTTCTCACACAGGACCTCTCCTTCTCTGACTTGTCATCCAACCATCTTCCCCACATATCAATCGTGCATGAGGTTTAACTCGCTCTCTCTGCCTTCCCTCTTCTTTCCATCTTTTCTCTCTCTCCATTCTCTCTATTTCTACCTCCCTCCCCCACTCATTTTCCCTCCTCCCATATTATAATTCTGTTAGCCACACAGACAGACACATTCCTGTAAGATGGGTGAAAAGCGCTTGAGCTTGCGTTGAGGTGGGGGGGGGGGGGGTTGAGTAGAATAAATGGAAGGAGTGGTTGAAGGACTGGACACGATTAGTTTGAGGAGCACCACTTGTACATTGTTTTGCATTAGATTAATCCCCCTCTCAGTTAAACACATGCCATTACATGCTTAACCTCTCAATTGCAGATATCGGCAACGCCCAGTACCTGCTGATGCAAATCACCACGTATTCAAACTGAATTGAAGGGACGTTTACAAGGGAGCCAGTAGCCCTAGCCTAGAATGAAAAGGCGGGGTCAGGTGGATGCTCTATTCTAGTGTGCTCTACGAGCACACTAGAAAACATCTTCCTAGTTCCAGTGAATAAGCCCCTTTTGTGGCTGCAGGACCCGCAAATGTATTTCGCCAAAAGAAATACTTTATATGAAATTATTGAAAATACATTCGGAAGGATGACTGTAACAGCACAGAGCACTGAAAGGCCGACCTTTGCAAGTGTTTGATGATCGGACAGGCATTGAAAGGAGTCGTTCGACCACAATTCAATCTAAGGTTTCAGGCCAAAATCATCACATTATGTCAAGCTGGTTCAATGAATGTCAGTGGCTGCATTATATTCAGGATGTTGATGGTGATCATCTGGGTCGAAGCGTTGGAGAAAGGTCTAATTAATTAAGATAGCAGGGGTTAATCTAAACCGGGAAAGAGGGGTGCTGCGCCTCCTTGTTTCAACCCAGCGCCTCCTTGTCGAAAATTTTAAATTACTTAAAATCTCCCGGAATGGAGAGCGAGCGAGCAAGACCGCGCACAGGAGACAGACGTGCTCCTAACCGCGTTCGCATCTGTGTAGCGAGCGCGCAGCACAACAGAGAGGGATCTAGAAACTGTGCATGAGGCAGTGTGCACGTGAGCCTCAGGCGCCTCCTGATTGGCCTGGATCGGTAAGTCAACCAATCAGTTTAGAGTGTAGGCGGGCTTTTATCTCTTCTCCCGAACCAAATTTATCAGTTCAGTGAATCTGAGAGTGTCTGAGAAGAAAGAAAATATAGCGTTTGGACATACTTGCATACTATATAGTATGCATTTTGTAGTATGCGAAAAATATAGCGCGTCCGAATACTCAGTACGCATTCTGTAGTACGGAAGACGTTTCCGAATGCGTACTACCGCCAAAGTAAACCACGGACCTCACTACGCTATCCCACAATGCAACCGGAGTCTGGTAACAAACGAAGAAGAGATGGCTGACCCGACACCACCAACAGCGGCTTTTTATTTGTGTGTGTGTGTTCAATAAAAAAGGAAAAATTAACTTCAATCGTCTTTTTCACGGAGTAACAAATAACTGTAAATGTATTATTATTCCAAAAAAATGACTTACCAAATGTCCACATATTTACATCATAAGCTGCCGGTAAGTCGCTCTACGAGATGACTGACGACGACGCCTTCTAGCAGCGATATCCATTTCAAGAGCCATTCGCGTAGAAAGAGACATTTTTTATTGAATAGCAACGATAACAAGACGGAAAACAGGTAAATTTTGCCGCCATCTGGGGGGAGATACGTCATCTCCAAACATCCGGTGGAGTATCGGCGGTGTTCGGAGGCGTTCTACGCATAGCTGTAGACCGTACTACACAGTCAAGTGTAGTATGGTCAAGTAGTAGACACTGGACAGAAATAGTATGCACTAAGTATTCGGATGCAGCCTTGGCTGCGGTCTACACTAACAGCTAAGAACCTCAACCACCTGCTGATGGTGCGGATCGAGGGACCAGACATAAGCCAATTCAACTTTGACCAAGCAGTGGAGCGTTGGGGAGGGCTGAGGAATAGAAAAATACTAATTTAAATAATAAAGATAAAGTGTTCTTCCAGCAGGTTCCCGAAGTACGTGTTTTTTTTTCTATATACATTACTGTATGTAATGTTCTGCATCTATGGTAACTTAGCCATTTTGAGTAATTTGGCCTTACTATACGAGTCAACATACTCGTCCTTCACAAGCCTCAGAATGATCCATTTCTACCTCAAATTTTCAAAAGCTCCGCACCGCCGAAGGGGGGGTAAACCCCCCTTCCACACCTTCCCTCCCGCTCGGTCGCTTTGCTCCCTCGCCATTGATGTTTTCCCCCTTGTGAATTCTTTCTAGAAAAACCCCTGAGATAGCATAAGGATTTTTTCATCTCTGCTCTAATATCACCCAAATGAATGCCCTTTTATCTGACGTTGCCCACCAAGCTCAGAATACAGCTGGTATGCTCTGAACTGATGTTCATGCATGTGTTCTTCCTGGGAAAGAATGCGATGACAGCAACTGTGATGGCATCTGATATGAACATATGCTCAAAAATACCTACAACGTCCAAAAGAGAAAGGATGGATATTTATTAGAAATAACTTGCTCTTGTGCCGTGTTCCAATATCCATACTATCCGTACTTACTAGCCTAAGTTTGAGTACGTAGGGCGTACCGATTCAGATCGGGCGAAATAAGTGAACTGCAAGGACCCGGATGGTGTACTCAAAACGGTCAAATCGCGAATTGTGGATCGATGTACACTTTTCGTACTCAACGGCAGCCATCTTAGCTACGTAGCAGATGAGGGGGGAACTAGTCTGAGCCAAAGTCGGCGCATTTTCCACATAGCCTGCATTAATAGTCCTTTTGTAGTTTTTATAGCTTTTATAGCTTTTTATAGCTGCTAGGCGTAAAGAGTTCAACGTTCAAAGCGGGAAGTTTTTTGCAGGGGAGGAGCCGCGGCGGCAGTCGTGATCGTAATTTCCGGTTAATGCACCACGGAGTATTCGATTTGGAACAACACTCACATCTGAAAATTAGCGCCCTTAGTGAGTGCAGATATTGTACTTTGTTTAAGTGTACTCATGGAAGTATGGATATCGGAACAAGGCATTGGACAAACTTCAGAATGAAGTTGTAAACAGCACGTCTGCATTATTCAACATAAGATTCTATCCCACTCCATAAAAAGTCTGTAGTATGGACTCACAGCCATGGTACCACAGCTGCCAGTACTATGGAACAATTTCCGCAGTCTCTATGTAGAGGATAACACACGGAGATTCACTCTGACTTGCTTGCATTTGACAATGCTCAAGACAGCAGCGGAAATGCCCTGTTCCACTGCATCAAAGACGTCTTTATCAGGCTGAACATCCCTATGGATTGCTCGAGGGTTACTGTTTTGGGTAATATGTCCGGACCTTTTTCCAGTGTTCAGGCAGACTGAATATGCTATGCTAGCAGTCTCTGTTCTTCCAATATGCCACTCACTAGACTTAGCTTTTCAAGAGGACGCCAATGAGTTTTATCCCCAATTACTTTATTAAAGGCATAGCTGTGGTATTCTCTGAGTCATCCAAACGCAATGAGCTGTATGTGTAAATGTTTGGCTGCATGAGGTAGTTACCATACTGCTCACATATTCAGCAAGATAGTGCACATGAAAAATAACTATCAAGAAGCATGTAGTCCCTACAGATAAATCATTGTTGTTTAAGCTTGAATTTAGACCCTATGAGATAAGAAAACGTTTTGGCTTAGTTGGGGGGGAGGTGTATTCTCCCTGGCTTGACCAGTGGCAACTTTGCAATACTTTTTTTAATATCGTACCAACATGAACGTGTATGAGCATTGGGATTAGTGATGGTGTACATGAAAGGCGCCACACATTGTGATGTTGTACTTTAGGTGTCCGAGATCTTCACCCTTTCTAGGAAACAGACTTTAAAATCAACCGCTCCCTAAATTGAGCTCCACAGATCCACACACACTGTGGCGTTATACTCGGTTTCTGAGAGGCATTATGCTCTGTCAGACGCAGTCATCACCATCAACCGCTGCCAAGACAGAGCTCCACACATCCACACACACCTCAGCGCCAATGTCCCTTCACCAAGACGTCAAAGGGTCTTGGACGAGTACCCCAACGTCACACACTTTGAGTAGTGCGAGTTGGTGGCCAGGAGCTTACAGAACACCGAAGCCAGCGCATTGGGTGCCCTTGAGTGTTCGAGGTACTTAGTAAGCGCATGGAAGCACTTCGAGATTAGGGCTGGGACGACGCGTCGACGTAATCGATGACGTCGACTAGGGATGGGCACGAGTAGTAAATTCCAAACTCGAGTGATCAAAGGAATTCCTCGAGGATCAATCGAGTACTCGTTTAATCGAATCTATTTTTAGAATGCAACGCATCTGCAGCAGGAATAGGCCTGATGATGAACGGCAATATTACCAACCAAACATGTAATGCTTATTCTCCATCAAAACAGTCAGAGTTATCAGAGTATTCATTATTTATTTTTGCAAACGTTCAAAACACAATTTCCTTACAAAAATAAATATGCGTCTCACAATTTAAATCACGTCGAACCAAGGCCTGTAACAGTTTAAAAAAAACAAAAACAAAACAAGTAGCCTATCCATTGCAAATAATTTAAAGCTGAAAATAAAACGGTAGCAAATGGACTATGGAAATACTCAGCGTTGTGATCTTCTCTACACGGCCGGGATTAGAGCTGCGTCTTGCGGCGGTGAAAATAGCCGACACACTTGGTTGCTGCGGGTTTGCTTTCCCGAACTCATCGTTGTGTTTCAGGAGCATATGTTGCCGCATAGTACTTTCTGGTAGCTCGATTTCGCTTGGTATATTTTACATTTCACCTTATGATCTCCTATTTCTTTAAAGTATTTCAATTCTTCGCTGCGCTTTGCTTTAACCGCCATCTCTTAACTTTTTTAATTCTGACGTGCCTGCACACGGCACAGAACGCGCCACACAGGAATGGAAACATTTCATTTGCTTTGTGCCCACGGCATGCGTTAGTGGCGCCGACAGAAAATGTATACATTTGCTTCAGAAAACTTTGTTTGTGTGTATATGCAAACTCGAGTTTGCCTGTCCACCCACCGAGTTCATTTGTAATGAGGAGTACTCGAGTAATCGATTCCTCACGCCCATCCCTAACATCGACGTAAATTACGTAAATTACGTTGACGCGAAAAATGCGCGTCGATTAAAAAAAAAAAAAGGATGGGCGGCGCCGGAGCGTAGTAGCAGCGCGAGTGGCTCCTCAGACTTTCATAAGTGCAAGCCGCCATGCACTCGTTCCTCTAAAGTATGGGAATTATTTAATGTAAAAGGAAACGATTCCGTGATATGTCGTCTTTGCAAAATGGAGATGACTTTCCATTCTAGCACCACGGCAATTCACCAGCACCTGAAGAGGCGCCACCCGGTAGCAGCTGCAGATGACCGAGCAGCGTAGAATTCTAAGAATGCATTACTTTGCACTTTTATTTTGGAATTTAAAGGCAATAAACATGTATTGAAATGTTAAGGAATTCATATTTTTTTCATTCAGATATGTAAATCAACATTTATAAATTGCTATTAGTCAATTAATGGGGAGATAATCGATAATCGAATCGAAATCGAATCGGACTGAAAAATTAATCGTTAGATTAATCGATGCATCGAAAAAATAATCGCTAGATTAATCGTTTAAAAAATAATCGTTTATCCCAGCCCTATTTGAGATGATGCAATGGTGGAGAACATACTACACATGGTATCCACAATGTGGCTTAGGCCCAATCCCATTTCTACCCCTTACCCCTTCCCCTTCCCCCTCCCCCTTGTTTTGAAGGGGTAAGGGGTAGAAATGGGATTGGGCCTTAAACTGCCAGGTGGTGCTGAGAACAGGGTGACAAAAACCCAGTCCCTTACCAGCACACTACAGAGCCAGCGGCAGGAGTGCAACGATCAAGGCGAGGCCAGTTTTATGAAGCATTGGACTTGAATACAGAGGAAGTAATGAGGAGATTCGACTAAGATGTCATGAGAAGAGCATCTCTCAGAGAGAAGGTGGATCTTAAGGCAGCCAACAAGAAACTAAC
This sequence comes from Gadus morhua, assembly GCF_902167405.1. Taxonomy (NCBI): domain Eukaryota; kingdom Metazoa; phylum Chordata; class Actinopteri; order Gadiformes; family Gadidae; genus Gadus; species Gadus morhua. The sequence continues at coordinate 13,761,530 of NC_044053.1, forward strand.
AGTCAACATCAATTCCCTTCAATTTCCCTACACAATTTCGAAACTGATCGGAGACGTCTTCGGCGACCTGCCTGGCAAAATTCTGCCCGGTTAAGTCATAAAATACGTTATGCAACATGCAGATATGCCTCTACATGTTGATAACTGGGAGTGTAGTGTCTGTTGCTTCACCTGTCCCGAGTCAAACTGCTTAGACTCTGGGGCTGCGTGAGGCTGCACACATGTGGTGCACTGGGTAATCAATTCATCAACTGGTTAAACCAGCCATCGCCACACACTCTCTGACACGGTAGCATGGCAAACCTGCTGTGTGTGTAATGTTGCTTGTAACTCTACAATTAACTATGTTTACTCAACATCATCTGAGCCCACTAAAGCCACCAGGATGGCATGTGGCAGGGAAAAATTGCTACGGTGAGCTAAACCAATGATATCCCCATCTTGAGAACACAGTCAACAACCTCGATATGCACGTGCTCTACAAATCCTAAATATGTCAAATGAAGGAGGCATCCATGGTCCCCTCAACAGCAGATCCTTCATCTGCAGGAACAAACTAACCGTTTACGCCTCGGGGCACTAGGTACCGAGACCATCACAGCTGTTACCGTCAAATCAGCAGCTGCTGGGAAACGGGAAAGGGGACAGAATGCACAAGCAGCACGATGGGATGTTGTGATGCCTCTCGTCAAGTGATCCCCGTTCCTCGCTCCGTGTCATCTCCGCTCCCGCACTGCCATGACATAGCAAGGTCTTGCGGCGTCGGCGAGTCCTAATTAAACAGAGCTGGGCTGACTATCCGATGTTCCGCTGCTGCTCCGATACAATTCGACTTCTCCTTTAATTGCTTTTCTGCCCCCCTATTCCCAGCTCACGGCCCAGCGTCCCCCAACCATTAGCATTTTTTTCAATTCCATAAGGGGGGAAAGAGCCCGATACAAACATTAGTGTGCTTCTATGTTTTGAGTGCTTGGGTATATTCGGGCATGCTCAACTAGCTAGCGGTGTGCACCACAAACCACACATACACACAACCAAACCCACCCACAGGTCAGAAGAATATTGTGTTAGGCCAAAAGGCCTCAGTTTCCACTGAGGGCAGTTCTTCTATAAACAAGCAGCACAACCTCAAACGGGTAGGTGAGCTGCTGTGGGTGAGGTATTTACAGCAATGCCATGAGGGATACAGTATCTTGACTACGCCAGGCTGCAATAGAATAATGGATTATCTTCCTGGCTTCCTTCCCTGAACACCAAGGTTGTGTGAGTTCTCAACAAGCTTCAACCCAACCACTACAGCGAAGCTGTTCACTAGCATTTATTCACTTTCAGGCCGACTGCAATGAGGATTGAACGTAGTCAGTAAATGACATGTTCATGCTACGCTGAATGCCGTTTCAGAAACATACTTCTTTTTTTTATATCAAGCATGCAATGTGTCGTCATCAACATTTACTAGCTAGTTCAGCTAGAACTGCGGTTAGCTGAACTGTGGGCACCGATAAACATAAGCGTCTTACCATCAACATCTTAATTTAACACTGACTGTAACCATAAAGAGTACATACACAGATAACACAAGGTCCTCATAAAGAGAACAGCAGTCTGCAAAGCTGATGACTTGTGGTAGGTCGGGACTGGGTTAACCTAGCAATTGTTAGTACTTTGCACTTGGTCCAATTAACATCCTTACTGTATTGACAGAGATATATTTTTTCACTTTCTTATGACAGATTTACTTTATTATTGTAAGTCGCTTTAAATAAAAGCATTTACTAAATGCCCTCAATGTAAATGTAGGTGTGGTGGGAATTTGGATCACGCCAATCATTTCTGACTAAACTGTTTAAGAATAAAGAGTATTCCTAACTTATAACCATAAGGGTTATTTAAGAAACAAACATATAACAATATTAGAGCTGTCAAGCGATTAAAATATTTAATCGTGATTAATCGCATTAATGTCATAGTTAACTCTAATTAATCACGATTAATCGCAAATTCTTTTTCTATGCTAAATATCCCTTGATTTTTTTGTCCCATAATTCTCCTCATTCTAATTCTCTTATCAACATGGTGAAGTGCATCGGCTTGCCTTGTGCAAATTATTTTTTATTGATAACAACATTGGCATATACACTGATCAAAACAGGACGATACAAAAAAAGAGCCTATAGTGCAATTAAACGACTGCTTTGAACAAATGTCATTTGAACATGGCAGACAGGCTACTGCTTCTTTGTTTTGAGCCAAAGAAATTTTTTTATTTTTTTTTTATAAAATAATTGCGTTAATCGCGCGATAAAAAATTTAACGCCGTTAAATTTGGTTTGCGTTAACGCCGTTAATAACGCGTTTAACTGACAGCTCTAAATAATATACAAGAAAACATACAATAATTCAGAATTCTCAGATGGGAATTCGCCCTGCGTCTCTCTAGCTCAGAAAGGAGCTAGAGTCAAATGCATTTGCAAAAGCAAGGACTTCTTCAGGCAAATTCATACCGGACGATATTCGTCCGTCCGTACCAAACGTTGTCTCCGGGATTACCCTTCATACCTCCGTCCGGATTCAGCGTTGTTATGGATGTTACGCAATACATCGTCTAGTGGGCAGTGACTGTTGTGTCACAATTTACCGGCAACGACAATCGCAAACATGGCATCTGTAGAGGAGATGATTTTGCTTTGTTTCATCCGAAATCTGCAAAAAAAAAGCGCATAAAGTGTAGGCCTACGTGGCGGTGGCATGTGACTACCCTCACCAAACCGCAGATTCTCCCCTTAAAATATTGCGCCATTTTTAAATGACCAGTTATAACTCATTGCCAAAGCAGGTGAACAATCAAATAAAAAGGTCAGGTATATATTATAATAGGTTAAATATAAAACGTTAAATACAATATATATATACATCTCAGATATTATACTTCTCTCTATTTTCGCGAATGGCTGGACTTCTGACTCTATACTGCCGCCTCCATTTCCGTTGGTATTGCTCAGTTTCTCCCAGAGCACTCCGGATTTGTAAGCTCAGAGGCGACCGACCAACTGACGGACGAAACAACCTCCGGGACCGGACGAAAGGGTGCCTATCCGTATTCACCGTAGGGTGTGATTGGGCCTTTAAACAGGGGCAGACCGGTCTCAGGGACTGAGAACAGCGCTGCTCCCAAATCAACGCAGCCAATGACACTAACGGTTGCCCGCTTGCCCGGGGCAAGTAAAAAAAATGTTTGGGAAAGTTGAGATTTTTTCTGGTTGCCCGAACGGGCAAGTGGATTTTGGGTTGATGTTCATATAAAGGCTATTTATTCAAATGTTTTTAGAAACTGCAGAACAACCTTTTGTTCCGCAAAATCACACAAAATAGAAGTATTTGCAATTGATCAGCGCGCTTCTCTTCTCTCGGAAAGCGAGTTAACAGCATCGCTTCAGTGCGAATATAGCCCCGCCTTCTGTCACTCACTCGCAGTGCGGTCTCTGGCAGTGATTCGAAGGTGTTAGCTAAAGGTTAGCCAACACAGCTAGCATCTCAAGTGCAGCACCTCCGCGAACAGTTTAGGTAGAAGGAAAAAGGAGTAGTGATGGAGGAGTGCAGTTTGGAAGTGTTTTGGATTGAGGCAAATTATCAAGGAAAGTCATATGCAAGAACACGGTTTTGGGTTTCATAATTGTGCACATGCACAGCAATAGCGATCTTTTTCACGAAATTGTCCCACACAAACTACCGTCATTTTCGGACAATAAGCCGCGCCTTTTTGCCCATCTTTCGAATCTGTGGTTTAAATAACGGTGCGGCTAATCTATGGATTGGCCACTCGGAAAATTTGTATTCGAAGCTTAAATCAGGATTCGGTGCTTCAATTTTTTTCCACGTACGTGACGTTACCAGAGCGAGGGAGGCAAACTATAAGCGTCAGCGACACCAAGCAGAGAAGCAAGAGAGGTGGAGGAAGAATAGATATCTTGTTTCCCTTTACTTTATAACACAACATTAGCGGGATCTGGGAAAAGTCGGAAGGAAAAGTAATACTTAGCAAAATGCTAACCTTAGCTTAGTTGTTTGTTTACGTTCGCTGTACAGCGCCGCGCCAATCAACTGTGACTGGCTTGCTGCAGCTGCAGAGCGTGAGCATCTTGGGAATACTAGGGATTAGGGATGGGCGTGAGGAATCGATTACTCGAGTACTACTCGTTACAAATGAACTCGGTTGGTGGACAGGCAAACTCGAGTTTGCATATACACACAAACAACGTTTTCTGCAAATGTAGCAAATGTATCAATTTTCTGTTGGCGCCACTAACGCATGACGTGGGCACAAAGTAAATTAAATGCATCCATTTCCATGGCGCGTTCCGTGCCGTGTGCAGGCACGCCAGAATTCAATAAGTTAAGAGATGGCGGTTAAAGCAAAGCGCAGCGAAGAATTGAAATACTTTAAAGAAATAGGAGATCATAAGGTGAAATGTAAAATATGCCAAGCGAAATCGAGCTACCAGAAAGTACTATGCGGCAACATATGCTCCTGAAACACAAAGGTGAGTTCGGGAAAGCAGACCCGCAGCAACGGTGAAAGTGAAAGTGTGTCGGCTATTTTCACCGCCGCAAGACGCAGCTGTAATCCCGGGCGTGTAGAGAAGATCACAACGCTGAGTATTTCCATAGTCCATTTGCTGCCGTTTTATTTGCAGCTTTAAATTATTTGCAATGGTTAGACTACTTGTTTCGTTTTTGTTTTTTTTAAACTGTTACAGGCCTTGGTTCGACGTGATTTAAATTGTGAGACGCATATTTATTTTTGTAAGGAAAATGTGTTTTGAACGTTTGCAAAAATAAATAATGAATACTCTGATAACTCTGACTGTTTTGATGGAGAATAAGCATTACATGTTTGGTTGGTAATATTGCCGTTCATCATCAGGCCTATTCCTGCGGCAGATGCGTTGCATTCTAAAAATAGATTCGATTTAACGAGTACTCGATTGATCCTCGAGGAATTCCTTCGATCACTCGAGTTTGGAATTTACTACTCGTGCCCATCCCTACTAGGGATGCACCGATCCGCTTTTTTCACCTCCGATACCGATACCGATATCTGAGGTTTAGTATCGGCCGATACCGATCCGATACCGATATAGAAAAACAGCGCGAAATTATGGCTACAAACTGTAAGTTTCATTGAGGGGAAAAGACTGGGATCATGAGACTTGAATTTTTGGAGGTGCTTTATAAGGTTTGTGGTATTAAAGCTAGAAGATTTAGTACCACCCCTCGGGACATTTACTTTGCATGTAGCCGTGGAGCTTGCTGGCTTAGGTAAAGTGAAATAGCTCCAGATAGCAGATCCTTTTGCTCGCTCCATTTTGCAATCACTGTAGGCTCCGCACGGAGTGTTGCTTGTTTATGAAGTCACTCACAGCGCACAGCATAGAAACTGAATAGATCAGCCAATAGATAGATAGATACACTTTTATTAATCCCGTGAGAACATTTTCGTGGGAAATTCAATTATCAAAGCAGCAAGGTAGTAGGAATAGGATTCAAGTATGTACATAAACGTAAAAAAAAAACGATACCCGATCTAGAAATGTCTTCAATATCGGTACCGATACCGATACAAATATCGGATCGGTGCATCCCTAGGGAATACCCGGACAATATATTGAATATAATATGGACACATAAGACAATCAATTAGGGCTGCAACAACGAATCGATAAAATCGATAAAAATCGATTACTAAATGCGTTGGCAACGAATTTGGTCGTCGATTCATTGTGTCGCGCGATTAATAAGTTACTCATAGGCGCAGCACTGTTTACAGCCAGCCGCCAACAGGTTGGTTCATGGTTCATGCACGCCCACAGCAGGCTTTAGTGTGAGCGACCACAGCTTGTATTTTGGCCACATCTTAAAACCAGACTGTAGGCCTACATAAAAGTGTTGTACCTTCACTGACTTTGGGTTAAAAAAACTCCTTCAACTCAGTATCCGTCAAGTCCAACCGAAAAGTCTGTCAGCTGCTGCTGCTGCAGACGTTGTGCAGACGGGCTCGGAGTCGGCACCGCGTGCATCAACAGTCATTCAAAGCAGCGGTAGTAAACACACAACCGGACGGTGTAGAAAGTCCCGTCAGTTAAAAATAGTAATGCAGTTTTTAAATCCATGTTAAAATCGGCACGATATAGAGCTAGTTAGCTTAAAAAAAAAACTGACCAATGGTCACAAACAGTGTCAAATGGATTGTGTTCAGGCGGGCTCAGTAATATGATTGATGCGTTCAAATGCAACATAAAAAAAAAAATAATAATTGAGATTTTGGTGAAAACTTGTTTTCACAGTAATATAAAATAGATAGTAAAGATAGAATTATGACCTGTTTAATGTCCTATCTTGAACTATCATCATCTTATCAGCAATTAAAGCAATATTACAAGTTCTATTTCAAGAAGTCTCGAAAATGGTATCAATAGGTTTGACCGGTTAACCATGGACATCCCTTATATACATATAAAAGTATATCATACATTGTATGTTTTTTTTTGTGTTATCCCAGTTATGTTTTTTATTATTTAATATTACTTTTAATAGTTCCGGGACGTTGGAGCAATAACCTGGTGTTTTACACTTCAGTATGACCTGTGAATTTGAAGTAATGTTCAGTTTTTGAATAAGGATGCGGCAATTCAAAATGTTGTTTTTTTTATCCGATTCATCGAAAAAATAATCTACAGATTAATAGATTATTAAAATAATCGTTATTTGCAGCCCTACAATCAATATTCGGTATTTGTTATGGATTTATTGTACAAATTCCCTGAAAAGATGCCCGTTCCAGGATGAATTGAAAAGCTCCCGTAAGGGCTGAGATGGCAGAGGACAGCTGATTTGGAACGAAACAACAGCTGTTCGCTTTCACGGGGAAAAACTAAGGAACTTCAACCTACGTAGGCCTACTAATTAACGTTCAAAAGCTATTAAATCTTCAAGAAAATATGCATACTGTCAAAATCGAATAATTGAATATTCGCTCTGAAAAACCAACGAGTATTCGAAGCCTGAAAAATGGCATTTGGGCCAGCCCTAATGGTAATTAAACATTAAAGCACCTGCGGTTCATAGTCCAGTGCGGCTTATATATGTACACATAATTAAATTTATCTGCTGCGGCTTATTCTCCGGTGCGCCTTTATAATGCGGAAAATACGATATATATTGCATGAAGGCTGAGCATGAAGGCTGACCATAAACAGATTTCCAGTGTCTCGGCCAAATTTTGCAACTAAACATGGTGTTTTCAATCAATGAATAAGAGAAGGTTTCTTAGGAAATAGGTAACATACCTTCAATCAGAAAAAGATAAATATTTCAGGTGGAAATGTTATCTTCCACTTATGCTGTGTTCCATGGCTTTATTCACTTTAACCAAGTATTATCCCCATTGAATATTTCACTTGCACAGCAATCTTTCTTTTGGCACAAAGATGACATTATCGCCCTTGCAGTTGTAGAGATATATTCTATTTACTTTGGGTATGTTCTTTCCTGAAAAAAACTTTTCCCCTGATATCGAAAATGGTATAGAATATCGATATTTTTCCAGGTATAGTGTCAAAGTTAGAAAATCCAGTATCGTGGCTGACAACACTACTAGAAACGCGTTTGTGATTATTCAGTTAGAGCTACAAGAAACTTGAAAGTTAAAACATACATATCTTTGCTACTACCTCTGACAATTAGTTATGTACATTTGCATAAAATCATGCAGGTCTACATTTAACTTGGCGATAGCTTTAATAGGTTGCGACGGTGGACTGAAATCACTTCATGGCACGATGTGACCGCTCGATAAATAAGTAAACAAAGAGTCCCCCCAAAACCAGGCCAGGTGCCTGGCAAAAAGAGACCCATTCACGATTCTGATTATAATTTGGGCAAGTGAACATTACATTCGGGCAAGTTGAACCTGATCTGTACTTGCCCGATGGGCAAGTGCTTTTGAAACCTTAGTGTCAACCCCTGACGGTATTATTGGTTAATCAGATGAAGTCAATAATAGATGGAAACCCTCATGCGTGTATCAGAGGGAGACGGAGTTGCCTTCTGAGTTGAGAGTCCTTGACCCTTGAACACCCCAAGGGGGTGTAGGAAAAGGCACATACCAACAGAGGGCAGTTAGAGAGACAGAGGGGCAGTTAGGGAAACGGAGTGTGAAAATAGAATTTTCCCATTTCAGTAGGCTGATGACTTGTGGTAGGTACGGCATCACCCTATACTCCACCTGGCGTGCACACTCCAACTAGATGGCTTTGACTGGGCTCCCCCAAATCCAAGACACTGGGCGGGGACGTTGAAACTGGTTTGTTGCAGAGTTTTGAGTTCAACGGTACATAGAGAACGGCAGAGCAGGTGATCCACGCTGCCACGTCGGAGCTCTCCTTGAGTGTGTGCAGTGATCACTGGCTTAATCTGTGGGCATTGATTAGTCAATGCCCATCAGGTGTGCAGGCTCACCAAGCCCCAGAGTCCAATCTGTCAAACGCGGGCCAGGTGAGGCTGCCCTGCACACATTCCACAGCAGCATATTTGGGTATTCATGTGGCAGTTCTGGTGAAATAATTGACCCTGAACTCCAGGCAGAGAAGCACTCAATGAGCTCCCAGAAGGGCTGGCAGCTTATTGGGTGTGCAAAGATGAGACATTTTACTCTGAGCAATCCATCAAGTAATTATTTCCACAAATGACAATGGGAAACAGAATTATTCAGCCCAAAAAAAGCAACTGTCATGCTAGCGCTATAAAGAGCTAACCTCAAATCTTGGCGACAGTGTGATATCAAACAGTTTTGCACACCTCAGGGATAGTGAGGCTAAATATGGATCATGGAGATATTTTAGGAGACTCACAGACTGGTACAGCCATTTATAGGAGCAGCACATGCAACATTTTATACCCCAGTATCCATAGTGTCATACAATGAGTGGTGCATAGGTGTTCCCGGTGGGAATCAAACCCCTAACCCTGGCAGTGTTAGAGCCAATCTCAACATAAAGATGGTAGGAGGGAGCAGGCGGGGTCTTACACCAGTGTAACAGAGGGTCTAGTATCATTACATAAGGTTGTTGGCAGGTCTAGAGGCAATGCTTAGGAGCCAACAGTCCTGCTGAGCCCTGGGCACAGCTTCTGTATACTGAACACCCCTCCCTCCACTTCACCTCATATTCCTTCTCGCACTCTCTCTTTCTCTCTCTCTCTCTCTCTTTCTCTCTCTGTATCCCCCTATGTTTCTCTCTCTGTATCCCCGTATGTTTCTCTCGCCATCCGTTTGTCTATCCTTATCCGGATAGACAAACGGTTTGTCCATCCGTTTGTCTATCCGTTTGTCCATCCTCTCTCAACCCCATCTTTTTTTGTCCATCTATCTCTGTATCCAACTTTGTCTCTCTCTCCTTTTCTGCATCTCTTCATCCTCCTCTCTCTCCCTTCCTTTTATTTCCTTCCCATACTCCCTCCATTCCCACTGTTTTTTGTTGTACAGGATTCCTGCATGTGCCAAATATAAACTGATAATAACTTCTTGGTTGGAGCTCTGATTGATTGAATTTGCCATTCGTCTCTCTTTAATATTCCCTCTTTCTATTCTTAACTCCGGCCTCCCTCTCCTCTCTATGAACCATGTCTCTCTCTCCCTCCCTTTGTCCGCTGGTCAATAGAGAGCCGGGGTTCTGTCACTGCCCTCTGCAGTGATGGGAGCGGACTGAGAGGCAGACCCAAGTGTGGTGGTTGTGTTGTGACTCCTGGTGTGTCACCACGGAGGGTGTAATCCGCTTGATGTTCTGCCCACTGTTGCTGCCCACACTGGTGGTCAATGAGGCATTGTTAGGAAACGGCCATACTGTAACATACATGTGCCTTCAATTTAAATGTGGATGTATTCCCACCAGGACAAACACATCTCCCCCCCCCCCCCCCCCCCCCCCCGCCCCCTGCAAAGGTTTTCCAATAGACAATGAAGATAAGGGGTAGAAGAAAAAATTGAATTTTCCAGATAGATTGTCTCCCCGCCACTGACCCAGGGAATGGTTTTCCGAATCAACCGCCACCTTATCCGCCCTCTGGTGTCCATCTTGCCAGCCATCTAACGCCCGTCATAGCATGAAAATTGAAAACCCCTCAGCTGTATCCCCTCTGCAAAGTGGAGTGGATTGGGCTGTAAGTAAGTAAGTCAATAAATAAAGAAAGAAGGAAATAAATAAAAATAGAGTCCACAAGTATAGTCCACAATATGGAGGCTTCATGAAGGCGGGGGTTTAGGCATTGCATTCTTCAAAGAGCCAGGGGTTTATTGAACTGTTCATGTAATGTAATCAATGAATTCAAGGTGTGTGGGTAGGGTATTCCCTTCAGCCCACTGTTTTTAGTAGAGCACACACTGTGGTTGGAGTTGGTTGGAGACCCAGCTGTAGCCATGCATGCTAATCACTACTACGGCGGGGACACTTTAATAACAGGGGCAATAATAGAGTGCTTAACGTGGCTGGTGTGATGCATTGCCACTCATAAAGTATTGAAATGAACATGAGAATGGCTTTGCAGCACTTAGACAGCTGCATAAAAAAAACAAAAAACGCACTCGATCTACAAGGCCACTGTTATACCGCTGATGTCATCCATCCCCCAAAGCAGTCATTTTTTAACATCTCTTCTGTGTGAGGAAGACAGCCCTCGCTCAGCAGTCAGCACTGCTGGCAGCGGGGGGGAGGTGAGAGAACAGTGTTTGTGGGCTGGCATGATTACAGGTGTGGAGGGAATGGAAGGGAAGATGACGGGAGTGATACGCTTTCAGCAGGGTGGGGGGGGCGGGGGGAGATGTGGCGCGGTAAAGACACTGATGTGGTCTCAGCTTTTCACGGAGACCAGGGGATGGAGCGACACCGGTGGAGTGGGAAGGAGAGCGGACAGAAATAGCTCTGTGCGGCCATGGTGCTCATCTTCATTCTCTGTGTACCTATCCAATTTAGTAACCCCTCCCTTCCACACACACACACACACACACACACACACACACACACACACACACACACACACACACACACACACACACACACACACACACACACACACACAGGCACAAACTCTGGGAATATAATCCAACCAGAACTGCAGCCCTCTCTGCTCTATATGCCTGAGCTGCAGTTCTCTGCACATTCTCTGCAAACAGGCTCTCTACCCATAGCAGCACATTCTTAACCTGTTACAAGCATTTGAAAACAACTCCGAATGAAACACACACACACGCACTGAGAGTAGAGCATAGGAGAGCAGCGAACGGGTGGAGATCTCCCGGAGGGCTGTCTGAAGGTGCTGCCTGGAGGTTTACAGCCATGCATCCCATTAAAAACAGACAGAAAGAGAGAGCGAGAGAGAGAGAGAGAGAGAGAGAGAGAGAGAGAGAGAGAGAGAGAGAGAGAGAGAGAGAGAGAGAGAGAGAGGGAGAAATAGGTGAGCATATGACAAAAAAATTGAAAGACAGGGTGACTGAAAGGAGGGGGGAGAAGAGGCGGACAGCATGAGATGGCGGGGAGGGCAATGCGGTGTCAGGGATGCCATCTTCCAGGCATGAGAGCTTTAATCTGTCTGAGAGCCCACCGTGGCCCAAGAGAGCCCACTGTTTAACACCAGCTATTAAAGTCTAGCAAGACTTAGGCGCAGAGTCGCAGACCAATGTGTGTGCGTGCGTGTGTGTGTGCGTGTGTATGTGTATTTGTATGCATACGTGTGTCACTGGTACGTTTTGAAGGGAAAGGAGAAGGCAAAGGACATAGAGCAAAGCATCCAGTTGTCCTGATGTAACTGATGTATTCACTTCCCACTGTTAACGGCCTAAGAGAGACAATTATCTCTGAATCAAATTCACTGAGCGAGATGCATGTTCACCATGCCGGCCAAGAGCCAGGGCAATGGGGGAATACGAAGGGGGAGAGAGAGCTAGAGAGACAAAGGGGAGGTGGATGAGACACGGAAAGGGAGAGAGAAAGAGATATCTGGTGCAGTGCAAGCCAATGAGGTTTTTCAGCCTGAAAAGAGTGATTTACTTTGATCACCACCTAACCCTCACAGACAAAACGCTGGCCTCAGGAACAGCACTTCCAAAAATAAATCCTGTTTGGGGATACAAACAGGATTTAGATGAGATTTTGTTTTCCCAAAAATTGCACAGCAGCCTCCCAAAGAAGAAAGACATACTGCCGGACTGAATATGTAATATGAAAATAAACCTGGTTCCCCCATGCTATGGCTATGGTTACGTGAGTGACAATGCTAACAGCCAATGAGAATCATGTGTTGAGTCTCAGTGAGATGCTGCTCTATCTCTCAGACGTTCAGGACGAATCACATGGTTAGAAAGTGAGCGGAAGAGACTGAGACTTATACTCAGTCTCTTCCTGAATCGTGAAAATAAATACTTTCAGGTTTGAAACCACTGCGAGCCAGGGGCTCAAGTATTGATCACCAATAAAACGCTAGTAGATTTGGATAAAGAACTGAGCAGCCACCAAGGATGGATCATTAAGCTATTGACTAAAAGTCCAACGCAAGTGTGCCAGTGTGTGTTTTGTGTGTGTCTTTCTCCCACGGCAGAAGGCTGTGCACAACCCTGCAGCCGGCTGAGTTCCCTGGCTAAACAACATGAGTATAATTAGCTCAAAGCCAGAATTATAATTAGTCACCAACATTCTGTGGTGTGGCCAAGTCGTTGATGCCTTCCCCTCGGCCCATGATAATGCAGGCACCAGAGGGGAGGAAGCAGCCTAAAGTATGGTGTGTCACGGTCTCTCCCACCATATCCTAGCTGCCACTAGTTCCGTTCTCTGTCAGTCTTGTCTGTCCCTGTTTGTTGCTGTCTCAGTGTTTCATGTGCGGGGGCGTGGCCTCCGCATTCCAGCACAGTTCCCCGACCCAGCCTCGTTGATCACCCGCACCTGACAATCATCTGCAATAAGGATCACCAGGATATCTACCCCAGTCTTCCAACCATTCGTCGCCAGATCGTCAGTTGTACTTACCCTGTTGAGTAGCTTCCTGATTCTATTCCTACCTGTATTCCTAGTTTCTAGTTTACTCGTGTTCAAGTCTGTGCATTCCTAATACTTCTTTCTCTCTGCCAGTCATCACCATCACAACTACACCACAACCCTGCTCTACTGCCGGATACCATCTTCATCGAATCGTCGTGCGTGACTGTCGGTTCGCCTGCCAGCCAACCCATCCAACCCCGGTTCGGACCCGTGGTTTCAGGATTACCCTTAACGGACGCAACCTTCTGCAATAACCTTGATCAACCGTGGACTAATAAACTGTTCTACTGTTTCCGCTGTCGTCTGTGGTCATTTGTGCCGTGCGTTTGGGTCCACTCCGTCTTGAGCCGTAAAATGGTGTTCTCTTTCTGTTGGTAAGAGCTAAGGTCAGGTGTGCGTGGTCTGCTCTTAGAAGGATCCAAAATACATCAAATGAGAAGCAGTAAACATTTCTGATCAATCAATGTGATGACGTTTAGATGAAGCGGGAGCGGTGTCTTCGACGAGAGCGCAACGGGGGTATAGAGAGAAGAGCTAGAGCGACGGAGCGAGAAACTGAATGAGGAAAAACAGGCAGAGAGAGAGCAAGGGCGGGAGGGAGAGAGAACGAGAAAGAGCCAACATTGTTCCGCTGCTCTCTGTCTCAGATCAAAGTGTTTAGTTAAAAGACTGCCTGTCATGACGCATTGTATTCTTCTTCACTTCCAACATTCAGAATAGTAAAGTATCTCTCTCTCGCTCTGTGTTTCATGGAGGAACCCCCCCAACACAAGGATAAAACCGTCAGCAACACACAGTCACAAAAATTGGTTCATATTTGTCTCGTGGAGACGACGATGCGCCACTAGATGCTTTCATTTTGACTATACCGTTAATTTCCCACGGAAAATACGATTAGACAAGAAACCTTTCAGTCAATTGGTTTTTAATTGAATTTGCAAACAGTGCATTATGGGGATCCATTGTCATTAGGGTGCAGTGTTAAGAGTGTCACAGGAAGGTGATTATTGCACACAGGCGGAGAATGCAAAACGCTTATATGAAGCACTGCTCACTAATTGTATGCAAGTGATGTGCACAGCAGCGCCCAACCATTCTCTGGGGGTTTTAAGCGCGACTAAATCCTATTAAATTACTTAGCAGTATGATTGGTGGTAGTTTACCAAGCAAAAACACTCTTTCAGACCAGTTTTATAGTACAACAGGAGATGAAGCCCATTCTGAAGCAGGAGTGGAACCCATCCCAGGACAGACACCGGCAGTGTGGCAGCGTGGAGTGTTGAACTGGGTCAACCCGTACAGCATGACACACACACACAGCAGTCAACTGGCTGCATTTAGAGAATGAGTTTTTAAATAGTTTGAAGGGTGGACAAGGTTGTGTGGTGACAGAGTGTTCCCTGAGAGGTTTCACAGCCACTCAGCGCAGCCTGATGCAACGCCTGCTGATGTTCACTACTAGTATCTCTGTATGGGGGCAGGATAGCCTGGTGGCTAGGGTGTTTGGCACCCATCCATCGTGGTTCATTCCTCAAATGTTACAGCTGACTACCAGCTATAGGTATCCTTGTTAATGATATGTATGTGATGTCAATGTTAGTATCTTTGGATAAGATTGTGAATCAAATGTCAAATGTAAAAGTTTGAATGCCATTGTACTCATTAGTAATTATTACATCCTTATCATACATGAGTAACAAGGCCACAGACAGTATCATCTGTCTCAAGGCCAGGGTCTCAGGATCTGAGGGCCAGGGTCTCAAACCCAGGTAATGGTTTAAAAAACATCCTCACACGCTGCGAGACTGAATTGGGTTGTGAGCAGTAGCTGTCCATGGTGCTGATTTGAAGCCTGTTCAGCGGGTCCAGCTGGACAAAGAAGGAGCACATGCTGGAGGTGGCCAATTTGTCACCCACAATAGAGATGGTGAGTAGCCAAAGTTTGATTGACGAGGCCGGGTTTCCATGTAAACCTGGCTATAGTGCTTTCTTTAGACACGATGCATGCAGGTGGAGCATGGAAGCGAACCATTTCAACATATGGCCTTTCATGGTCTCTCGCTGTCGCATCTCCCTTGTTCATTTGTACATTTTTGAGTGGAGCCCGGCCCCCAAATATCAATTTTTATGTAAGCCTTTGTGGAGCCAAAACATTGAATACGAGGATTAACAGAATACAGTAATATTCTTACTTATGTTATGCCACGTTGCCACGTTAAATAAACTGAATTGAAGGTATTTAGAGAATGAAAGACTTCAGCTTCCCTTCAAGAATGCAATCGCGTTGCAATGAAACAGTTTCTCCAGCTCAGACAAAATACCTTCTCAGAGCCAATCAAGGAGTCTGCAATTTCCCCCAAACGCAGGTTGTTCCCGCCTACATTAACCCTTTAAGATGCATTCACCGTTGACACTCTACGCGTCCCAAGGTCAGATGTTGTGTTCTCGAGCAACAAGTCTAAAGCAAACAACAAATCAGCCATTCCTTAATACATTCTTTCTTTTTGGACTATACTGCAAATAATTGCTGGCGTGTCATGTTATATGGTGCATCAAGGTTGAAATAAATTTGGCTTAGAGGCAAGTCCCCTCCACAGCAACTCATCTCTAGGTTGGGCGCATAGGGAAACATTGTGGGTCCTGCATGGTGTCTCATCCCGTCTCCAGTGAACGCACCTTCACTGGTTTTATTGGAGACTCTTTTGACGAGAATTGATCAGATGATGGAGAGAGAGAAAAGAGTGAGACGGCAGCAGATGATGAAGAGAGTGAATAGTGTAAGACAGCAGCAGATGATGGATAAGGAGAAAGAGAGCAGATATTGAAGAGAGGAGAGACAGCAGCAGACGATGGAGGGAGAAAAGGAGGGACAGCAGCGCAGAGAGGTAAGATAGCAGTAGATGATAGAGAGAAAGAGAAGACGGAGAAAGCAGCAAGTGACGGGGAGGGGAATAGTGCAACAGGTCATTGTATGCAATATATCAAAAAAGTATTTGTCTGTGAGGTACACATTTCAATTTTTCAACGATTTCGACATACACTTTGAGTGTAAATAAGGTGCAAGATTGCATCTAAGGTAACAAAATATAGGTTGTTTATCAAAAAACAATTCCGGGAGTTAATATACCCCCGGGGCCACCTACCCCAAACGTCTGGGCTAAGCCCCTGTTCCGCTTCCATTTACCAAACAGCCGTTGGCACCTCATGTGTCAGCAGTGGGGTGATCAATTAGAATCCTATTGATTATTGTACTTCTCTTTATGACTCTTTTCTGACATGTCGCTACATTAGAAAGTAATGACACAGGCCTACGCACGTAGGAAGCAAAGAAACACACCATACGGCATACTAGTGACAACCCTGAACAATGCCTCTGACACATACACATAGACAATGTATACACATGTAGGCGCAGAAGCAAACACACACAGACACACTCACGCATGTACACGCACGCTTATATAAGAACACTGGCATGTAGGGATGTCCCGATCCGATATTTGGATCGGATCGGCCGCCGATATTAGCAAAAAAATGCATATCAATATCGGATCGGCCTGCACGGGAAAATCCCGATCCAGTTTGTTTTCAAAACACCGGTCCGTGTTTTCGAGCGCACCAATGTAGGTAATCCATTCCAGTTTTTTTCAGCTTTTCCCCCCAAATCCGGTCCGTGTTGTTCAGCACACCTAGCACACTGTGTGTGGTAATTTGACTATTTTGTACTCAGGTTTTGTGTGTGTTGCTTTTATATATAATGTTATATTGTTTACAATATTGTTTACACTCTTGTTGTTCAAGAACAGAGCACTGATGCCAATTCAGTGTGTGTGTGGTAATTTGACTATTTATTATTTTGTCTATTTTGTGTTTATTTAACCCTGAATAAACAGGTCAGCTTCTCATTACCAACTATTGTGGATTATTCAAACTAACCTAATTAAGTTGGCTAGTTGTTCTTAAGAGTAAAACCCTTTTCAACATGAGTAGTACAACAAAATAAGTAAATATCTTTAATCTTTAATACATGCTTGGATCGACCGGTATCGGTATCGGCCGATGCTAAAAGCTACAATATCGGTATCGGATCTGAAGTGCAAAAAGCTGGATCGGGACATCCCTACTGGCATGTGCCCCACACACACACGCACACACACGGCCATGCACACATACTGCATGCATACACTGGCATGTGACCCATATACACACGCACACGCACACACACACACACACACACACACACACACACACACACACACACACACACACACAATTATAGATGTGGCCCACACAGAGTGTAGCACTTAGTTTAATTGATTGGAGTGATTCAATCAGATAGCAGTATGCATTCATCTAAAGCCCTTCTTCCTCCTTGTTCTCTCCTTACAAGGAGTGATCAACCTGGAGCAACCAAACATGTTGTCCCATGGGCAAAGCCAAGCATGAAAGAGGTAGATGCTCATTGGCCAAAACATACAGCCACACGGCTTTTGCACATGCAGTTATGCACATATCGGTGTTCCAGTGACACATGAAACATTGTTTTTTGACACATGGAGTTTGCTAGCCATGTCGCAAACAAATGCTTCTGCTAAAATAATGTCCACCACCTGTTTATTTGCATATGAAGAACAATTGTGTCTTTCAAATTTTGGAATAATTTAATAGTCTTTAATCACAGGAATGGAACGCTCCCTGGCAGAGCTCAAGGTCAACTTTCATTGTGAGGGTCACTACATTTACGATTGCCTCTGGAAGGTTGAAGGTGTGTTTGTGTGTGCGTGTGCGTGTGCGTGTGTGTGTGGTGTGTGTGTGTCTGTGTCTGTGTATGTGGCTGGGTATATTAATGTGTATGTTATGGAGGGCTAAAAGTGTCACAGCTACGCCTTATTGAAGACATGTACAGATTTAAATTCACAGTCGTTAATTTGGACTTGCAAAATCCTTTTTCAAATTGTGTAAACATATGTTTACCATTTGAAAGAATTCAAATGGGACCAAACAATTTCTCTCTATATATATTACAAATATAATCATTCTACATTCTCCTCTGAGTGCTGTCGAGTCATTCCAATCGACAGAGGCGGAAAAGTCTATGTGAGCCGGAAGAAAAAGAAAATGAGCACATAATTGTCATCTTACGTCCTCCGTCTGTCTCATTACAGAGATAATGTCCTGCCTAATTGAGATTTCATAAAGACGGTATTCGTACATTAGGCAAGAGAGCTGAACATGAAAGCTTTGGAGACACTTCACAAGGCAGAAAGTTCAACAAAGAGGACAGGAGGGTCTTGCGTCTCTCCCCCCAGCCGGGGAAAAGGAAAACAAAAGGTGGTGAAGGAAGAGACAGGCCCCCCCGAAGGCACGTGCACGGAGACTAGGATGTCAGTTGCACTCAGACCTCGTTCAGCCAGTGTCCTTTGGTGGTTTGCCTGGACGAAGAGAGAGCTTTAGGTACAAGAGTGTGAGGAAAGAAGCTCATGTATAATGCAAACACTAGTGTTCGAACCCCCCCACACTTACAATGTACGTGTGAGCATGCGTTGATGAGACAGACATATTTGTTTTAGAATCTTGTGTCTGTGTTTGTGAAACCATGAAATGAAAATGGAATGCATTAGTACAAAATAATGCTTGTGCTTGAACAATGTGATTTAACTAAGCACTCGGTTTATCCACCGAATTAACAGAAATGGAAGATTATTAGCTGCATCCCTGCTGTAGGATAACCAAGAGACTAGGGCTGCTCGATTATGGGAAAAATCATAATCACAATTATTTTGGAAAATATAGAAATCACGATTATTCAAACGATTATTTTGGAGATTGAAAACATGTTGTATTTATTCACCATTTCTCTCCCAAAAAAACGTTGTAACTGAGAACTTTGAAATTTCGCCTAAAAATGGTCTAAAAGAAAATGTTCCAATCTAAAATGATAAACAGATATGTGTCCAGCTGTTCTACCCTTTCTATAAATCATTAAAAAAATAATAATAATGTAATTTCAAATTTATTTTTTATTGAATCGATAATTTTGTGAACGTTTAATCCTAAAATCAAAATCGCAATCAAAATTAGATAAATCGCCGAGCACTACAAGAGACCATCCTGATCACATGACCTCCCTTTCTGTTGGACTCTGTTCTGCTGGACCTCCAGCCGTCCACCTCAATTTGCTGAAACTACAATTTAATCTGGACCAATCAAGAAACGCTCCGGTGAACAGCGCACCGCCATGGCGCCGGATGATGAGTTACCCTGATTGGCTGAAGGAGTTTGTCTCCAAGGCAAGTTCTCCCGCCAGTTTAAATGGATGTGGGCGGCTAGAGATCGAGGCGATCCATGAATCGCAACAGAACGTGAGGTCACGTGATCAGGACGTTCTCCAGGCTAGGCTGCATGTACCCGGACCAACGTATTGCTACGCAACAACTCAGTCCTTCATGGATGAGTGGGCTGATCCTGATGAAAGTAGGTTACATTTACATGGGCGCCACGATTCCCCGACATGCCGAAGTGAACATAACAATGAGCAGGACTGTCTTTGAGCCATGCAGGTAATTAGAACAATCTTTATCATGGATCAGAAGGTGTTGAGGGAATAAGGTACCGGTTCTGTGGGACCAAGAGGAACCGCAGAGCTGAAAATCCGTCCAGTCTGCAAATTGTACTTTGCTTATTTTCAGCTTGACCAATTTTCAATTGATTAGAATTGACTTACCCAGACACTTTATTATTCAGAATTATTTTCCAGTAACTGTAACTCATACTCTTATTGTTAGTTCCTTTTTTCTTGGTGTCTGTTAAATGTAGTGGAAACAAATTTCTGATGTGGTCTAATCTAATCCAAAAACAGTGTAACATATGAAAATTCTAACAGAATTTTGCTTACTAGTTGTTCAGTAATGCAAAATGTAGCTCTACTTATATAAGTCTCAAATTAAAAACACTGATATAACTGTATCAGTGTCCTCTTGAATTCAGATCAGGAACACCAAAATACTCTCACTACCTCGCTGCTATGGATTCAGAACGAACGTGCATTCAGGTGGACCATGTAGAAAGAAGAATTTGTACACTGATATATTTAATTCCCTGTGCCTCTCAATTCCTGTGGCTATTCGTTTTGCATTCGATGATAATTCCCTCAGAAAACCCTTGGATAATGTAGAGGAGAGAATCAACAAAGCAGGTGTGTGTGTGCATGCGCGTGCCTTCATGTAATACCACATTTACATATTTTCTCTAGTATATTATTTGATGTTTATTTAACAAAATATTTATCATTCTGTTGCTTGTGATTTCATCAGTGCAATCAAACGTGCACTAGGACCAAGTGAACGACACTGTATAACGAGCTGGAGATCACAGTTAGAATGCTCCCATACAAAGTGTGACAACGAGAATAGACCGCCTGATTGAAAAGACGTGGGTGTAGATTACATTCACATAGATTAGATTGAACGAGAAAAGAGAGCCAAAAGATTCTCAGTAGTCATCAGTAGTGATTAAAGATGTCTTCCCCGTTAATATTGTTTCCCCTAGCTGTCGGGACCCTGGGACTTGGGCTCGAGCTATGTGCAGAGCTCACCCTTCATCTGATTTGCCTCAATCAGTTAATCATCCAACCATTCATTTAAATTGACCCGAGCATGGAGGTTATCTCGATCGCCTGTTAATTAAATATCACAGAACGCCGCGGGGATATGGTAACGTTGTGTGAACCAACTTCCACTGAAAAAAACACACTGGTCCCTGATCCAGGATATACCGAATGAATGTCCTGGCAGCCAGACAATTTCAATAAAACACTTAATGATGTTGTTTAATGCTAGAATATCAAGGTATGTGCTTTCATCAGCGAGGGAAGCATAACCCTGCCTCCAGATTGCAAATACTTGGTGACAGAGTGGTGATTTTGAGTGAATCAATAAATATTTATATTCGAAAATGTCAGAGAGAAAGAGAGAGAGAGAGAGAGAGAATGGCATCACTCCTGGTTACGCTGTGTAATGCATTCATTTCTGGCATGATACCCCACAGCCTTTTGTGGAGAAAACACTTACACTATTGAACTGCCTCATTTCCCTTTTAGGTGCTCCCAACATGGAGAGCGTGGCTCTCCCACCCCTCCTCTCCCTCTTTGTTAAACAGATACATTACTCTTGAGCGGAGGGCCGCAGAACCTATTGCTTTGCCATTTGAAAGGTCGATGGGAAGCCGGTGTAACAAGTTTAATTACTTGTTGAATGCTCTTGTCAGTGGTGAGGTGAGTTATGGTCGCGTGGGATCGTTAATAACCGCCGCCGGCCGCGTCCTGAGTCAGCATGCGGCCGCCGCCCCCCCCCCCGCGAAGGGGAGATCGGGAATATATCTCGGGGTCACCTCAAGACTAAAGCACATCCATAATTTCATAACAAGCCGGGAGATTCATTTACATGGTGAAATGGCTGTATATTCTGTCATTGCTGCAAGGCCTTGGGGGCTAACGAAGCTAAAACCTTAGTAAAAGGTTGTTTAACCGTGACATTGAGCGCCGTACGCATACGGCCCGGAATTTAATTGGAACCCGGTCTACTTCTTCCCTTGTATCCCCATGGTCGCACTGAATGGTGAACAGTGTTCAGTTTCCATTTAGGACGAGGAAAAACACACTTGTCCCTCTTTGCGAACGCACAATTGCTCGCCCGTGAAGATAAGAAAGCACACCTGCCACCATGCCTTACTTTGACTTTCAGCTTCAAAATAGGCTTCGTTTTTTCAAGATATCTGCTTAGCTAAGTTAATAAATGCCGTAAACCTTGGGATCGCACTGCTGAACTTCAGCCAGCTTTCGCTCGACGAATTGGATGGCAGTGCCTTGTTCAAACTCACAACTCATAGTCACCCAGACAAACACAACTTTGTGCCCAACACACTGCATTGTTTCTGATCCGTTTTTACCATCTCAATTAGTTCACACTGTCCCTGACACACTTAGTTGATTGTTTTACTGTGACTATTAACAGGGAGGATTAACACATGAGACAGATTAACTGACCGATACATGATCTAGAAAACGCTTGTGGCAGTTGGAGTCTGGGAAAGAAAAATGATGAGGACTTTGCAAGTTTTCTTCTTGCTTGGTCATAGATTTAAATTGTATCTTACATTTGCCTTCTTCTCCTGCCTGTATCATCAAATGTGCACGCTCTGCAGGGAATACCATGCATATATGTGCACACACGCATACAATCTGTCGCCTTGAGGAGAAAGAAAAACCCACACGTCTTATCGTCTGAAGCGGTCCAGGAGAACACATCCTTTAGAAATGTCTGAAGATGATGACAGCCAGGCCTGTTAGCTAAATTTCCCACCAAAATCGGAGGTCCCTTGAGGAGAATTCACACACACACACACACACACACACACACACACACACACACACACACACGCACACACGCACACGCACACGCACGCACACACACACACACACGCACACGCACACACCAAACCTTTTGGCAACAGCTGGGAAAAGTTTGAGCAAAATCCTGATCAAAACATTTAACGTGTATTTACTCCAAAACCAACAAGTATCCAATTCAGACAGAACCATTTTCCTGAGGAGTAAAAATGTTTTGTGAGAGCCCCCAGCTCCCACAGCGGAAAGGAACACCCACCGAACATCAGCCAGCCAACCCATCAAGAACCGAGCAGGATGATACCTTATTATACCCAGTGCATACACATGCAAATGAAGGACCTGGTAATGTGTGTGCATGTGCCTTCCCAGTTCCACAGCACAGGAACACCTTGGCAGTCCTGTAACCCACTCCTGTAAGAGCTGATTAAAGACGAGCAACAATTGAGGCCCTCATGGAAGGCCTACATGTGGTGACAGCTGAAGCATGAACATTGTCAATACTAGCGAGGTTTGGAGTTTACACGCAACAGCCCAGTGCAACCAGTCAAACGTCCACGTGATTGCCGAAGGAGCTCTACTCACACTTTATGCAAATATTTGCAGGCGTTCGTGCCAGAGATTACTTACGCCGCCAATGCATCAAATTTATGCTGACGGAAGCAGCGTCCATCACAAATCGGGCCGAACAAGTTAATTGTGTGGGTCTGCCCGAAAGTTGTGGAGCTCTATATTTTCTATTAACCCACATGTGAAAATCTTGTATCATGTATCCTTATTTCTCCATCCTACTTTATTCTCGCTCCTTACTGCCGTTACACCTCTCGTTTCCATTACACTTACTGTAACATATCCTTCGAAATTTCCCCTATGAGCCCTCTTGGGTCTCTCTGGCTTTCCTTCTCTCTCGCTATCTCTCCTGCTCCTCTCTCGGAAGTCTCTCTCATGAGTGTTCTCTCTTCCTTCGATGTTTCGATGTTTCTCACTCTCCCAATGGGAACCACCGCTCTCTCGCTCTCTCTCTTCTCTCACTCCATCCTTCTTTTTTTCTCTCTTTCTCTCACTCCTGCCTCTCTGTCTGCTTTTATCCATTGTCTCTCTACCTTTGGTCTATCTCTGGCATCTCACCATCTCTCATCTTTCCTTCTCGCTCCGTCCCTCTTCCTTCGCACCCCATGATGTACCTCTCACTTTTATCCATTCTCTGCACCATTCTTTGTTCCCACACACACACTTAGTGGACAGCATCCCACGCTTGTCTCTTCTCTTATTTTTCGACCTGTATGAACATAAATCCAAACTCAATACTTTGTCCTTCTTGTGGTGCCCACTACACCGTCTACCGACTCTTCTGCTACCATACTACACCGACAAACACATTGAATTTCTGAGCACAGCATCCCAGCATCCACCAGTGTTTTAATCCATCCCACAACCCCCCCCCCCCCCCCCAACTCCATCCAGTTTGAGCATGACACGATTATCCGACACGAGCACACAGTAAAAAAGAAAAAGGAAAAAGAGGATGGCACCTTTTCTCCCACCAGATATATTTAGCTTGTTTCTTTCCATCCGTCTAATCACACCAAATAAGCTTCCACCTCTCTACTCTTTCATAAGGCAGATACAACCCCCCCCCCCCCCCCCCCACCACCACACACACACACACACCTCCCCTCCCCCGCTCGGTCTTCCTCGAACCCCTGGACGACGCGGTCGGACTCTACCTTGAGCAGTCGCACTGAGGGCAGGAAGGCTGCGTGGCACAGTTTCCTGATGGTCCAGTTCATGGGCCGCGGAGCGTCCAGCTGGTTCATGGTGCCGGCGGTGCCCGGCGGGGCCCCTGGTGCCCGACGTCTTCGCCCGGCGCCAGGTTCCACGCGGCCCCCACGCGGGGCGTGCTAAGCGGGGAGGGGGTCTCCGACTCCAGCCAACGGAAAGCGCCTCGGTCCCAGCGCATGACCGTCGAACGGGCAAGCGACGACAGCCAGCCAGTGCCGAGGGAAACCTTGATTAGCACCGCGCCAAGAAAATGTACCACCAAAAAAAAAGAAAAGAAAACACAGAGCGAGAGGCTCACACCTGGGCAGCCCTCAACTCACCTCCCACTCCCCGGACCCTCCTGCTCCCCACGCGCTCCTCCACCGCGTCAGCCCGCAAAAAGATCCAAAGGGTCTGCGCGCCCACGGTCGGTCGTGGAGCGCCCCGCGCAACCATCGGATTCCACCTTCCTTCGAACCTGGAGCGCGGAGCCCTCCCCGGCGTGGCGGACACAGAAGAAGGCGACAAGCCCCGTGTTTCCCAAAAACAGGAGAAAGGATGGAGGAGAAGGCAGAGGAGCGGAGCGGCACAGCAGTGCGCAATGGAGGAGCCGGAGGAATAACGCAGTGGAGGAGCGATGGAGGTGGAGAGAATGGAGAGAGCGAGAGAATGTGAAAGAGAGAGAGAGATGGAGAGAGAGAGGGGGTATCCAGGAGAAGTGGAGAAGAGAGGAGAAGAGAGGAGAGGAGAGCAGTGCAGTGCGGCACACAGTGTAGCACAAAGGAGAGAGGAGAGGAGCACCGAGCGCATAAACTGAGCAGCACTCTGACAGGCAGCGGCTTAGGGTTTAGAAGCCACACTGTCTTCAAGATGATAGGGAGAGAGAGGGATGGAGAGAGGGATGGAGAGAGGGATGGAGAGAGAGTTGTTTAAAAGGATCAGCAAAAAAAGGATGGAGAGGAACAATGAACATGAGGAGAAAAGGAGAGCTTGTGCGCAATGGAGAAAGAGGGTAAAGTGTAACAGAGGAAAAAGAGAGAGAGAGAGCAGCACGCGAGAGAGAGAGAGAGAGAGAGAGACTGCGCAATCAAGCTCGGAGGAGGGAGAGGAAGAGTGGGAAGAGAGAGATGGAGAGGGAGAGGGTCCTCAGGAGAGCAGGGAAAGAGTCTCATCCCTGTCATTTCACACCGATTCAGCCAGAGCTCGATACCATTACTGGGACTGTGAGTGTACACTGTAAAAGACTGCATTGTTTCTATTTTGATCATCTGTATACATCAGTTACACATTTTTGATGTGACTTAACGCACACCAAAAACACTCAAATCTGTTTAGGTCCCTCTTAACTCTCTAGTCAATTTTGAGTTTGCGCAGCAAGCGAACGGAAACACAGGTGTGTGCGTTTATGCTCTATATTGTTTCATTCCCTAGTACCAAGCCATGCCTAGTCTGTACATTTAATCATGAACAGTATGCCACTTACTGATTCAAATGTAGTCTATTTCCGCTGAGTTACAATTGCTGAATCCCTCTCTTTTCAGGAAGAAGCCTAATAGCGTGTTCAGACTTGTTCGGCAGAGGTTCAGTGTGATGCGCTCCTCTGATGCTGAGATCAAAGCACAGAGGACTCTGAGGTGTTGATGACTGAACAAGATGCTGCCTGTCACATGCATCCTCCACTTTGCCCTCGGTACACACACCAGAACCCTTCATCCAGTCCCTCAGTCAAAACAAAGTGCGTGTTTCATGTTATATAGTGAAATATAGTACACCACTAGATTACCGGTACTTTAGATTGCAATTTGGACAACATTAAATTGGATAAGATAAGCATTTTTCAGCCAAAGCAGCGACTAATTTGGACATGCCCCAGAGGAACGCAGTGAAAGAGTGATTTTAAATCGCAAATCCCAATGTCAAGTGGACACTTTAAAACACAAACTATGTCAATTTATCACAAATGTTTCCATTTGTAGAACATTTTATGTTTTTTCTATTTGAGAAAATTAGACTAGAGTGCCGGAAATCCCTCATATATGCCGGTGGTAAACGAGAGCGTCCACCGGAATGTGATTGTTAAATCAGGGGGCGCAGAATACATCTAGGCTAAATGGCAGAATTCACAATGTGCTCTGAAGCTGGGGATGTTTTCCATGCAATCAACGTTTCCATGTCGTGTAACCCCACCAGGCTTTCCACAAATGTATTCCAACTAGGGCTGAACGATTTTAAGAAAAAATTGAAATTGCGATTTTTCTGGTAGAGATTGCGGTTTTGATTTCAACCACGATTTATTTTCTTTAAATCAAGTTTCAGTATAAATTAATATAACCAATGAATTCCATTAAGGTAATGCAATAATGAAAACTGCTGGCAACAGATTTCAAATGCAAGACTGTTTATTCAAGTACCTAAGAAACAACAACCAAAAAAGTCAAATAAAAAGGGAGCCCTCTTTCTTAAGTAAACTTGCTTCAATGGCTCATCAGCATCAAAATAATTGCACTTTTGTAAAATATAAAAAAAGAAAAATAATAAAATAAAAAAATAAAAAACGCAGCTTTGACGATCCCAAAATCGTAATGCTTGAGATTGGATTTTCGGTCGAAAACGATAGATCGTTCAGCCCTAATTCCAACTTCGAAAAAAGTATGAATCAACGAACGTGGACGAAGTATTAGGAAACAACTAACTTATTCGGGTATTCAGTTAACAGCTCCGACTGACTCTCTCCGTTACCTGACACAAAAATAGCAATTTGCGCCATTCTACAATGTTGAAAGCCATTGTTCTCATGATTTAAGCGAAATCCCTTATTTGGGTTAGTGGATCCACGAACATTGTCAGATTGTCAACAACGTGAAAACCTTGGTTATCGGTAGGCCTACTTTGGAGAAATAATTGTCGCCCGCCTTGTTTTTTCAAATTAGGGATAAACTGCTGTCAAACTGCACGACGTACGATAACCGATTTCTATGAGGCCCCCTCGTGGCACCTCCTGATACCTCGGTTCTTATCTGCCCCTCGCGTTACAAAGCTAACGTAGCAGGTTGCACATTTTCGTTTGGGTGTGTAACAAACTCACCTAAATCATGTTGTCCTTCATCTTTGGCTTTACTTCCATTAAAGGTTCATAACTACACATTGGCCTGTGGCGGCAGCTCGGTGTGGTTGTCTCTCGTCGATATTGATCTTGTCGGATGAATTGGTTAGCTGGATAACCGATAACCAGATAACTACGACAGTCGGCTTAAAAAATAGGAATTGTCGACGTCGTTATACGATGCGAAAAGTGGAAGCCTTACGGGACTTGCTGAAATAAAAATATACTATAATTCAAACCAAAAGCATAGCTGCTAATAAACTTAAGGTTCAACTATTAAACTATTACAATAACTTGTATTGTCTGCGGTTAAGCATCGACTTGGAGACTGCGCGCGCGAGTCAAGATCGTCATGGAGACAAGCATGATTGACAAACGTCACGTGAGAAGAAGAGATGTCTGAACGCTGATCGTGTCGTAATGAGACTGATTACAACTACTAATACTAATGGTCACAAAGTTATCAACCTATTATTATGGAACCTTATTGATTGTAATGAGGTCACAATTAGCACGCAAAGACGATAATTATCGTGCAGCAGGATATGCTGGCTAGATAGATAAAGCCAATGCTGGCTGCTTGGATATCTCCTCAATACATATTTATTTTTAATTTATTTATTTACAACGTATCTGATGGGTTTTTCTCCTCGTAAAGAAGCACCATAGAATGCTGCCAAGGAGACCGATATGATGACAATTCATCTCAGTGACCCTTTCTCCTCTCAGAAGCACAAGTAGCCTACCTATATGAGATCTGAGTCAGTTCTGCCGATGCCCGCTGAGGGAGAGACAGAAACCTGCCACGCATCCCAGCTGTAACATACACCCGTACATTTCTCCTGCATTGTCTGTATTCTGGCTCTAGATGGCAACCCTATGTTATACAATACCCTGTACAGATTCTGGCATTCAGGTCTAGTGCAGTTCAGCAATCATTTTTCTATAGGGCTGTATATAATCCCAACTCTTTCTAAGAATAGTGTTATCAGGGAGTGAATATGACAAAAAAGCTAAACAACCAAGAACGAGACTCATTCAATATAAATACGAATCGAAGGAATTGCTTGAAAAGTTACATATTTAACCCACTAGGGGGCACTAATTGTCCATGTTAGCGCGGGCAGCAGAAAAGCAGTTATATTACAGTCATCTTCTCTCTCAGTCCTCACTAATAAAGTCAGTCTGATTATCACCACATTGGAAATGCTTTAGAACAACAGGCCTGAGACGTGACCACCTGACTCTGAATCAGCTCCCCAAGAGGGAACATCATTTGGCAGTTTGTGCAGAGGCAAGTCTGAAGGCAATTTATTGCAAATGACTGGGTTAAAATATGTATAATATTTATAAGCAATATCCCCTTAGAAATTGGAAGTGAGAGAGAATGTGAGCATGTGTTATGCATGTGATTGTGTCAACGGGTGCTTGTTGAAAAAGGTGTATGTGTGTGTGTGTGTGTGTGTGTGTGTGTGTGTGTGTGTGTGTGTGTGTGTGTGTGTGTGTGTGTGTGTGTGTGTGTGTGTGTGTGTGTGTGTGTGTATGTTT